>NC_065525.1:29881185-30005996 GCF_006386435.1 Epinephelus moara
TGCCCAAGAAAAAATGACTTGGGACTTACTTGAGACTTGAAGGTTAAGACTTGAGACTTACTTGAGACTTGCACATGTGTGACTTGGTCCCATCTCTGGTGCTCACCAAATGCTAGGAAGGACTCTTGCCTTGCCTCTGCAGGATCCTTCCTTGAAAGGACTCGTCCTACCAAGGAAGGATCCTTGACTTTGAGAAACACCAACTGACTCTAGATAGAGCCATTCATGTTGGCCATTGTACTTAGCAGCATCTCCGCAACAAGCCAAACAGCATCCGAAAAACACAGATTTTTAATGTGAAACTCTTTATTCAGTGTTTTTACTGGTTAAAATCACCTGGTTTGTTTGTTTTGGAGAGGATGAGACCTCTGTAGATAATTCAGCTCCTGCAAAAAACCTCCTGAATGTCTTGATCTTAAGTTATCATAGAAAAAAGGTGAGCACACATTAGCAGGTGCTGGGCTAGCGGCCATCTGCGACAAGCTGAACAGCACTGGGGAAACACTGATCTGTAGCATAAAAGTATTTTATTCAATGTTGCTACTGGTTTTAATCCCCTGGTCTTTATGTTTTGGAGAGAAAGTGACCTGCGGATAATTCGGCTTCTGGTAAAAGCCTCCTCAACAATGAACACCGAAGTAATTCTTTTTTTTCCCCAGGTATTTTTATTGAGTCCATTGCAGTGTCAGCATTCATTTCATTTTATAGAGAAGAGTTTTGAAATAGTAGGTTCACAGATGCAAGAGAACATGAACATGTAAATGTGACAAATCATATATGTATTAAATGTGCATAAAGTAAATAAAGGGGGAAAAATAGGGAACTAAGTCTAGGTACAGGACTTCTTAACCCCTTCTATGTCCTTATCCCTTACCCTTGTCTCATTCAATAACTCATACTCAGAATGGGATATTGTAGAAGAGTGGGTTACAACTCAGGAACTGTACTTTGTGCAAGGTATGATATGAGAGGTTGCCAGATTGTGATATATTGTGGGAGTCTGCCCTTTAAGACGTATCTTATCCTTTTCAAGTGTAGTGTGCTGGTTAGGTCATATGGCCACATATTGTAAGTTGGAAGTCTTGTTGCTTTCCATGACATTAGTAATAGTTTTGCCATAATGATACAGTAGGAGAGGATTTTTGTTGGGCAATGGAGAGTTGTCTTAATGCTTCAGATACCCAGGATGATTAATATCAATCATTTCTGAGATGCTGTTGAAGACATCAGATGAAAAAGATGCAACCTTAGGACACAAGACAAAGCTGTGAGAAAAGGTTGCTTCTGAGGTCTGACATTTATCACAAGTTGGAGACACGTTTGGATATATGTTGTGTATTCTGGCCTTGGTGTAGTGGAGTCTACACAGGAGAAGTAGCTACAGAAGTGGTTGCAGTCTGCAATCCTCACTGCTCGATGCCTCTAAATCCTCCACACTGCTCCTTTAACTTGGCCTTGACTGGTTGTGAGAGAGCTGTGCTAGAGCCTATGTCACTCAACCCACCTGAGTGCTATACACTGTATAACATCCCAGTCTGTCAAATGTCCTCTTGAGTCAAGTACATGATTCAGCTCCTGTGTGAGTGTCACTGAAGGCATTGACATATTGTGACCAGGGACAGGACAAACAGTGAACAGGTCCACTTCTACCTGCATCGCAAGACAACAAACCTCTTCAATCTGCGTGCCTGTCCACCTCTCGAAAACAAGTCCCCACTGACAAAGACAGAAGGTGACTGGTGGCTGCAGAGGCTGCAGAGCAGGCCCTGACTTGACATTACATTTACACGGATGTGTCAGTGTTGTTAAATCAAACCACCTTTTATTCTTCTCTGTAAAGTGTAAAGTGGCTCTGGGCAAATGCCAGCTAATATCTCTAGCTGCAGTACCTGACAAAGACAGTCATATTTTCCTCAGTGTCTGGCTGACTGGTTTGTTCAGCAACACAAGATGTTTGACCAACACTTAACATTAAAACAATAACTGTGCTGAACTCCAGGTACTCAGAGAGGGAGTTTGATGCCAGCACAGAAGAAAGGAAACAAAGCTGCGTCTTTATGTCCTTGACTTCCACTAAATGACTCTGTCTGACCTACAACCCAAACTAAGTGACTAACGGAGACAACAGTGTTTGAAATTGGCTCAGTATCAAGGGAGACTGGTGCAGCCAGCAGCTGCGAAACAGGCTGGAGTGTAACCACTTTAGGCACATCCACCGTCACGTTCACAAGAAGTAGCCCAGTTTATTTTGCCACTGACAGGCTCAGATTGTTATTCTAAATGTCTGACAACATTACAAAAAAGATCCCTACAGAGACAGACCTTTATGTCAGGAGTAAGGTCCTTTTTTTTGTTTAATTAGAAACAGCCTAAAACTGCTATCGCAAAACCCACCAGACTGCATTTCAATTAAAGGTGATTTTATCATCATAAAACACACTTCATTCAAAGTCAACAGAAACAAAACAAATCTCACAAAGCTGTCTTGGTTTGTCCTTCTACAATGTCAAAAATTATCAACTCTGGTCTGGTTGAAACAAACCCTTAATTTGCTCAGGTGGATGTGAAAATAAACTGTCTCTTTACAGGCTAAAATGACTGTTTATTTAAATGGAGTCTGGTGGCTGTGGCGACAGCAATGTCGGGGCTGTTTCTGGTTAAACAAACAGGAACTTACTCTTTAGTAAAAAGATCTATCTCTGTAGGGATCCTTTCCAAAAATGTTTTCAGACATTTACAATAACAATCTGAGCCTGTCAGTGGCAAAAACAAGCTCTTTTAGTGGACGTTGTTACAATGCAGTCAGTATCCTGGCTGCCAGCTGCAGCCCACTCCCTAAGTATTGGCCCAATTTAAAAGAAATTTGTTCCCATTAATCACTTAGACACAAAACATAGGAATATAGAGTCCAGGTTTAGAAAATACAAGTGACCCTTTAAACATCACCATAGCTGTTAGCAAAAACAAACAGTAGCTAGGCAGCTCAGTAATTTTTTGGTCGAGTTTGGATTGATGTAATTTTGGTCTTAAGAGTCTATTGTTCAATTCTATGTGACATTTCTGCCTTTAAACCTGCAATAACTTTCTTTCCACTTGAGGGCAGCAGAAATACCCTAAAACTTCAATTAATAGCCCAGGTTATTATTTGCTTAAATCACTGAAATCAACAGGCTTACATTTGGGACAGGCCTTTAATTCTTTACACTCCAAACTGTTAATCAGCAAAGATGGGAAATACAGTGAAATTGTTTGTATACATCTGAAGAACTTCTATAAAAAAAACTGTTTTGCAACCAGACCAGGCATCTAATTGAGACAGGCGTTTATTTGTCAAAATGTGTAGTCACACCAGGTTGGTAAAACGGACTGAGCTTTTAATTGAATTTTTTTTTTTTTTAAGATATTTTTTGGGGCTTTTTAGCCTTTAATGTATAGGACAGACAAGCATGAGGGGGGGAGAGAGAGGGGGAGTGACATGCAGCAAAGTGCCACAGGCTGGAATCGAACCCGGGCCGCTGCGGCAACAGCACCCGCTCCACCACCAAGCCACCGGCACCCCTTTAATTGAATTTTTACGATAAGTTGTGAACAAAACATTGACATATCACCACCTCATAAGTTGATATGGCAAAATTTTTAGCACACAATTGTTTATTTACACATCCAGCAGTTATGGAGCAACATTATTATTCATTTGTAGTTGTGCTTCCGTCTACCTGGTGAATGTAAATTAAATTTTCACTCATTTTGGGGCGACCTCTAGGTCACCCGGTAGAGTGTGTGCCTCATGTTGCCCGAGTCCTTTGCAGCAACCAGGGTTTGATACCAACCCACGGCCCTTTGCTACATGTTATCCCTGTCAATAAAAGGCAAAAATGCCCCCCAAAAAATAATCTCTAAAAATAAATAAATAAATAATCACTCGCTTTTAGTTCTGTTTTTGTTCTCTACCATGTCAAGAGAGAAATATTTGTCCCTTTAGCAACTAAATGCTCCACTATGTTAACCAACTGAGATTTTCAGCTTGATCTTATTATCATTATAACCGTTTTAAATATCTTAGGACCATTTTGGAAATAAATATTCTCACTTTAACATGTCATCTGGGGGATTAGTGTTTTTCTTTTGTGGATCATCAAATCAAATGAAGGGTGAGGGCAAGCTTTCACAGCAGTGAGAACTTGAGCATCTTCAGACTTAGTTTGGAAAAATGGGCTTAATGCTTTATTCGTTGATGCTGCCCGGAACAAGCTAACAACAAATAGTATGAACTTGAAATTGAAACTATAAAATGGTTGTTACAGACATAAATTAATAATAGAACTGACTTTGAAATCTGCTCTTTTAAAGTGAGCTGTCCATCCTGACGTGCTGAAAAGCTGAACTCATCAGTCAGCTGTCACGTTATCAGGTGACCTGAGGGGGAAGCCGTCTTTCTACTCTCTCTGAGTGCTCCTCCATTGGGGGTGTGGGAAATATGCAATCATAAATAGTGGTGCACTGAATTACTTTTTCACTCTGGAGCAAGAGTGAGATCCTACCAGCCGGGCTGCTCCTCACTGCATAAATGCTATGCATATCACGGGGGTTTATGTAACAGCTTTCACTTAACAGAGGGAGTGCAAAGGAAGCCCAAATAACATTTGATATTCTGCAAGTCAATACACATTTATTTTCTCTCCCTCATGATGCATTCACTACAAAGGTAACAAAAGCTTTTCCAGATCCTTCTGGGTGTCTCCTGCACGCCTTTGGCTCGATTCAACGCCATCATGAATATTACATAGAGGCTCAGGAGGAGAGAGAAGAGGCGCGCAGAGCTCCGGAGCAGGTGAGAGAGAGGAAGAGACTGAGGGTGCAGGAAAAAGACGGATAAAAGAGGCTTGCACCGACAAACGCTGATAGCATCAGGGGACGGAGACCAAAAGAGAACAAGGAATACAGGCGCAGTAAAATATCTGTCACAGGAATGAATGCTATGAAATATCTATCCCAAAGCCTGTTTCTGCAGATGAACATCTCTGAGGGATGCACCGGCCAGGATTATACCAACAGAGGGTGCCACATATGCCGCTCCTGTTTCCAGAAACAGCTTGTGGTAGAGGAGGAGCACATGTCCCCTCAGTGCACTGTAACAGCAAGCCCGGAGTCAACTAATCCATAACCACAGAACACGACCAACCGCATAACACGACCCAGCAGGCCTGTTCCAGCATCAACTTACATAATGTAGAGCTTCATCAAAATTCAGAACTATACAACCTCACAGCGCACACCCATGTTAATAATACCAAAGGAAGAAAGACTGGTTCACTTGAGGCTTTCACACTTACAGAAGGAATTAAAAAACCTTTAATATAATATTATCTTGTGGGCAAAGCAGCATGACATTCATATGGATTTAAATATTTAAAACATTTAAAAAGACTTTTCTGCATACATTCTGAATATATTAGCAGCATCTAAGATGATATATTAAATATGCTCTGGTGCATTAATTCCAGTGTCTGCAGGGACATACTGTAGAGGATAGTGGAAGAAGACAAATCAGCACAGAAGCAAAATGCAAATCTTTGCTAAATATAAATACTGGAGAACATATTCATCAAAAAACACAAAGCACTGTGAGTTTATTATTAGCAGCATTGATGAGCCAGTTTTTCTGCTTGGTGTTTTTCTTGTTAACAAAGATAACAAGCCAAATGTGGCACAGTGGTGATCCTAGACTCTGGGGGCCCCTAGCAAAGAAACCCATCAAGGCTTTTGCCAGAGGCCGAATTATCCGTAGAGGTCTCTTCCTCTCCAAAACAAAATGACTAGGTGATTAAAACCAGTAGAAACACTGAATAGAAAAGTTTGCCGCTACAAATCAGTGTTTCTCTGATGCTGTGTGGCTGCTAGCCCAGCACCTGCTAGTGTGTGCTCACAGTGGTGGTGCACTATATCGTGCCTTTGTAGTACATTCATTCAAGGGAGTTTATACTTGTGAGTGGGGGGACATTGCACCTCTGTCATCTTGAGTTAATTAAAAAATATATATATATAGAAAACATGTAGTTTTTAGTCCCTCTGAATCAAGAAGTGTGGCTTCTTTAAAAATCATTGGTTTTGTATCAAAAACAGCTTCATCATAAAACAGAGTAAGTAGCAGAAGCCTGGTTAGCTCGTATGCTCGTTGCCTGCCCTACAAGTCATTCTGGTAAATGTAGGAAACCAGTGACTGACATTAGAGAACATGACGCAAGCTGAGGGAAAGCGAATATACCCTTGAGGTAAATTATAACACTTAATCACACAATTAATATGTAATATATATATATATTTTTTAAATTCCAGTGATGCGGACTCACTAATTCCCCTGACTTTGGTTGCCTATGTATGTGCGTCATGCACGTGTCCTTTGTGCCAGTTAGAAATAATTAATTAATTAAATGATCAACAGAAAATGAATCATCCACTATTTTCTTTAATGTGAGAATTTGCTGATTTTCTTTTATATTATTGTAAATTCAATATCTTTTCTGTTATTTTTTTAATAGAGATGCAAAGATTAATCAATCAGTTGTCAACTACTAAAATAATCACCAACTAATTTAATAATAGATTAATTGGTTTCAGTTATTTTTTAAGAAAAAAAAAGTCATATTCTCTGATTCCAGCTTCTTCTGATTTCTTTACTCCTTTATGACAATTAAGTGAATATCTATGGTTGTGGACAAACCAAGACATTTGAGTTTGTCATCTTAGGCTTTGGGAAACACTGATCAACATTTTTCAGCCTTTTCTGACATTTTATAGATCAGTGGTTCCCAACTGGTCCAGCCACTGGGTCCAGATTTCTCTTTAGTCATTAGTTCAAGGTCCACACAGTTTAATACATTCAGCATCATACTTGCATTTGAACATGTCACCGAACTAGTTTGCTGTCTCTGTTAAGTAGCTGTATGTTAGTCACTCACTCTACAGCAGGAAAATAGCATTAAAGCTCTTAGAAAATTAAAGCTCTGTGCTGGAAATTCACTGTACAAAAAATACAAAATAAAGCTTATTTTTTACAAACTTGACATCCCGCGAGTCATCTGTGGTCCATGTAAAAAGGACCTGCGACCCACCTCTGGGCTGCGACAATGAAAGTAACCATCAGCTGCAGCCCTGTTTGTAGACTGAACAGTTAAAAAAATGGGTAACACTTTACTTGAAGGTATCTACATAAGGGTGACATGACACTGTCATGAACCTGTCATAAACATTATGTACATGTCATAAACGTTTATGACTGCTGTCATTAAGTGTCATTCGGTTTTTGTAATGACAAGTTGACATTGTTTGGGTTGTCCTTATTATGACAACATGACATTAACCAGGATAACATTACCTGAAGATGTCTTTGTACAATAATAATCATTATGTCAGCTTGTCATAAACACAAAAAGAGGTGCATTTCATGTTAATGTCAAGTTGTTATGACAAAGACAACTTCTGGTAATGTCATCCTGGTTCATCTCAAGATGTCATAATTAGGACATCCCAAACAATGTCAGCTTGTCATGACAAAGACAACTTCTGGTAATGTCACTTTGATTAATGTCAAGCTGTCAAAATCAAGACAACCCAAACAATGTCAACTTGTCATTACAAAAACCGAATGACACTTAATGACAGCAGTCAAAAACCTTTATGACATGTACATAATGTTCATGACAGGTTCATTACAGTGTCATGTCATAGTTATGACAGTGTCATGTCACTATTATGTAGATACCTTCAAGTAAAGTGTTACCAAAAAATGTAACCGAGGGATTAAACAGTAATGAAAATAATTGTTAGTTGCAGTCTAAGTGCCCAAAACACCAATACTGTACTTTAAGTCTCATTATTTAGCATTTTTGGGAGACTTAATAAATGGTTTACAACACTTAATGGAGATGTAGGCAGATATAAGTGTTAATTCATGTATTGTCAACAGCTTTAACTCCTGTGGACACTCACAAAAGGAGGCTGGTCTATAAACACAAAATGAATAACAATAGTAAAACACAGTTGTATAAAATAAGTCTCCTTATAGGAGAAGTTAAAATACTGTATAATAATAAACACTTTATAGCTGCTTACAACTACATTACAGTAGGTTAAAATGAGTCTATTTAGTGTTTATATACGGCTTAGGGACTTAAAGTGAAGTGTTCCCAAAAAAACATTATCTCATTATCAGTTGACATCTGCTGGCTTCACCCAGTCGCACCGCACCGGAGCAAAACTTCATGCTGCAGTAATAAATGGCGTTCTCCAAATCCTGGCAACAGAAATAGCAGCACACCTGACAGAATGCAGCTGTCAGTCGGAGCGGAGACGAGATATTAACTGACGGCATTATCCTACCCTTTCAGCTTTGCCCTTCTCCCCGTCTCTCTCCTGCTCTCTCTGGAGAGGAGCAGCAGACAGGCGCAGAGAGAGGAGAGACAGATTATGAAGCAGGGCGAGGCAGAGACACACACAGAGAGAGAGAGAGGAGAGGTGGTGAGAGACAGAGCCCGTGCAGGGTGCCATGCCTCAGCCCTGTGTGTGGCCGCCAGCAAGTACCCAGCACCACGCTAACGTCATGAGCACTGGCTAACCATATGCTGGAGCCCCTCGGCGGAGCTATTCTCAGCATTTACTCGTTTGTGTCTCTTCCACACACCTCCCTCTGTTTGTCTCTGTCTCTCCCTGGGACCATGTGAGCGCAAACCTGGACTGAGAAATGCTTGTTGGCTAACAGCAGCTTATGTAAGAGACCGTAGGTAGGGCAGATTAGGTGCGAACAGCTCCACAGGAGAGTCTGAGGGCAGGCCAGCAGATGGTACAGAGCGGTGTGATGGCAGTAGATTTGTCAGAAGCACATTGGCTCTTTTTTGCCCAAAGAGACAAGTAAATCCCATCGATACTGACAGAATCCCATTGCCTCCAATAATCTCTGTGTGTCATTTGCAAGTAGTGTAGTTGACTGGAAGTCCAATGTGACCTCCAAAGCAGCAGCTTGATTGGATTTGTGTGTCTTCTCTGCAGACAAAGAAAAATAAATCTCATATGCTGTATATTGCATTCGAAAGACTCCGGTTTAATCTACCGCCATAGCATCTGGCTCATGTTTTACTATTACACTGTCAATGCAGCTGCATGTCTGAGCGTGCTTTCAGTGTTTCGGCATGTCATCGATTGCACTGGGTGGCAGATGGAAATACACAGTTCCCTCCATCACTTACACATCTGCAGAACATCTAAGCAGCCATGAAAAGGGATTCACATTTTTTAAACTCCCACAGTCCTTTGTGGATCCCATTTTCTCCTCCCTGGCTGTGACAAACTGAATTATGCATACACACATCATCCCAAACTGCTCTATCTCACACTGCATATGGATCCTCTCCTACCGCAAACACACACATGCACAGACATGTATGCCGGTAAACATGCCGCTCTTTGTGTAAAATATACACGGCGGCTTAAGTGCTGAGCATCATTTGTCACTTCTCATAGTGACACATCTTGGTGCTGGTGAATAAAAGAGTGTGTTTACTGAACTGTAAGCCTTTCTGGCGAATGAGCCCACGGCTGGCAGAGTGGCATTTAAGGTAAAAACTAAAAGTCAGCTTGAAAAAATGAAACCGGCACAAACACTCTGGGAACAGCTTTGAGTGTTTATCCCAGTGGGGCTCCCCATGAATATGCATAGGTAGGTTTGCTTTAATATAATAGCTAATGCTACACTCCCACAGGTGAAATAGTGACCTGAATGTGGGCACAGTCTTCAGTTCAAAGTGTTCCGTGCGCGGTCTTTTATGCATCTTTTATGAGACACAAAAAGACAGTAACATTATTACTCACATCCAAACAGAACAGAATAACAGCTTGCGATTGTTCTTCATCGGTTAGTAATGCAATCTGCTACCCCTAAAGACATGGTTCATCCCTGACGTTTGTTGTCCGCGTTGCTGTTCTCAGCATTGAGCTGCAGGCAGAGTGAGACTCCTGCCAGTGCTGAGGCACAGTGTGACCGTGTGGCTGGGTGCTCGGATGACTCACGTTGCTGAGACTGGAGACAAGCAGCCCAAACACCACACTGTGGGAGAGAGCGAAACAGCCTAAAGTTTCAGGGACCAAATGGTTGCTTGTGCATGTTTTAACGGTTTGACGACAATCTGCGTGCATTTTACATTTCTGCAGAGCTTTTTTTTCAAAGCATACTGGATGTTGGAGGTTTCTGAAAGCACATGAATTCACCAATAAGTAAGGGTTTTTAAAACACTGCCTGCTCACGACTGCATTATACTAACATTTAATGACTGGGGGAAAATAAAGCAGGCTAAATTTTAACTGTGGCTCACCTCTCTCTAACAGTGGGCCTCATGCTGCAAGCAAAACATGAACAAACATCATCTTATTTTTGTTTTTATTCACATTTTATTCTCATTTCATTGGTACCCATTGACATCTGGGATTCACCAGTGTTTCTTTTTTTGTTTTTTTTTGCTCTTCTCTTTTCCAAATTTTCCAAAGCAAGGAAACAGTTTTCAATTTGATGGACATAGAAAGTCTTAAAATCTTAGTTACTGTGTGTCCCTCTGCTGACACGGCATTTACAGCATCTGAGTTTTTTATTTTTCTGCCAGTACTGATGCTCTGCAAAATCACATTTACTTTGTATAAGTAAACAGTACTTTGATTTCACTACTGCAAAAGTTCTTCTTTTTATTTTTGGTGGCACCTCTCCAGTTCTCGAGCATGTGCGAGAGTATTTGCACACAGCCAACACCTAAAGAAACAGTCTGGTCACTGGAGGAACAAACTAATATGAGTTTTGTGTGGGCAGAAAAATAACACATTCTTTTCTTCATTTTAAACAGCTTCTGTTGAGCGAGTCCCTGCAGCAGAGCCTCAGGATGTGTATTTGTAACTTTATTTTTTCTGTTCTTCATATTTTTTGAGCATGTTCACAAGTATTAACACACTGTATTAAACGTAAAACTTATCTTAATTGCAAATCAACAGTTTTACCTCTGTGTTTTAGAATTAAAAATCTTTAGTATCTCATATCGCTGAGCTTGTCAGAATTCTGTAAGCACAGTTTTTCCCTGCTGTGAGTCTGTGTATTAAATGACCAGGGTCCTGACAAAAACCAGGAACTATGGGGCGTCGGTGGCTTAGTGGTAGAGCAGGCGCCCCATGTACAAGGCTGTTGCTGCAGCGGCCCGGGTTCGAGTCCAGCCTGTGGCCCTTTGCTGCATGTCTCTCCCTCTCTCTCTCCCTCCTTCACGCTTCACTGTCCTGTCAATTAAAGGCAAAAAATGCCCCAAAAAATATCTTAAAAAAAAAAAAACAGGAAATATGACCACATTACTCCACCTCTAAAATCCTTACACTGGTCACCTGTCACTCAGAGCATTGATTTCTAAATCTTGCTGCTTGTGTATAAATCACTCTGACGCTCAGCACCCAAATATATCTCTGATATGCTTGTGACATACCTGAACCTGAACATACCATGAACCTTCTAGGACCCTGAGGACATGTGTCAAGAGTCAGAGCAAAACATGGTGAAGCAGCGTTTTGTTATCATGCAGCACAAACCTGGGATAACTTCCTGGATGATGTCAGACAAGCCCCAACTCTGACTACTTTCACATCAAAGCTAAAAATATTCCTTTTTTACACCACCCACATCACTCTGTAATGACTGCAACCTTATTTTTAAACTCAGTTTTAAATAATTTTTAATAATCTTTTTTATCTTTGCACCTCTTGTCTGCACTTTTGCTATTTTTAATGGTGATTTTTTATTTTTGTTTTATTTTTTTTATTGCAAATCATTTAGTAATTAATTTTACATTATATATGATTTTCTTTTTTCTTTTTATTCTTCTCTTTTTTTGCTCTGTAAAGCTATTTGAATTGCCCTTGTGTACGAAATGTGCTATAAAAGTAAAGCTGCCTTGCCTTCAAGTCAATTTAGGAGTGATTGCAGGTTCTATTCCTGTGTTTTGAATTTTGGTCGTGGTACCTGCTGGATTGTACCGTTATATAATGATTAGTTAGATGGTGTCTTTACTGAATGAACAGTGGTAAAAATCACCAGGACTGCACTTTTATAGCCCAAAAACTCATTTTAAGGAAGAGCTTTTTCATTTGCTTCTCATGTGTCCAAAACTGACGCTAGAGGGACACCTATAACGTCACTGTCTGATGCGCAAATCCACTGACCAAGTGTTGGTGTTTGATGATTTGGGAGTGAGTGAGAATGTGTTGCATTCACCCACTCACACACACACACACACTGACACATTGCTGACAGCAGAGCTGCCATGCATGGCACTTGCCCGTCCATCAGGAGCAACGTGGACAATATTGTCAGGTTAGAAGTGTCGTGCTGTGTTTTCTGGGATTGAATGAGGTTAGCAGCCACTATGCAAAAGGATTTTAATTCGTAATTTGAGCCTTTGAAAGTCTGAATTCTTTCATCTTGCTCTGCTACCAAGGGAGCCTGTCCTCATGGTTTGATCCTCAACTCTACATGCTTCACGCTCTGCAGGACCCCCCCAGTTATTTCTGGTATTCCTTTGTTTGCATTTTCCAGGCTATGCATTATGTTCATAATTATCTGCATGTCCTGGTCTCTGATTGGTCTTCCTCACATAATTATCATACTAACTCAGTAATGAAGATACAGTCCCCACTTCACCTACAGAGCTACATCTGTGAGCCTCATGTAGCCGAATGATGAGGGTGTAGAATAAGACTAATTAATCTAATCTCTCAGTCCAGGCTCTAATGAAGTGCGGGCAGCATCAACCCCCTCCCTCTTCACGCTGGACAATCCAGACTTCTCTCTGGCTCCGACGATGAGACAATGAGCGCCAAAGAGCGATGGCCTAAGACTATGACAATGATATGCCATAATTGCATCCAGATAAATGGGGCAATTAAGAGTGTATGATCTATATAGTGGGAGGAAATGGAGTGTGAAAATGTGTCACCACTTAAGTCTGCTTCGTGGCTCCGGTTTATGGGGTCAGAAGAGAACAAAGGAAGAGGGTTATATATGTGGGGTTGGTGCTTTTATAAAAGCAGTCTATTGTGTTATAATATGTGTCAGTTTTTTGTGGCTATAAGAGGAAAATAATAAGAAATATAGAAGTTAGAAATGTATAGTTTCACACAGCACAGACATTCGTTTAGACAGCTGGCTGGACACAAATTTAAGACAGTTCTCCAAAAAACATATATATTTCCGAAGTGTCAGGGATACAGTGGAAAGTGGAGCAAGAGAAACTTTTAAAACTGATTCCAACTATCTCCCCTGGAAGATGATGAACATGCTTCTTGAGATGAGCTGTCTACAGTCCAAATCTATTTCTGCTTCAGTTGCTGGCAAAACTCGGTGGTTGCTGGAGGGGAGCAAGGAGCTTCCAGGCTTCCTCTGTATCCCGCCCCGTCAACATCTTCAGCAATTTTCTGCACAACGAGCACATAATGCCCACAGCTTACCTATCAATTCAATTCAAAGGATCAGACGTAGCAAGAAATGGCTTATTACATCAAATCATCTCTGTTCTGCACCAGGGCAAGTCTTGGATGAAAACTTTTTAACCATCTTGCAATGCTGCAAATAATCTTCCCACATGAACATATTGCATATCATAGCGTACCTGTAGGCTGCAGGAAGCACTCTGACTTTTACAATGGGGAATAAAATTCAACAAGAAGGAGAGCTTTAGAAATGTAGTTTTGAGTTCAGCTTCAGAACAAGCCTGATGTGTGCATCCCAAAAAAGAGACTGAGGAAGAAACTTTGCTACAGCATTAGCATTTTTCAAATTCTTGATTTACTAAAACAGGTTTAAACAACCTTAAAACCTAATTTATGTCTTAGTAATGTGTACACTAATTGCTAAGATACATCTGTAATGCCATTTAATATAAAGCAGTCTGAACAGGAAATGACAACAGCATCAGGAGCCGTAACATGACCTCCAAGAAAGCAGTGTTAGGAGAACCAACAATATCTGAGATTTGGAGACAAACGTGAAAATCTTTTCTTCACAGTTTATTTAGAATAAGCAGGTAATAGACCGAATCGCAATGTTTGTCTTCTGTAACTTCCAGGCAGAAAAACCCCCTCGTCACAGGCATAAAATCAAACGGCACTGAGCAAACGCTGCCACAATTGGTTTGTTTTTAGCCACCTAAAAAAGGCCCACTTAAAAAAATCATGATCAGTTTAAGTGTACGCCATATTTAGAATATCTCTATTGCTTTACCTGCTGTTACACAGCCTTTTTCGATGGGGTAATTGTTAATTCAAAGCCACCATACATTATTTTACTTCGCAGAATACAGCTGGTCAACTGCCGCCTCCATTGGTTAGTATGTGAGGTAAAGTGAAGAAACAATTACACATATATAGTGTACACTTAAACTGATATTGATTTTTTTGCATGGGAATTTTTGATGGCTAAAATATGTGCACTGCTTATATTCAGTGTCGTAAATTTGGTTTATTAAGTGCTAGTGTAGCCACGCGTCTTGGTTTTACATACCTGAATAATTTATAAAACATTAAACAGGGTGGAAGACGGTGTAACAGCTCCAAAAGCAACCACTGCCCATTTATTTTCTTCACTCCAAAACTCCCACACATGCATGAGCCCTCTAAAACAGCCGAACGTCACCCCAAAACTTGCTCTGTCCTACAGCAACTCAATATAGAACAGTCTGTTACACTAGCAATGCAACACAGTACATAAAATAAGCAAAGCAGACAAGTCAGATAGGTCACACCATCATGTTTTACTATATATATATATATATATATATATATATAGTAAAACGTTACAGTTATGGCTGAAAGTGACAGATCAGAAATAAACAAGTTCGCTAATTTTACATTCAAATCAATTGCCAGTTGTAAACTCAGGTGTGATGTTAGCGTAACGCCACAGTGATTCGGTCAATATGACATTAAACGAAGAGTTCGTAGAGCGGTCGGCACGCCCCAGTTTGGAGAAGCAGACAGGAGTACTGACACAGAAGCTAAGCTATATACTGCTGTGGATGGGGGCAGCAGTGAAATGTATTTTAGCCACCTAAAAACATTTATATCAGTTTAAATGTACTTTCTTTTTTTGAATATTTTCACCACTTCACCTTGCAGTCAGACAGCACAGAAACTTAAGCCATTATACTGCTTCCTTTAAAGCCAGACTCCATTAAGAAAAACAGTGATTTAACATCACTGAACACTGAAGCTACTCGTCTACAGTTGCCTTGATCTGTTAGTGTGTTTGTGTAAATGTGTGACTTTGGTTTTAAAAGGTTTAGTTCAGATTCAATAAAGTAACACAATAACACAAACTTACTAACAAATCGATGCAGCTGTAGACCAGCAACTCCTGTGTTCAGCAAGCTAAAATGACTGTTTTTCTCAGTGGAGTCTGGTGGCCTTGATGAGAGCATAGATGGGGAACTGAAACGTTAACAGTCAGAGACATCTGTCTGTGGTGAGGTAAAGCTGTGAAAACATTTTCAATATAGCATACACTTAAACTGCTACTGATTATTTCTTCAGGCAGCTAAAATATGTTTTGTTTCTGCCCGTCTTCAGCAGTACATTGCTTAGCCTCTTGGGCAGTACTCCTGCCTGCTTCTCCAAACTCAGGGCGAGCTGACTGTCATCTACTGTAGGTTATACATTGACTATGGATCAGTACCTCAAACAACCACACTTGAGAAGATCTGAACTATCCCTTTCATCTAACCTATCTATCTACATCTGTCTACCTCACTGTCTCCTTGGAGTAAATGATCAATGCCCCCTCGTCTTTAAAAGCTTTTTTTCAAATGGCGAAATGGTGTATGCTCAGACAGTGTGTGTGCTCCAACTCTTAATGTCCACACACATCATCCGGTGAGACGGCGCCTCATTATTAGACATTGATTAAAGTAGGTGTTAGAGAGGAGAACAGGCTGCGAATGCCTTCAGGTGAAGCGGGACATGCAGTAGGAGGGACACGGTGTGCTCTGAAATTACCGAGTGACTCCACTCAAGTGATATAAGGTCGACACAAGAGTGAGACATGTGCCTCTTTAATAAATGTAGCACTTGAGGTTGAAGCAGAGGTGGGGATGCAGAGTTAGAGGGTGGAGGGAGGGGGAGAGGACTGGAGGGAGGAGTGCAGCGTAAACCGCAGTGAGCAGGCTGGGGTGGAGGGTTTATGTAACAGGTCCAGATGCAGCCTGTACCTCCACAGAGGATAAAGATTATTGGCAAGGGCAATAGGGATCAAAAGAGACCTTTTGAATTCTCTGTGAAAATACCGACTTGGCCACTGATTCAGGGACGATGGAGGCAAACAGCCACGGCTTAGGCAGTGCTCTGCCAGCCAACAGTTAACATAAGGAGAACTCACCCGGGACAGACTGAGGGGCTGCAGCAGAGCACCAACCTATGGTGATGGAGTCAAATTATGTTTATAACAGTAAAAATAACAAATTTGAAAAATAATAATTGAAATTAAAATGTTCATAAGTGCTCCCTCCAGCCAACGCTGTCTAACATAAGAGTGCTTAGGGGCCAGACTGACTACTGTAGCTGACAGAAATATCATAGTCAATGGTGGAATGTAACTAACTACATTTAATGAAGTCCTGTACTTAAGTACAAATACTTTTACTTTACTTGAGTAAAGGTGATCTCTTTTAAATCCTTTCTTAAAGCATACTTTTATCAGAGAGCCTTTTTTGATTTTACTTGAGTTTTTAGTTCATTTAAACTGTCTTCCATTTCCTTAGTTTTTATACCAAAGGGTTTTTAATCAGTTCTTTGAAAAGTTATTGTTTTCATCTCTAAGTCTGTTTTGAAAAGCGCTTTATAAATTAAGATTATTAATATTATAGTTATTATTATTCTAATCTCATGCCACTCCCTACTTCTACGTCGATACACTTAAGAGGGAAATATTGTACTATTTAAATATAAAAGTGCAACTGAAATTGATTTTTGATGGATGAGAAAATGAATTGGCTAATACTTTGATATACTTTAGGTCATTTTTCGTGCAAAAGCATTTTATGTTTCCCACTTCTACTAGGACCTGCTGTTCTTTTTAAATTGTTTTAATTATTTTGTTTTATTAAATTGATTAAAAATGTTCTGCTTTGATTACTTTTACTTTTACTCTTAATACTTAATACTACATTTCCCTGATTGCACTTAAATACTTTTACTAAGTACTATTTTCAAGGACTAATGCTAGTATTTTACAGGGTGGTGTAAGTACTTTTACTTTAGTAAAGGATCTGAATACTTCCTTGATCACTAATTGTACTTTTTCATGTATTGTTGTAGAAAAAGATATTCAAATTTGTGAAATAAAAGCAACCATTCCTTATTTAAAATACTTAATTACAAATGTTTATTTAAATAAAAGTGTATTAGTTAGTTCATTAGTAGAAACAAACAAAATTTACTTAGAGTGACAAAAGTACTCATTATGGCCCCTGTTAGTGTAATATTATTGGATCATTATTATGTATGTATTATTATGTAAGCAGTATTTTAATGTTGTAGTTAGTTTTAATTGTTTTATGTACTGGTCATGTTTTGTATGTAAAATCCTCATCTGAAAAATTACTATTAACTATACTTGTGTTAAAGGTATAGTGTGTAAGATTTAGGGGGGTTTAGTGGCATCTAGTGGTGAGGATGGAAGATTGCAACCAGCTGAAACTTCTCCTGGTTAGAATTTCTTCAGTACTCATTGCTCAGGAGGTTTTTACCAGGAGCCAAATTATCCACAGAGGTCTCAACAAGAAGGCCAGGTGATTTAAACCAGTAAAAACATTGAATGAAGCAATTTCACCTTACATATTAATGTTTCTCTGATGCTGTTTGGCGCGTCACAGATGGCCCACTAGCCCAGCACCTGCTAATGTGTGATCCAGACTTTCATGAGGTTTTTACCAGGAGCCGAATTATCCACAGATGTCTCCTGCTCTCCAAAAACTAGTTAAAACACTAAAACTAATCTGTGTTTTTCTAATGCTCTTGTCACGGAGCGGCTGTTAACTATGGTGGCTGATGCAAAAACATGAATTGCCCTATCTAGAGCCAGTGCTTTGTTTGTCCTTTCCTGTCTACTGTAGAAACATAGTGGACTCTGGACGAGGACCAGCTCCCTATGTAGATATAAACAGCTCATTCTTAGGTAACGAAAACACAAAGACTCTTATTTTCAGGTGATTATACACTAAAGAAAACACACTTATATTATAATATTCTATTTATGCCAACATATCCCCCTCAATCCTACACACTGGAACTTTAAACGAATGCAGGGAAATGAAAAATGTGCTGCCCTCTGAAATGAAGTGAAGTAAAAATCAATCACCATAAATGAAAATGGAAACAAGTACCTCATAACTGTACATACGTTTCCAACAGTGTGCACCTACACACGTCATACACCAGCAAGTTCTTCACTGTCCGTACAGCACAGAAAGTATTTTTCATGGGTCACACTGTCCTTGCTGTCCCACCTTATCCCTCCCCCTGTGGAATAAATCAGCCGCCTCCCTCCCCAGCCTGAGCTGTGGCTTGAGCCAGGCCACTTCTGAGATCACAGGGATTAACTCAAATCTATAGTCCCCACCCTGCAGGGCTACGGGGACACAAAACACTGGGGACTCATGGTGGTTGCTTGGCCGGTGTTTAGAGTTTATATTCCACAGCGCTACGCCCAAACTCAGCAGGCTAATTAATCAGCATCGATTTGTTTGGTTTGATGTCCAAAAACATCTCGGGGTTCTTAAATTAAAACCAATTTAACACATTCGCAAATAAGGATTTAGTCAACAAATATGGAGAACATGCAGCACGTAGCCACACTTGTGATTCTCTTCCAAGAGGTAATTACTGGAAAGAAACACATGTACAGTACATGCATGTGAATTACTAAGTAATGTGATGGTGTGTGTGTAGATATCCATCACCCATCCTCTCCTCCTGCTGTCCACCATCATTGCTCCCCAGTGCCTCCCGCTGACTATAATTAGATGGTTCAAATAGCTGTATGTGTTTCTAATTACAAACACGCAGGAGTGGAAGGTTGTTAATGCAGAGGTGATCTGAAAACAGATTAACTGGATAGACGGGAAGAAAACGAGCAAGCCACAGGGATTGTTCCTTGTTAGGTCATTGTAAATGAAAACAGTTGAAATAAGAGAGACAGGTTGGAAGACGCGTGGACAGAAAAAGAGCGAAGGAGAGTCACGGCGATGAGTTTGTTCTCTAGAGATCATTCCTATCTCGTACTTGGATGTTGAGCCGCCTGCTACGAAGGTGCCACATGTGGATTAGTGCACAGGGCAGTGTTGTGCATCCAGTTGATTTGATTGAAAAAAGGTCGTGGGTCAGCACATTCTGTTTCAGCGCTGCTAGCGAAAGACCCGCTGAGAATACAGATCGGCTCTGCAATTATCCTGAACCGGCTGTCATCACCTCTCTTTACCACCTGACTGCCTCTGTCATTTAACCCCAAACAACCGGCGTGGATTTCAGCCAAAGATGTCTGAAGCCTATTTAGGATTTGAGAGCAACTCTGCGGAGGATTCGTATTTCTGTTGCTTCAAATTCTCTCAGGTCTTGTTTGTTGTGCCTCTTACATCAATGTGAGCCCACTTTCTCATTCTCTTGGACGCAAAGAGGCACAAAACCCTTTTTTTTTTTTACTGGTATTTCATAGTTAAAAGCACTGATGCACCGTGCTGTTATAACAGCAGACAGCACTCTCCCGTGTTGTTTCACTATCTTGGCGTTACACAAATCTGCCCCACTGGGTATCTGAGTTGATGTGCTGTAGAGAGACATTACTCCTTGTTCTGTAGCTGCAGCAGCACGAGTGACTGGACACATCAGACTGTTTCTAACATGATGATGGTAGCCGCCAGCCCCCAAACTGTCACACACTGCTGTAAAATAACAAAAAGGTCCAAGGTAAGATTAACCTCCTGTCACAGGCTGCAGTTCGGACGTTCCAGTGTAGCGTTTGTGAAGGTTTCAGGTTAGTCAACTGCACATTCATACAATTGGATGAATTCAGAGTACACAGATTGTAGATAACGGAGGTCCACGCGAGGGACAGTTTTAGGGTCAGTGGAGATCCGGGGCTTAGCCCTAAAACCTTTAAATGAGTCTGGGGTTATATGTGTAAATGCACATGTTCTAAATATTGAGGTGGTTGTTTCCCCTGCACCCCCCCCAAAATCTACACCTGTGTTGTAGTTAGCGATTGTTTTAAGCCCCAGACACACCAAACTGACATCAAAGAACTAGTGATGACAAAGGCGGACTGTCATCTTGTGTTGTTGTGTCTCAGCCAAAATATTCCACCTGAACACACCGCAAAGACTACAGCCAACGGCCAACTAGCATGTACGTTCTGCACCTGCATGAGAGGAAATAAATCTCCATAGCAGCGGGCCACCATAGACTGTATTCATCATTCAGAAAGGGAAACCAGAAGACGGACAGGATGGATTTAAGATGCTAATTAGCCAGTTAGCACATTGACAACACAACGCGATTTCAATCACAGACTGGCTCCGATTCAACATGCTGAGTCATTTGAAAAAGCCAACAAGGGCCAACATTGCGGGACACACCACAAAAACGAGGGCGTCTGAGGCTTACCAATGGCCCGACAATGACCAACAGCTGATTGTCGGCATGGTGTGTCAGGGCCCTTATCGGCCTACTGGACTGCATTCATGACTGCAAATGCATTGGGAAAAACAGAAACACCTCTCAATATAATTCAGTCCAGTACAACACCACTGCAGTACAATCTTTGGTTTGGCAAAACCGGGACGAAAGGAGGAGGCTTAATTGACCTTAACTTTCTTAATCACATTAACACAGGTTAGATATCTATTTTTATTAACATATCAATTTATGATTGTTGTGAAATTAAAGTGTAAAGTCAGGGCAAAACTATTTTTCATGAAGGAGTGACTTTGAGGCTTTACAGTATGTTATCTCTATTATTATTTCTTATTTTCTTACTAAGTTTTGTGGGGACAGCGTGACAACATATTTGCAACCCTGTAAAATGTGAAATTGTGTTATATTAGTAGATTTTTTTGCCACTATCACATTTTAGATATAAAGAAGAAATAAAGAAGGTCTGAAAAGTCACTAAGTCCAGCAAGTTGGCAACACTATAAGCGTATGTGTGCGTCAGATGGTCGTGTGTGAGTAAGAGGGTGGGGATAGGTACATTTGCCACAACAGATTCATTGGTTGTATGAGCTCATAATTCATATTCATATGAAATATTTTGGCAGTAAAAAGACCCGTGGCTATCACCCAATAGCCAGGCCCTGAACACACCCCCGGCACACACTCATGAAGTTATTTTGACGTGCCACAGGTAATTTAAGAAAGTGGTAGGCCTAAAAAAAATGTAAAGTGGAAAATGCCAGTTGACAGTGTTGATCAGTCACTAATTTATTTCTCCCATTATTCATCCACTTGACATTATTCCCATTATACCGCTCTCTAAAATGATGAATATTATGAATATTCATTCGGCAGCTTTAAGTAGGAGTAGTGGAGATGTGGTGGCATTTTGTAAAAACTCAAAAACACAAGAATTTTTCCTCAGCGCATTAGTTTTGTCCTTGAAAGTGCTTCACAAAGTCAGCCCAAATTGAAGTGAACTGGAGTATGGATAAATAATAATTCACTGGCATTGATGGAGCAGTGCAACGTGAACTAAAATCTTCAGGGTAAACACAGTGGAGGTACAGCTTTGATGTGTCGCTTTGAGTGAATGAATGCAGTGTAGTTAAGATGCAGAAGGTCGATCAGGGATGAATGACAAAAAAGCTGCAAAAGTCAGTCTTAGATGAAAAAACTCTCATGTGCCAAAAGTTAATATAGCGACTTTTTTGGCAAAACATTTCTTTGTTTACTACTTTGGGATCAAGGCAATTATGGACAACTCTTCACAGCACTTTGTCAAATTAAAGTCAACTCTTTTGTGCATTTAAATAGGAATGTGTTTAATTTATATGCAAATTTTTGCTGTAATATAATGTTGATGGGGACTGGCGACTTGAGCAAGCTGTGAGTCGACAAAAATGCATGTGGCCATTAAAGTAAATCAAGCCCTGGGCACAGCTGGTCATGTAGGCATGCAAACAAAGGATGTGCATCTATTTTGTCTTCCAAAAAAGCTGAATGTGAAGCACAACCCCATACACACACGGAAAGCAAAGCAACATGCAAATTCAACAGAATCAGCCTTTTCCTCAGTCAAGCACTAATCTGCTTTTAAAAGCCTGATAGGTATCAGGATAAAAGTGCTCATTTACAGCATTAACTCTGGAGAGCTGGAGCACACAGGTCTGGTGCTGCTGCAGTGAAAAGTGCAGCTCTGTGACGGCTGCTCTCCCGCCGAGCTCCACCTCTGCATCAACTAGGCTGTAATGCTCCTTTCAGAACAAGCCTCTCAACTGAGCTAATGGACCAAGGGAGTGAGAGCCAGCCACACAGACACACAGATAACGACAAATAGAGACAAAGAAGGAGGTGACCCAAAGACTCAGCACGTCTGCTCTAAGCCCTGGTATCTGATTTGTTGTCTGTCCGCCTGTCCTCAGACCTCATACTACTCTCACATATGTTATCTCCCAGTTCCTTTTTCCCTGTATTTTCATCTCTGTTTCCCCTTTATCTTCCTTTCTCACATTTGTCAGGCAATACAGGTTTAAAGTTTTGATGCGTTGATCCTTTTTGTTTGATCTTTATCCACCTTTATCTTAGACTTAAACTGAAGGCGCTCAGATGCATAATAGTCACTTAAATATTTCAGAAAAATACAATAAAAAGAATATATAGTGGAATACTTTTTCTTTATTTACAAAGAGACGGACTGCCACAAGTGCCCTTCTTACTGTATATGTGCAGTTTGAATGTACAGTATGTAGCAGCCTAGCAGCTCCATTCACCAGGGATCTCATTTATACAACAGTGCGCAGGATCCATACTAAAAATGTACATACGAACAAAAGCCAAAAATGGCGTGTGCCAAAAATTATTCAACAGTTTTTACAATCAGGCTTCCACCTCACCATCTGCATCACCAATTTCCTTTCTCCAAAATGTTCCTATGCATGGGTCAAAGTTCAGCTATCAAGTTTGTTTTTATACATGGAGACTTTTGCATGGGAAGTGCTGTATGCCTCTTTCAGACTTCGTTTTGTGCATACATGACATTTATAAATTAAATCCCATATTACTCTAAGGTTTATAGTCAGGCTGCCATCATGCACTGTTACATATATGTATATGGAAAGAAATGCACCACAATTTGTATGTAACCAAAGTAATCATGAGCCAGTAATTTGTGTATTAGCCACAGAAGTGGAAAGGCTGCAATCACAAGACCAATGCGTTGGCAGGAGTGAAGAAGTAAGTCTGTGTAAAGAGGCAGGTTGTGGAGGTGGATGGGTCAAACAACGCAGGACTTTCCCCCAGCAGACCAGTGTTCTGACTGTGTGAAACCAAGTGAACTTTGAGTTACTTTCAAGGTACATCATCTCCATTGTTTTCATAAACCCAACCTACATAATTTGACGTGAATGAAGTAACTTTACTTTCAGTGCATAACATCACTCGAGGGGTGCTAGTTTGTTAGATAACATACAAACCGTCGTACAAGGATACGTTGCAGTAGTAAGATCAGACCCGTGATTACTGGTCTAATTAAGTCAAACAAAAGTCAGTTGTTTGATGGAAAATACTGTTTTGAATATTTTAAGAATTGTTAAAGTCATTAAAGTAATTTTCTAAGCATCAGTACCCAACATTCTGCAACTTCAGCTTCTAAGTTTTGAGGATTTGCTTCTTTCTCTTTGTCTTATGTGATAGTAAACAAGTAATTTGAGGACGTCACCTTGGACAAAATTTCAATTTTCACTACAGTCTGACAAACAAACTGTCAGTTATTTGACTAAACTTTTCAATCTTGTATGATACAAAGAAATAAAGCATGAAACCCTCACACCATGAAGAAAAGTCTATTTTAGAATTTTTGTGTCTGCTCTACCCCATGCCATCTCACGTAGCTTGTGCCCCCTACATATATGTACACTGTATGTCAAGCGGCATAACAGAAACTACGGTCAGTTGTGGATTAAATAGCCATCAGAAGTAGACTCGTCTGTCTTTCCTTGGAGAGAGATCCTTCCTCAGTTGCTCTTCTTGAGATTTCCCTCCATTTTTATTTATTCTTGCTGTTAAAGGGTTTTTGGGGGGGGGTTTTTTTCCTTACTGCGAGGGCCCAAGGACAGAGGGTGTCGTATCTTGCAATGCCCCCTGAGGCAAATTGTTATTTGTGCTATATGGGGCTATATCCATGTGTGGCCCTGCTGTTTTTTAATTAGAGTGTAAAGTCAGCAATAGTTCTTTCCTGGTGTAAGGGCCCAAGGACAGAGGGTGTCGTATCTTGCAATGCCCCCTGAGGCAAATTGTTATTTGTGCTATATGGGGCACTAAATAATTTTTACTTCTTGAAAAAGATCTGTTGGTTTTTAGCGAGAAAATTAAAGTTCTCCATGTGTGGCCCTGCTGTTTTTTAATTAGAGTGTAAAGTCAGCAATAGTTCTTTCCTGGTGTAATCATATTTACATAATCATATTGCCAAGAGTATCTCATCAGACAGATGTTCATATGTTTAATTTTACCGTGGCTTATTATCAGAGGAAACCCTGCAAATGCTGCAGAAGCCGAGGCTTGTGCACGATCTGAAACGGCATCCCTGAAGTGTTAACCAAAGACATCAACAAAGATTCAGAGGATGCTTCAGAATGTCATTTTGTCAATTTGCTTCTCTGTCAATTCTAAAGAAACGTTTTATTTCAGTGAAGCAACAACAACATTCACACAAGCAGGCCCACACTAACAGAACAGAGTAAAACATAAAGAGGGAAAAATAGACATCTGACCTCTAAGTAAACGCAGTTCTTTGAAAACCAGTCTCTATCTTTCCAGAGAAGCCACCCTCATGCTGCACATTTGTTCTGCTGACTTTACAAAGCTTACGTCTTGCTTATTCACAGGTATGACTCATGTGTTTTTGAGGAGAAACAAAAACCTAATCAAATATAGAAAAGGGCTGGCAGCTGACATAACGGAGTGCGTAGACGGGGTAATAAAACGGTGAAGTAATTATCATTGACCTCACAGTCTTCTTAGTTAATTGGCGTGCAGACCCTGAAGGACTGCAGTTACAGGACAGGGAAGATGGAGAGAGGAATGGGCAGCAGTGGAACAAGGTTATGAAGAGAAAAGACGGGGAGAGGGGAGAGGCGAGCTGAGGAAAAGAAAAGGTATGAAAAGAGAGTGGAATTGGAGATACGGCGAGGTCAAAATGAGCAGGTGAGACGAGCCGAGATGCACAGAAGGGTGAAATTGTGTGGAGCTAACAGAAAGTGATAAGGTAAAGAAGCTTGTGCATCATGCATCTTGCTGTGCTCAGCTCGGCAGACAGAAAAGCACACACTTACATCTCCATGCCGTGGACTTGAGCAGATGCACGGACAGAAATAGCTCCGGTGAGGTAAAAGAAGGATACGAGTCCATCTAGGGCAGGATGGACGCAGGAGCATCTCTGCACTCAACTTTGTTTGGCTGTGGTAGACATTTTGAGACTTCTAATGTGTCCTGGTGGTTTGCTTTCTCATCAAACATTCAGCTTTTTTTTTTTTTTTTTCCTTATAACCTGGGCTTTACAGAAAACTCTTCCTGGAGATGGCTGTGCGTGCTCACACCGGCTGACTCGCTGGAGCCGAGCTCTGTGTGACGGTGTGAATTTGTTATATGTTGTTAAGTGTTTATTCACAACCTCCTGACCTCAGCCCAAGGGGATTTGTGGAAGCTGCTGCCAGTGTGGCGTACAGTATATCACTTAAATTACATATACGTGGCCAACACATACAGTGTGACCTTGATATTGAGTTAGTGTGTATGAATTGCCCTTTTACTCAATGAGGCGTGGTGTTATGTGTTGTTTTTTCACGCCATATAATTCTGCAACAAAGGCAGGGATATACATATAAAATATAGCCTGACAATGAAAAAACAAAAGAAGCATTACTGGCATGAGATGTGGAGATAGAGGATAAAACAGAGAGAGCAATACAGAAATTTGCTTTCCCTTGCACACACAGATTCTGGCCTGCCATTTATCACTATCATATTGATGATTTGTACCTCCTCATCAAAACATCAGCTGACAGTAAGGGGCCCATTACAGATGCCAGTGGGCCACCTGTCCTCCACGGGGCTAGTAAGCGAAGGCAGCGTGAGTTTAACCTTCAGCTAAGCGTAATGAAGTTTGACAGTGCTAAGCAGCCAGGCTTCCTCATTAGGCGTCCCAGTGCCAGCTTGCCGTGGTCAGGGTCTCTCCTCTTGGCTTTCTCTTTCATCTCTTAGCTGCAGAAGCACAAAGCCCGGCGGTCTCCTCATTAAACAGGCTTATTGCATTAATTCAGCCCAACATAACACACTGAGCTGGAACTGTTCCAAATCACCCCCCCAATTCTGTTTTTTTTTTGCGAACAGGAAGCCAGCTGCTTCGACCACTGGGTTCAACTGAGCAGACTGATGTTTGGCAACGTTTGGACCTCTTTCAGATGATGGAGGCCTCGGCTCACGCTGGATGACATTAGCTCACAGTTACAGTGACAAAAAGCTGCCAGCAGCTGAACTACTGACCCCGATAACATTCAAACACCCCTCAACACCCCCGACTCGACCACACAAACACTCACCCACACACACCTGTTGGCAGAGGATAAACTGCTGGTCGTACAAAAAGACATTTGATTTGGCTGCGCTGTAGCAATAGGTGTACATTTAACATTGGACACAGGGGACACACTCCCCTCGATATTTAGAACATACATTTGCCCCCCTGAATAAAAACATGAAAGTAGCAGAGAACTTTTACTTTGACAGAATTAAAGACATTAATACCATACACTGATGCAGAAAAGGCCCAATTTGCCAGCGGAGGACCCCCCAAACCATATGTACCTTCACCAGTGCTGAAATGAAACCTACACCCTTGATTGAGGCTATGCTCTGATACCCCTTTTTCACCAAAATTAGCACGTGTACCTGGATCTTTTAAACAAGGGAAACATGCCGAAAATAGGCGATAAACTCCTTTCTCATTGCTAGTAGACAACAGCTGTGTACATGGCTCTGCAGCAGACAAGCACGCCTTTCTGTGTGGGGGATTTTTTTGTTTGTTTGTTTGTTTGTTTTTGGTGTGTCACGTTTGACTAGAGAGCAGGTCAGAGAACAGTAGCAGCATAAAACACTGTGGAAACTTTGCGGTGTTTACTTCTTTTTATATATCTCTTACTTATTTAGTTTCTCTTTCAAACTCAGTGCAGACTAATTTGGAGTGATGTTTAAGCGCTGCTTGGGTTGAGATGGATGGTATTTTGTTGTGATGCACCATTGCATCTCGCCAGTAAAGGATTGTTGTGTTTCCATCAATGCTGATCAGAGCCAAAGTCAATAAATTCCCATAACTACTGCAGAGTCATTTGACCCAGGTGTGAATGCTGATTGTAACCTTTCCCGTTACATTAAAAAGCCAGATGTTAGTGTTTTTTGTGCACAGGGAATAAGGCTTTAGATGCTATAATACCAGCATTATTATGCATTTCATTTATGAATCTATTTTATGTGATCATGCAATCTCATTTGCAAATACTGCATGATATTATCCAGTCACATTCAACCATAATTTTTGACCAATTATGCAAAGAGATGTGCACTTTTCAGAAGTTTCAGCTGCATACATGTGCACTTTTGTTGGGGTGATATATTAAGAGAAGGGGTTATGATGAAAAACAAAGAGCCACACTGATGTATAAACATCAACGCACCATATTGTTATATAGCAAAGACTGGCTTCAGGCACAATGCATGCTCCTAATATAAACAAATGGACCGCTACCGAGAAAAATTAAAGAACACACAACTCAAACTAAAAATGCACCAATCCAACTTTTTCTTTCTTGACACCGAGTCCCATAACTTAACTCACTGTATACTTCACTGTGTGGAACTCATTGGGATCACTTTCATGTGAGGTAACGTCAGACCAAAGACTGTGGGATCACTGAAAAGTACCACGACTGGATGAATGATAGAGGAAACAATTTGATGATACTGACAAAGCACTGGATTGGTTACATCATTGCCAATATCTGATCCACTTATTAAGGTTGGTATCAGGCATGGGCGGATTATCAGACAATGGGCCCCTGGGCACAGCTGTGCAAAAGGCCCCACTACTTCTCCTACACAGGAGCAAGACACAGACTTTGAGGTGGTTTTGCCTCTTTTTTTGTTGCTGTTTTGCATCTTTCTTTAGTTGCTGTGCATCCTTTTGTGGTTTTCTGTCTCTTTGAGGTTGTTTTCCCCATTTTTGTCGTTATTTGGTGCCTCTTTGGAGTTCCCTTTCATCTCTCTGTGGCCTTTTAGTGTCTCTTTTTGGTAATTTTGAGCCTCTCTCTGGTTGGTAATTTGAGTGACATGTTGTCTGTGAAGGCCAGGGACCTGTGGAGTAATCCATCCATGGTATCAGGCCTATGTAGTCTGACTGGAGGTTCCTAATTGGAGCCTGCTGTCACTCCCAAATTGACCACCAGGTTTTCTGATACACGTTTTGTAAGGGTAAGGTGATGATTAAACACATGCGGTTATCATTTCAATGAGGAAGCAAGCTATTATAAAATGTGAAAGTTTATCAGTTTCAGATATTGTGATTTTTCATTCTGCTGTATTGAGTTTGGACAACTGAGAGAAACAGAACTAAGGTTTGTATCTGTCCTTCAGGAAGTAAGGGCCTCAGGTTTAGCTGAGTTAAAACAAATGTGTGATCATAACATAATGGTATGATTTGGCAAGGCTTTTTTTGGATTGGATCGAAGTCTGTCTTTTGGCAGACAACCAATCACCATGACTTTCTTTGTCTCTGGAAAAAAAAACCTTGTTGGAGACTTTTCTATGTGCAAGGTCTGTTTTTGTCTCCTGGTAATTACAATAATTTCACTTGAAGTCTAATGGTGTTTTGTGTGTCTATTGATTGTGTGACTGAATGTTTTACAGAGCAGTTTTCCATGACAATGCAAACACAAGGCAGCAGCTAACAGTTATTTCTTGCACTGCATCCACTTTTCATAATGTCTGATGTGATTTGTGGCTCTTGTAGTGTGTGTTTTGTTGTTCGGTTGAATGTTATCTTGTGTAGTTGTATTTCTGCCTTATTTTTCTTACAATAAAGTGAAATCTTACATCGTGTCAGCGTTTAAGTTGTGAATTTGTGATAGTCTGGCAACCTGTCCAGGGTGTACCCCTTCTCTTACCCACTGTCAGCTGGGACAGGCTCCAGCACACCCACGACCCCTAACAGGATAATCGGTCACAGAAAATGAATGAATGGTTTGTTATTGTTAGTAATATTTGTAAATGCAAGGAGAGTATAACAGGGAAAGTCTCACATGATTTTATGTAGATATTTTGAAGTACACCTGTAGCTTATACAGTTAATAAGTATGTGATTGACTGTAAATACACCAGCAATGTCCCCAGCATCACTTCAGCACCATGGACAGCAGTGTCCACTCAGCAGTGTTGGCTGACAGCTCCAGGAGTGATCCTGGACACGGTCTGCTTATCTTCACTTTGGCTGCTCATATTGGCAGTTCATTTATCTAATCAAGTGATCAATCAAATTCAAATCAGCCCCAGTTTAAGGGTCGACAAAAAGGTATCATGCAAAGGACCCCATACAGATAGGGCCCCAAATGTCATGTTCAGGACCCAACATTGATTTATTTTCATTTAGAAAATATTTATATAGCATGTGACAGTGTAGCTGGGTAGCATGTATACATGCCCTTCCTTCATGTAGTGAATACAGTGACAATAAATCCTCTAAGTACCTTTCAAGGTCCCCTCCAGCCCCTGCACCCCGCCGTAGGAAGCACCGACAGGCACTTACCTGATGCTGCTTGCATCCAGCCGCAGATCTTGTACACGGTGGAGGTGCTGAGCAGGAAGAAGAGACTGAAGCAGCCGATGCAGGTGACGACCAGCATCATGGACATCCCAATGAAGAAGGAGGCGGCCTTGAACGCGGTGGAGGGGATCGCGGCGAACTCGGTGAAGCTGCCCTGGCAGGCCAGCTCTCTGGAGATCCCGTCTCCGACGCAATAGTGAAAAAGGCCGAAGTAGCCGGCCTGCGGCGTATCCACGCCATCCCCAATCCAATAGGGCTGTGAGAAGATGGTCACGTTAACAATGCCGAACAGGATAGTGAAGATGGCCCATAAAAGTCCGATGACACGGGAGTTGCGGACGTAATTGGTCTGGTACAATTTCGCAGCTTCTGCAGATGGTAGCATTGATGCGGCAGATCCAGGTATCATTTTATGCAATCCCGAAGACTAAATGAATGTTGCTGTCTGCCCGAGCACAAAGCGAGGACTTGGCATGTATCGCACGAACCGTTTTATCTTACAGAATCATCACCGCCAACCAGAAAATCAAAACAGCGAGCGCACGCGGAGGATCTATGCCCGTGCAACTGCAACACAGCAACATCTGTCAGGCGCGATCAAGTCATGACGTCGCATCCTAAAGCCAGGCGGTGAACCGAGTGAGGAGCGAGAAGCAGAGTGCTTGAACCCTGGATATGAGCGATAACTGTGAGGAGTCAACGACTGCAGCTGCACGAACAGGCTCCGTCCCTCTCTTGCTCCGTCTAGCCGTCAGACGTGCACATCGCTGCCGCACCGTGTCGCTCACTGATGCCCTTGGAAGACAAATGTATTATTCACCCCGACGGCTTCCACACAGCATCAAATATATCCTTACAAGCCCAAACAAAAACAGCAACAGCCTACAACAAGCGGGTTGTGTTACGCATCTGAACGGCGTCGCATCCAGCAACACATTACAGGCCTGTACTTACAAATTAACGCAGCCAACCATAATAACCATTCACAGGATACGACGCCTCCCTAGGGTCGTTAAACGGGAATTTATTCTCCGGTTTATGACAGCATCACCGGGCTGCCAGTGATGCTGGGAGTCAGAGAGGGAGGGAGGGAGGGGCACAGACGCAGAGGCAGATCGTAATGTGCGTGTCTGTCCGTGCAAACACAAGCACACACCTTCTGGATAGCGCTGCGTCAATGACCACCGAGCTGACGACATGTATTAAATATGCAGAGGAAATAGGAGTTGAATGCTGTCAAATCAACCCTTCCCACAGGATAACAACAACCTCCGCCTGGATGTGTGGCTAGCGGTCCTTGTGTCAGTGTTACCTGCCGCGTTAAAGACGCAGCCAACACTGCTCGGCTTCATGAGGCGCGCTGCTCTGCTGCCAGGAGGTTATGTAACACTTCATGAAACTGCATATGGTGGCCTGAAAAAGCACAGGCTGAACACACTGCACAGTATGAGATGAAAAGGCTACTTATCATTTATCTTTTGCTTCGAAGTAAATTAATGAGCACTGTCTGCTTTATCAAAATGCTCGGTTCCAAAGTCATGACTGTCCTTTCCCAAGAGAAGAAAAACAAATCATCATATGAGGCAAATAATACTTTTCCACTATTAGTAATAGTGGTTGTTGTTGTTTTCACAAGGCACAAGAATGAGGAAGCTATTTACTCATTATTTATTCCTCTGTTTAATGCCATCAGTTTTGTGTATGTAGGCTATGTGTATCTGACAGGTGAAGTGAATAACTTTGGTTATTTTGTTCCAGTGCATTGTTCTGCTGGGAAACCTTTGGTTCTGGCATTCATGTGGATACCACCTGACATGTTCCACCCACTTAAACACAGTTGCAGACCAAGTACCCCCCCTCATGGCAACAGTAGGCTACTCCCCAATGGCAGTGCCCCCCCAGCAGGATAATGCACCATGTAATAATGCAAACATCGCTCAGGAATGGCCCAAGAAATGTGACCGAGACCCCAAAGTGTCAACCTGGCCTCCAAATTCCCCAGATCCCAATCTGAATGAGCATCTGAGGCACATGCCATTAACCCACCTCACAACCCACTGGACTAAATGGTTCTGCCGCCAATGCACTGGTGCCAGACACCGCAGGACACTCCCAGAGATCCTGTGTCCATGTCTCGACAGGTCAGAGCCAAGTCCGATCCAAGGAGGCCCCACCTTGAGCAGATTGGGACCTGGGAAATTTAGAAGCCAGGTCGACACCTTGAGCTCTTTGTCACGCTCCACAGGCCCTTTCTAAACAGTTTTTGTAGTGTGGCATGCTGCTTTTTTCTGCTGGGGGGGCACTGCCATTGGGGAGTGCTGTTGCCATGAGGGGGGATGCTTGGTATGCAATGGTGTTTGAGTGTGTGCAGCATGTCAGGTGGTATCCACATGAATGCCAGTACCAAAGGGTTCCCAACAGAATAATGCACTCTAACAAAATAATCAAAGTTATTCACTTCACCTGTCAGTGGTTTGAATGTTTTGGCTGATGGGTGTAGATTGTGTATATATAGCCTACATAGTTTGACAAAGTAAAACATATCTGTCATGACTGGGCAGGATATAAAGATGAGATTATTTTTTGAATTTCTGTTTTCTAAGTAATTTTGTAATTATTTATATATCATGCTGTAAGACAAATATTATTGTAATTAATGTAATATATTAGAATAGGTCTAGGAGAGCGGGGTGTTGGTGGCTTAGTGGTAGTGCAGGCTCCCCATGTACAAGGCTGTTGCTGCAGCAGCCCGGGTTCGACTCCAGCCTGTGGCCCTTTGCTTCATGTCATTCCCTCTCTCTCTCTCTCTCTCCCCCTTTCACACTGACCCTGTCCTATCAATTAAAGGCAAAAACACCAAAAAAAAAAAAAAAAGGTCTAGGAGAATTAATTATGGTACAGCTTTACAGTGATGGGGAGCTACATAATTGACTATAATTAATATATGAAAAAGGGGTGGGAATAAATAAGTTCGTACTTTCTCTTACTCCCACTTTAGTAACCTATTTTTTTCTTTGTTTGTCTACCACTGTGTGCCTATTTGTTTGCTATTTACATGTTTGAAATAACTACTACTAACTGATTAACTAACTAACTAACCAACTATTTGTGTCGTGCACATGCAAGTACACACCCTGCATGGACACAAGACACCAATAACTGTTGCAGTGGTCTGGAATTTCGAAAGGACACACAGGAGACTGATTAAAAGCCCCAAAACGAATCAGTTAATACGAGAATTAAACTATTACAGAGGCCCAAACTTTTGTTTGGTATGCCTTTTTTAATTTCTGCTAGCTATTTGGGATCAGTAGAATCTGATGAGCATAAAAACTAAACATTGTCAATGATAATTAAGTCCCAGTGTCCTTAAATGAGACGGTAATAAAGTCCCAGTGTCGTCAAAAGAGTACCTCCTAATCATCTTGGACCTTGTTTACTTTTGTGTCAGGATCGGCTGCAGACTGACTTGGCAGAGATGGCTGCCATCTTGGTTTTACATAGATTAGTGTATTGCGCTCTTACTACCACTAAATGGCACAAAATGTGTCTGCAAACAAGGACAACAGGTCTAAGTTAAGTAGAATGTATGAAGAATGAAGTATAAGGTCAAGTAAACCCAAAATGTCATGTCCTCAGATAAGTTGAGGACACAGGGTCTCAGGAGGATATAAATGGTTAATGAGACCTTACATCACCCCTGTCAAAGTGAATCAGTGGTCCGCTGACATCCCAGACTCTTGTTCGAAATGTCTGGAAAAAAAGGTACTCTGTTTTACTGTGTATGGCACTGTCCAAAATTTTAAAAATACTGGGAAATATTTGTTGAGAGACTGATGATGCAAAGGTGCCTCACAGAGCAAAGATAGGCCTCTGTGAACTTTATCCAAATAACTTCATTTTTGGTTCATAACAGTTAACTTTGGACTCCTGTGGGTTAGGGGGACAATAGCTTTATCTTGGACGAAAATGGATGTACCTTTGATACATGTTTGAGTGAGGGAGGTGGCATTTTGTATTGTATTGGAGAGACTTACTTCATATCCAAAGGGAGGGCAGGAGAATTTAAAAAAGTATGGAAACCTTTATTGGAGTATCTTGGACGTCAAGATGCACAGTCACTTTAAAATTGCTGTTTTTTTTTTTCTTCTCTTATTTGAGGTGTCTCTTATTTTATTTTATTTTAATTTAATTTAATTTAATTTAATTTAATTTAATTTTATTTTATTTTATTTTATTTTATTTTATTATTTTATTCTATTTTATTTTATATATTATAAAATATAATATAATATATAATATTTTTTATTTTATTGGAAAAATTAAATCAAAATGTAAAATTAAATCACAATATTGTTAAAGGAAAATCTGTTGCAATAGGGAAACAAAAGAATATTCAGCATCTTGCATAAAGCGTACACTGTACGCACAATCTTTGTCTCCTTTTTCAAGCTCTAAATTATGCCACAAAACAGACAACTACAAACACAACTTAAATGTTATTGTCATGCAACCACAAGATGACACAAGAGATCGAGGATATTTTGGTAAAAATATTAATCTTAACTCATCATATCATGAGCAATAAACTCCTAAATCACATTACAAACAAAGGCTGTCCTTCTAAAGCTTATATTAAACCTATACATTCCTATGGTTGTGTAACTAAACATCACCATGCACATTACCATTTTTGATTTTTCATTAAGTTCTACTAAACCAATTTTTTACCACAAACTTTTGCAGTAGTGCCATTATAACTGGTCAGTTTAATGACTAATTGTTGGTTAAATGCATTGAATCCTCGTTATTTCTCACTATACAGATACTGCTCTGTAACACTTTGAATCAGTCTGTGGTCTTATTTCTGTGTCACATGCTTTGTCCTTATTTTGCCCTCTTGATAGCTACTCTGCCTGATGCCAGTTGCTCATGGATTAGCGCTCAGAGGATTTACTGTTAGAGTTCAACGCTGATTTTGTAAAGCACAGATGGAATGGAGTTCATTCATCAAAATGAGAAGAGGCGGAAGACTGTGTGTGTGTGTGTGTGTGTGTGTGTGTGTGTGTGTGTGTGTGTGTGTGCTGTCGCTACACTAAAATATCTGTTTCATGATTTGATTTACTTCCAAAAATGCAAAATATGTACAACCCTTTTAGATTAAGTGCAGTGAACAATGACTGTTCATATATCATACCACACTTAAGCAAACCAGCAGTAGGCCTATATTAAGTAGCTGAGTTACCAGCTGAAGCAGTAAAGACAAGAAAAGAAAAGATGAGATCTTAGGAAGAATTTGTCTTGGACACATAGTACATATAGGTGCATGGCAAGTGTGTACATGGCATACAATAGGTAATGAAAGGCAACACAAGCAGAAAACAATAGACAACACCACATAGCAGGCATCAACGTACTGAGGGGAAATGAAAACAGCAGCAGTGTAATAAAACAGGTGGATAAAAACTGACAAAAGAAAAGATGCACAGGCCCTTGGGATAAAACAAGAGATTAACAGTATAGAAATAGACCTTCTAAAGGAATTAAGAAAGAATTGTCATACAAAAACACAAATATCTAAATTTTTAGTGACCACTAGAGGTCACCAACTGAGCATTAACTACCCCATCATCTACTTCCACTCCAGAGCACTGCATTATATTTACTGAGTGGTGAACTGTCCTGTAGTGATGCTTACACATTAAGGCATCACTTATAACACAGTGATATCATATGCAGTGTTTTGCAGTACTTTTACTTTTGGTAGGCCTACTTGAAGTGGTCTATACTTTGATGCTAATAATTGTACTTTTACTCAAGTAAGATTTTGAATGCAGGAACTTTTATAGTCTACTTAAAGCAAGAGTGTTTTTTACACTGAGGTATTTAGTTGAGTGAAGTATATGAGTACTTTTTCCTCTGGTTGCACTGTATTAATTTTTGGGACAATCCTTGTTTTGCTATTATTGGCCTGCAGGCTAGCTAAACTAAAGTGCACAGAAATGTGCAAGTTACAAACTGCAGCCATCAGTGGGAGGAGGAGGATGTAGAAGTTGTCTTGAACTGGTTGACTATGATGATAATAATGATAATGATGATGATAAATAAACAGAATACCCGAGAATGGATATTGCAGGGTGTCTACAAGTATCAGACACTTAAAGTTAATGCTTTTTAAGACATAACTGAACCAAATTTAAGACTGATAAAGTAAAAGACAGTATTAGAGTCAGTGACCGGTTAAGGATTTGTAACATCAGATGTGAGGACTTAAGATAGATAAGCTCGACTCATTTTAAACAAAATGAATAAATAAATAAAAAGATGAAATAATGGAATTAGACACGTTTGTGGCAATTAAAGGCTCATATATATTCAAATTTAAGACTACTTAATGACTTTTAAAGCCTAATATTTATCAAATTTAAGAGATATTCATTCTTTGGTTAAATGGTTGGTGAACAAACAGGATACTTGAGAATGGATATTAATATGACATGATGTTTGTGGTAATGATGATGATGATGATCATGATCATGATTGTTGGTTAAACAAGGTGAATGAAAGAGGAATTCTTTGTTTGTATGACATGTTCTGTTCAAATAAAGTATTATGGATTTTTTTTTCATTCTTTGGTTTAATGGTTGGTGTCATTGAAGGTTGATGCCATTACCTGTGACCAAGCTGCCATCTGGGAAGGGTTATCGTAAATATATGGTGTAAAGACCTTTTCAAAATACCAAACTAGAATTTGCCACCTTGGCTGGTACCAATTAGTAGGCATTATGGTCTGGGCCCATGGATTATTGGGGTGGGCATGACGCAGTGCTGCTGGGGTCAAGGACCAGGAGAAACGTTATGGTACAACTGGCAGCTCGGGGGGAAAAACTAACCATGTAATTCATAACTATGCAGCAGAGAGGACATTTTTTTGTTCCAGCCATTGAAAGGAAGTCTTTTAGGAGGCCAAAATGTCTTCAAAACGGAGGTGAGTTTGTCAAAACTGGTCGTTGTGTTGAAGTTTGGCTTGTAGCATTAAATTAGGCTAGTTTTAAAAGAGATGCTAAAGCTAACGTTATCTCCGTGACTCCATCTTATCAAGTGCTAATGTTTCAAAAGTACAAGTATGTTTTTTAATGCGCAGCAAAAAGTGATACCAATTACAGACAAGGTTATTCTAGGCTAATGTCAGACTTCGAAACAATCAAATGTGGAAAATGTATTTCCATTTTTTTTTAATTTTCTTTTTTACAGCAGCTAACGGTTGTCCTGAATGGGGCTAACGGTTAGCTAACCTAGCTAAACTCGTCATGGCAAGTATGTCACAGGTGTAGTAATTATTTTGCAGTAATGCCTCCGTTACCTACATTATTTATGCCTTTATTCATTTCACCTGTGTTTTTTCTGCCATGTAAAGTAATAAAAAGTTAGGCTAATTACATCTAATGTCATGTATAGTTAATAATTCAGTACCTTCCATGGTTATAGGATAAGCTAATTTGAATAGTGTGGCTAAAATGTTAGCTACATACATCATCTTAAAGCAGGTATGTGTATTACTTCGTCTAAATAGCACATCACCTTACAGTATAATGAAAATTTCTCTTTAACACCATATACTAGGACCTCAAATATAACCATAGCTTTATTAACACCTTGCTCTAACTGTCTGGACAAGTATTGCACACTTTTGCTATGGGATTATACAGGTGTACATATCTTCTCCTTGTGCTCCGGAGAAAAGAAAGACGCTTGTTTTTACTTTAATGGGCCAGTTCAGAAATAGACTGACAGAATCCAGTGAGCCATTCTCCCCAAAGAATCCAATGAAGGAGCATTATCCCAAACTGAATGCTTTGACTATTTGATGTGTCTGTTGCTGTGCTCTCCCACTGATGCTCCTTTACAAACCATATCTCCTCCAGCAGTGTTCTTTATCTCAGCTCTCCTCCTTTGCAAGAGCTCCTTATAGAAACTCCCCTCAGTGCCTCCACAGTGTCGCATTTGTTGCTAAACTGTTGTAAAGCTCCTTCTTGCTGTCTCTCCTTCACAACAGCAATCTTAGTCATCCTCATCAATGTTTCCATCTCATTTGTGTTGTTCATATGTTTCTTCATGTCCACTAACTCTTTCTCGTACAGTAAAGCAAAAACAAAAGTAGCATTATGGATTGTGAAATGTGTTTTCCAATTATATTTTCCTTCGACTTGTCAGCAACACTCCATTAGTTTGCACAATTTACCTCATTAAATCAGTTTATAACTTTGAACGTATTGTCCTGTTAATAATAACAACAACAACATGCAGACATAAGATAAAACGTAACCTCCACCAGATAAAATGCTGCAGGTCCAATTAAAAGTAATATACCTTACCTTACTTGCTCTGCTAGCTCTTCCTGCCATGTTGATATATTATTATAACAATGCTGACATTAATTCAAGGATTATAAAAAAAAAAGTGAACAAATTGTACTTACTGCTGGTGGCTTATTGCCACTGGACTGGATAGTGTGAGAAACTGGTGGAAAAGGTAGTAATAGTTACATCAAAATTAGGGCTGCAATTACTATTTTCATTTTGATTCATCTGTTTATTAATTTCCTGATGAACTGATTAATTGTTTGGTCCATAAAATGTCACAAAATAGTGAAATTTGTCCATCACAGTTTGTCTAACCCCAAGGTGACACCTTTAGACGTCCAACCAGCAGCCCAAATCATCAAGCTGTTCAGTTTAATATCTATCTGTCTTAATGATGATGTGATATCAGCAAATATTCACGTTTGAAAAGCTTGGATGAGAGAATTTCAGGCATTTTACAATAGGTATGGATTAATTTTCTGTCAGTCGACTAATAATTCGTTGACTATTTATTTCAAATTGTGCTCAAATGTCAAGTCTTTCACTGCACGGGATGAAGAAATAATTATGTTTTTCTAGTTTTGTTGAAATGATAGTTCTCTCATTTACCTGGAGGTGGTGCTATGTCATTGTTTCATGATAAATTTACATCACATTTCCACATTTCGATCTGGATCTGACGACAAGTAGTGTGCACTTGGCAGCTTTACATTTTTACAACTATGTTTATTTTAGATAGATTTTATACACTTACATATTAATAATTAAGAGTGTGTTTCAACAGGTTTTGCACACATAAAATAATCCCTGCTTTATTAACAGTGCTTGTAGTACTTCATCTGACCACCAAGAGTCAGTATAACCTAACATTAGACTGTGGTATAGACTGGCCAGAGGATAGGATCTAAGAATGACTCACTCTCCTCCGTAATACTGCACCAAGATATCAAATAATATTCATTGCCACTATAAATATAGCGTACAACAAATTGTGTCATATTGTTTTATAATGTTTTAAGTCTAGCTTGCTGTTTTACAAAAAAGGCCAAAATGCTCTGAAAGATGATTTATGATGTCACTAATCTCTTGTAATCTATTGTCTGAACCCTGTGAGAGTTGAAGCCCGGATATAAAGGCCATGCCTCTCGTGCTTTGTGCCCTCTGGACCGCAACCCTTGCTAAGCCTGGTGCTGCAAAGAATGATATCAGCAAAGAAGAAAGAAAGTATTTGGGAATCAGCTTTAGCTTTCCTGCTGTATTGCATGGTGATGACCAGTGACACAGAGCGGATAATGATGGTGTAACCCATTGAAATTGTTGCTAAGTCATTGTGTACTGTGCTTTAACATGATTTGGGGTCATTTTCACCGCATCTGTCTAAGTTGTAACCCTGCAAACCTGTGTTACGGGGTGCATATTAAGTCAATTCTTCTGGGTTTGGCTAATGAAAAAAGTATTGTCACACTTGCTTGGGGCCTCCTCAGCTGAACTAGATTATTTCAGGAGAAAAAAGCAGTTGGACTGAGACGAGGCCAGAGAAAAGAAGGGATGCAGAGTGTGCTGTGACAGCGATTGGTCAGTGTTATCCAGAAAAATGGGGAGATTTTTCCGAGGCAATATTGGGACAGAAGAGGGAACGGTGCCTGCGAGAGTTGAAGAGAAAGAATGGTTGGTAGAGGATGAGAGAGATTTGCCTCCATGAATTTTGGGATGAAAGATAGGCTTGTGTGTGCAGTGTGTGTCAGTGTGTGTATGTTTGAGAGCGAGAGAGTGAGTCAATGCCAAAGAGAGAAAGCCTGGGTGTGTTGAGATAAGCATGGGTCGTTGGGAGGTTGTTGTTTTCCGGGCACAGTACGTGTGTATGTGCATGTGCTTGTGTAAATGATTGTCTTTATGTGTGCACATAAACAGTTGTGACGAGTTGTTGAGTACTGATTTGGGACTGCGCGCAGTTCTTTTTGAAATGTCGACCCTAAATGGCGCCACTCTTGATAAGCGTCTCTCCTCCTCTCTCCCTCCCTCACACTGCTGCTCTTTAGCTTTTTCCCAGATGCCGTTTCTTATATCAGAATCGAGTGATTACGTATTTCGAAGTTTCTCCACTCTTGTTTACTTGTTACTTTTTTAATGTGACCAAAAGTGTTTCTTATCTTCCTCATGCTGGGAAAAACGCCTGTTTATGATGTGTTGCTGCCATGCAATCACAACTCACTCCACCGCATAAGCCCTGTGCGAAGACTCAATTTGTTTTTCTGTGATGGTGGATGGCAAAACTATGTGGGTTTGACCATCTGTTGATTTGTATTAAATTCACAAGGAAGACATCAAATCTACTTCACTGTGCTGGACAGGAATTTACAATCTGGACAGTAAATTAAATCTTTTGAATTGGCAAAGTAAACTTGCCCATACCACAGTGTTCAAAGAATTGTTGGAATCCCATATAATTAAACTGAGAACAGCCAAAACAATTAGTGACATTTCACCAGAACTCCATCCAATAGATGAGTAAATAAAGAAAATATGAAACATGTTTTGTACTGCATATTAGGGTTGCAACTAACGATTATTTTCATTGTCGACTAATCTGTCGATTATTTCTTCGATTAGTCGACTAATCATTTTATCGAAAAATGTGTTAAAATGTTGAAAAATGTCTCTCCCAAACCCCAAAATTATGTCATCTAATGTCTTGTTTCGTACTCACACCAGTGGGTTTTAGTTCACCGTCATGGGAGAGTGTGTAAAGCTGCCAATATCTGAATTTAAGAAGCTGCAATAAGAGTATTTTGAGGTACTTTTATAGTAGTTTTCTATGAAAAAAGACTCAAACCGATTAGTCGACTACTAAAATAGTCACCGATTATTTTAATAGTCGATTAGTCAGCGATTAGTCAACTAATCGTTGCAGCCCTACTGCGTATATTGTTGCTATATCTTTAAATATATGTTCCCAACAAAAAATACTTAACCTTACCATTATTTTCATTATCAGCTAATTTATCGACTGATTTTCTGTTTAGTTGATTAATTGTTTGAAAAGTCCACAAAATTGGGAAAAATGCCTATTAAAATGTCTGAGAACCCAAGATGATGGCCTCTCGACCAAAATCAAAATGATATGACATACAGAAAAGCCTCACATTTAAAGGTAAACTATGGAGGACATAAGCAAACAGTTTTTTGACCATGTTGAGTGTGGCAGCATAAAGAGTTTGTAGCATGTTGACACTGACATAGTGTTGTCACGATACCAAAGTCTTTGTTTCGGTACCAATACCAATATGAATTTCGATACTTTTCGATACTCTTCGGTACTTTTCCTAAGGAAAAGTCCTTTTGGATACAAACCTTTAGAACAATAAATAGTAGGGGTGTAACAGTACCAAAAAAATCATGGTTCGGTAAGTACCTCGGTACGGACGTCAGGGTTTGGTAACTCAAATGTTCCACCAAGTTTGTGTTGTCTCGTGTTGTCTCCCTTTGCCACCAAGTTTGTGTTGTCTCGTGTTGTCTCCCTTTGCGATTTAGACTTTCTCTTGCCTTTTTTCACGTGCGCCAGCTGCGAATGTTGATACAGGTGTTGTCATACACACCACTTGCGTAATCTGTGCTCCAATAGGAACAAGAACGGCGTTTGTGTGCATAAATGAGTAAAATAAATGAACTAAATTAATGAATTGAATCAATTTCAAAGTACCGGTATTTTCCAAATGCAGTATAGTACCGTTTGGAATACTCTAGTACCGCAGTACTATTTTAGTACCGGTATACCGTGCAACACTACACTGACATTGATGAATGGAAACTTACCTTTGACATACACTGAACTGTTGAGTGGAAACTTACCTGTGATGGATTATGGATATATAATGTTTTACCTGTGTGAAGGTGAGCATATGTAATAATAAATAAACAACACTGGTTTATTGTTATTGCCCAGAGCATGCGTCCAAACAAGTTCTATGGTTACAGTTTTATTGACACTCCACACACTGCAAAATAAGAATAAAATAAGACAATACAAGCAGAGGGCAGGGTCTCTGCTGATACAGTGAAAACACCGACACATACTTCCAGTGGGCCATAAGTGATGATTGAGGGCGATTATTTCTGCCTATACATTTATTTTTTTAGGAAAATCCTGTGTACTATACCTTTTAAGAGGCTCTGACTAGCAAATATTTGACATCTTTGCTTGACTAAATTATTTAAAACAATCAATGGATTATGAAAACGAATTTTCTGTAGATTAACTAATCTGTTATTCGACTATTTGTTACAGCTTTATGTCCAACCGGCCAGCCCACATTCCAGTTTATACCAGTCCGTAATATAACTGTCATTATGTGTTTCTCTTGTTTAAGGAGAAGAGAACATAATCAAAAAAGTAACGTAAAAAATGTTTTTTCTAGATGTGTAATTATTGAGATAAACATGAATATCATCACGCTGAATTTGGCCCGGTCCTCCAGCTCTAATTTACAATCATTTGTGACTTCCAAAGAAAATAAATAATGAAATCTGGCAAACATACAAAGTTGAATTGTCATCTTCCCTTTTATTCTTCCTATAGTAATCAAATCAGCTTTTATCTTCGCTATGAGTAAAACTATTCATTGGTATACTTTGGCAAATCCTTGTCCTCTGTGCTTTGTTTTTCCTTTTTTTCCCCTCAACATCAAAATTGTCTTGTGGTGTTGTTGACGCTAAATCACCACCAGCCTGCTGTGTGCCGACTCACAGCCTCATCGCCTGAAAGGGCTGGTTGGATTGTGAGGAAGTTTCCGGACTTTTTATTTCCCAGTTGAAACTCCATCTCGTCTATTGTAGAGGTGACCCCCACAGAGTCACACAAACACTCCCTCGCAGACTGTTTACCATCACAATGCTGACACTGGCACTTTCCCTCGCTGTCAGGAGGACTCATATTTATGTATTTTCATTGTAATTACATGGCAGTGTTTTTATATTTCTAAAATGCCCTTGTTTTTCCCCACTGGCGCTTTTCATCCACGACCGCAGATCAAACTGAGCTTCTGCCAACACTTTGCTTCCCCGAGCCACTGAGAATAAAACCCACCAGTAAACAAAAGATAAAACATCCAAATGAAAGCTGGAGAGGGAGCAAAATCAACACAATGAGAGGGGTTGTTGAATGTGTGTGTGTGTGTGTGTGTGTGTGTGTGTGTGTGTGTGTGTTGTCTGATGCTGGCTGGTGTCGGAATTTGTTGATTATAGAGTGGGAATGTGCATGGGTGTGTGTGTGTGTGCTAATGTCTCTCAAATTCTGTGTGTATTTACGGTTTAGTAGAATGACCAGCAATGTTTATAAAGCATGACCTGACCAACAGGCTAGTTAGCATCTGTTTTAGAAAAATAGTTGTTTAAAAGTCTTGTCATTTGTTGGCAAAATGAGAAATTCAGTGTTACCTTTTTGCTACTCATGATATTATAGTGTATGTCTGGTAATATTTTATATTTTCCATATTGCATAAATCCTATCAAAAGCAACAATTCTAAGCCTTATATAGCTTATTCTTCTGTGCCACAGAGCTCCATTATTGTCCAAAACATATCATCACATCACATGGCTGACATGGTCCTCATTATGATGAGCACGAGAGGTGTAGGCTTTTTGAGTTGATCTCACATACACTGTCTGCTGAATACTCACTAAAGGCTGACTTATAGTCTTATGCAAGTTCTACGTAGAGCCTATGATGTAGCCTATAGAAGTTATCTATGCAGTTGTGAGTACGGCTGGGCAATATATATATATATATTATCATTATTATTAAATTACACTATATATTGGCTTAGATTTCTGATATCACAATATCATTAATTCTGTCTGTTTCTGGTTTAAAGGCTTCATTAGTACAGTGATGCAATGTTCTGAACTTGCCCGACTTATTTAGTCATCATATCCACATTACTGATGATTATCTATCAAAAATATCATTGTGTTAATATTTTATGAAAACACCAATAGGTGACCCTTCAGTATCATCGTATTATGTCATATTTCCCGACCCTAGTTGTGAACATTTTTACTTGTATGCTGCTATGGGGTCTGTGTGCCACTATGTTGAGTTTCTTTGTGTACATCAAAAAAGGCGACTGAAACTGAGCGGATCATGTTGGAGTTGAAGCTAATAAATGTTGAACAACAGTTAATGTGGCGAAGTAGACTCGTACAAATTTACATATTTACAGACTTCTTCAGTTAACCTCTCCTTGATTGGGTCCATGTTCACGGAAAAGGAGAATGTGATGCTACCAAGCTGACCACAATTGTTTTTCGATCTGCAGTGCCGTGACGTGTTGTTACATTTCTGAGATGGTGCATGTCAGGCAGTATAAACAATGCAAATAGAAACTGGCACTATGACGAAAACACACCAAGCAGTGGTGAAGTGCGGCATGTGGCAAGCTGCCATGCATTGGCTATGGACAGCTGTGGTGGCCGCTCCAAACTGTGGCCGTTTGATTCTGCAGCAAAGTTTGGGATAGTCCTGTGACTTGTTGTGTTGCAAAATTTTCTTTCTGTCTAAAACATATGAACACACATCTCAACTGCAGAAAAATGTAATTATTGTGGTGAGCTGCACTTGGTGTGGTTTTAGTGCGAAAGCCCCAAATCCACCGCTGAAAATATTCTCCAGCACATCTACACTGTTTACTACTGCTTGAGTAAATTACAGCGCACAGCTGTAAAATAAGTTATGAGTTTATATTTGTCATCCACTATTAAAGATAGTCTTTTGGTAAGAATGGGTTTGAGCTTGTGCCCTTTATTAGACTGAACATCATGACATGTACCAGTGTGCAATGTGTTGATGGGTCTGCAATCTTCTACACTATCTTCTGTGATTGTTTTGACAGCATGGGAAGTCTGTTCTGTCTCTGCCTTCACAGTTCTGACGCTCTACTGTCTCCCTCTGATCGACGTGTTTATACTGCACTCATTAGACTGATAACGCCCTGCAACATACTAATGAGCTTTGTAACATTTGTGAGAATGTGTGCGCCTGTGAGAGTGCAGTTTGGTTGTACAAGTGTGAGCGTGATTATTTTGATGCCGATTTTATTTTGAAGCATGCATTTGTATGTCTCAAAAAAGAATTAAGTTACATTGGTGTTGAGGTGAAATCACTGATTTCTTACTGCTCCTGGCTGATCATTATAATCCACTCTTGTACAAGGACACATCTTTGTGTAGGACATATATAAGAAAACACTGACTTGGTTTTTAATTGACCTACCCTCAGGACTTTGATGCCATTTATTACTGGATAAGAGCTTTCAAGTGGCACAGAAAATAAGCATCATGACACTACACATAAATTCCCTGTCAGGAAAGCTGGTTTAATATCTTGGAAGGTGCAGCTCCTTAAATTTCTTTCTAAATAACAAGTACAAAGTGTGTGTGTCTTATGATATACCACTAGATGGCATCCTGAGAGAGGCCTTGTCACCCCAGCGGCTCTGTTTTGTTGGCAGAGTACAAGAGGGACATTATAAAATAATGCTTATATCCATAAGCATGGATTTTATATGTGCCTTAAACTGTCCTAATATTTCTGATGCACTTTAGGCCTTTTTGTGACAGCTTAATGTATGAGTCTAATATTGCCTTTTTGTTCCTTCACCTCTTGTGCATCATTTTTTACTTTGCCCGTCAATGCACAACATGATTGGGAGTTATTCTTTCATTGTTGATGCAACCCTGATAACGTCTAGACATTGGAAAATCAAAATGCCCATGAAGCCTACATGTGCATTTTCTTTTTGAGAGTGAAGAGAATTGGAGATGGCACCTAAAACCTTCATGGCAGATGTTTTGTGTTTGTACTACTGATATTTTATTGCATGTCAAATGTTGCTGGTGATAAACTGAGCTTCCACAGGCGTGAAATCCTGTGAAACATCTTTTATGGTTAGTCAGTCTTCTACATGGTGTGTAGTTAAGTGTCTTCACTCTCAACTTGTTACCACTGTCCAACGAGGCTCTTACAATAGCAGTGTTGAGCCTTCAGGAATGTTAAAAATGAGAAATTTCAGCCGGGTTAACATTTTCCTGTGACAAATAGGCTCTTGGACAATGAATGCTGTTTTATAGTAACAAATATCTACCCTGTAGCAGCAAGCTGATGAGAACTCTGTGTGTTTCTGTGTGTGTTTGTACAAATGTGTGTTTTGAATGTTTGGCATTGTGAGACAGAACAGGCTGCGTTTGCTGTGCGTGACTGACTAAGAGCAGAGCACCAGGAGCAGCCAGCTGTGTACACCCATGGACAAAGGCTGCATGTGGAAGAGAAATGTTTCACCACAGGTCAGATCACCTTCGACATATTTAGACACTCCTTCTTCCTCTCCTTGTCTATCAAAACCACTGGTCAACAACTCCCTTTTCCCTCTATCCGTCTCCATCTTTCTCGCCGTGTCCATCCATACATCATCCCCTCCATCCCCCTTCTCACTCCCTCTCTCTCTCTCTCCCCTCAGCTCAATCGCACCACACCGGCTCTCTTTTCTTAGCAAACCTTTCTCTCATCCATTATTGAGACTTGTTTTTTTTCCTTGAGTCTCAGAATGAAGAAGGGGAACGGATCTTTTGAATTTTTAATGCCCCGCATGAAAAATGTAGCATCAGTCATTTCTCAACGATACGAACTGGTAAACTTTTAGCAGGACACAACACCCCAAGTCACGAGATGATGCGAGACAAGGACAGAAAAGGAGAGAAAAGCCCCGTGGCCTGTGATATGGAGAGGTGGGGAAGGGCATGGGTGGAGGACAAAAGGAGATGGGGAAATATGGAGTGAAATATGACAGGAAAGTGACAAGGTGAGGTGCTCTTAGAATGCATCGTCGAACAGAACCATCTTTAAAATGCATACGTTGGAGAAAACTAGAAAAAAAATGAAAAGGAGCATAAAAAATGAGGTAGACAGAATGAGCGAGTCAGATTGATGCAGATGGTTACTGGAAAGGTTTCATCTCAAGCATGAGGAGATAATCATATTCAGTGAATACCTGGAATTGTTTGAATCCCAAAGGTTTTGCTGGACGGTACTTTATAGTAGCTAGCCTTGTGGGAGTTGCTTATACATCAGGAAAACCTGTTAGAAACCCCTCCAGTCATCTAACCCACCACCCACTCTCCCCTCCTCTCTCACCTGAGCCACAGAGCATGCTCCACAGCTCTTCAAACAGCCGCCAGGTCAAGGTCAGTGTTGTGAAATGGTAACGACCTTTGTCAAGAAAGACTGGACCACATATCCCTGCATATGATGGGATTTATCAGGGCTCTGGCAACCAGGAAGACGTGTGCTGTGACAGGAGACAGGGAAAAGCAGGTGGAGAGTGGGAGTGTGTATGTCATGAGGCAGAAAAGAGAGGGGGAAGTAGAGTGTATTTCTGTGTATGTTTGCATGCTTACATCCATCTCTCTCTCTGTTTTTGCACCCTTTCTTTGATGTTTCTTACCATGAGCTATAGGGGATGATTTATGCCCCAGCAAGATGCTGAAAATTACAGAACATATTTTCATGATGACTGCACGCCATGTATCAGCTGACGCTATTGTATGTCAGACAAGAGATGAGCTACATGAGGCAAGGAAAGTAGGATTCAGGTAATGCATTTTACAGCTACCGTGCGGTAAGCTTTCTGAAAAATGTACCGTACTAGTGTGGATGCGACAGGCTGATCTGCCCTCATCTAGTTATCCAGATCATAAATCTGACTCTCTGAAAAAATAGCTTCACTGCCTCCCCCCTCCATCCCTGTTCCATACATATACACGTCTCGGAGCTCAAGGTGGGGGGAGAAGCAGAAACGGACCTATAGCCCGAGGGGGTCGTATATTCCTGCCATAAGCCTGGAGCATGTCATCTATATTTATGCACTCATTTAGTTGTTTGTGTCTGCAGATTGGCCACAGCTTGTAGTAGCTCATAAATAATCGGGCAAATTGATGTAATGTATAGTACCCTGATGCCTCTCCTTTACGACCTTGCGTAATCTCAAATGGGAGGTTAATGCCTACGTACACATATACAGTACGAATGAAAGATTTGATGGATCAATATAGGCATGAATTAATGTGTGATCAGTCACCATTTCCATTGTTATATTTTTAAAATGAATGCAGTGGGACGGCTTTGAGGGAATTGTCTTGATAATTGTGTAAGATGTTCTATACTGAAGCAGAGAGTTGTGCTTTTCATCAGTTTCATCAACTTTTCATAATGTTTGTATCTTTGTATGTGAAGCTGTGCATAGGTGTTGATGGAGTCTATACTGTTATTTGTCTCTGTAATGCTGGTTGCTTTTATTACATGTTTGCAGTCTCTAGTAGCCTTGGCCAGCTTATCACTGACTGACAGCCATTTGTCAGGGGTAGAGAGGTAGTCTAGAGGACAGGGACAGGGAGGGGCCCGCTGCTCCAGTTTCAGGAGCCAAATTGACAGCAGGAGGATGTTTCTGCCACAGGCCTTGGGTGGTTATGACAGTCAGGAGAAGCCATTAAGGGACCTGCCCTCATCTATAACACCGTCTCGCTGTGAACCCCATTTAGCCAGAGGTACTTTTCTCACAAACAGCAGCATTGAAGGACATCAGGAATGAGATTTACACCGTGTTTTTTGCAAGGCATCTGGGTGGACAAACAATGATCAATTAAGGCAGGAAAGCAATCACAGGTGTCTTTGAGCAACACCAGCAGGTTATTTTACCCTGTCATTAATTCACCAGGCTGTAGAAACGATTTCTTCTCCCCATTGCCAAGAAACCGCATACAAAATCGCTGTGGAAAAAAACCCTTATACTGGATGTAGTATTTTACAGTGTGCGTGGAAAGCAGGTGTTTCATATGTGGGTTTCATCTGTACATGCACAATATGCAGAATGTATAGCCTGCGGCGATGGACAGAAATAGAACCAACAGCCTGGCAATGAACTGTCAGGAGACAAGGAGCAAAAAGGTTCAAATGAGGAGGAGGAACAGTATAGGCCCAGCTAATGAAAGAGGGACTGAACCACTGAAATTCCTCCATAACAACAGGAGGGAAACCAGAGAGCATCTATAATCATATGTGACAAAGGTGAATGTCTTCTGTCTTCATTCTATCGCCGTTCCATTCCCTCTCCGATGGCGATGAAGTTCTAATAAGGAATTGATTTTTGGTGAAGGCAGTTAAAATTGTGACCTTCTGACCCCATTGCTCATTGTAGGTGTGGCAGGAGACCACATCCTCATCCCTGAGAATCGATGCAGCAGGCCTCATAACCACCCTCTGCCGATTTCAGAGGCCCAAATGTGTCATCAATATGTCATCGAGCATACGTCTTCGCCAGAGGCGACAGGACCTTCCCCACCCGCCCCCCTGTCGGATGAGAGGGCGGAGAGTGGCATTTCCCCCAATTCTGTGAAATGGTGCAGAAAACAGGAGAAAGAGGGACACGCCCCACAGTGTCTATCAATCCTGAGTCCGCAGCGCTGACCTCCTGTGAAACTTCATCTAGATGCCCTCATCTATCTGTCAGTGAATGGGAAAGGAGGTAAAGGAGGAGGGGGTGGTATTGGAGCCAGCAGCCAATCTCCCCTCCCTTCTCAGATGCATAATTCAGTGTTTCTCTCACAACAGCCTGCGCTTCGAAGGGCTCAGCTCCCCCAGCCATGCGGCCGGCAGTCTGCTAATATGAAAGAAGCTCAGAATCCACTCTGTTGTTCCTTCAGGCTTTCTGGCTCTACACTTTCAGTCATACTTGTATGATTTATTCAGCTTGTTCATCCATGGCGTGAGACTCGGACCCCAACGGACGAGTTGGGAAACATTTTTGTCCTTGTCAGGATCCAGCCGCAAAACTTGGCAGAGGAAGTGTGTCGGCATCACTGTGGGTTGTCAGAGTGACACTGGAGTAGCTTAACCTCCCACTGGTGGTTAGTTTTACTGCGCCTTCTGAGAGGCTCGCCGCTGAGCCAGTGTACAGCAACCCTGCCTTGGCCTCAATAAGCAACCAAGGAAGGAAGCATAGAGGACAAGAGCACAGGGTGACTCTTCCTGTCCCTCCAAAATACAGTCCATTTCTGCTTCAGTCATTGAGAGTTCACCAAAAAACTCTACCTATGCTAGTTTATATTTATCTTTTCTGTTTCTTGTGAGTCTTCTTGACTTGTACAGATACACTAAGTTGGAATTGTGGTTTCCATTTAAAATTCCCACAAAACATTTTCCCCATGAGAGGGACTTTGAGACCGTGGTGGTTTGTCTTTCGAGGGAAGGAGGCCAGCTGTTTATAGAGTTAGACCTCCAGTAGGGGTATAGTGTTGGCTGAGACCCAAAACTCCACATAGAGAGCTTCCTCGCTGAGCCAGTGGACTACTTTTTATCTCCCTGAAGGAGTATATTGTTGAAACCTGGCACCACAACAGCCATGAAACAGAAACTGTGTGGATAAGTTCGTCTGCTACCACAGTGGACTGACTGGGAGGAAGAGATGTGAAACACCATCGTGATTTTCTAGGACAACGGTCATCAGTCAGCCTATATTGAACCGCTGTTGATAGGGGGGGAGATACAGGTATAGCTGAGATGCAGGCCTGTGTATCTTGATTCATTTCATTTTTATTAATGCTTTTTAAATGGGTTTGGAAACAAAATAGATGGGTTTATGGAACCATTTGTTTGATGTTTGAATTCTTCTTGACATAGCTTCACTGCAAGTCTCTTCAATTTATTGAGACTTTAAGGCCCATACACATCAAACCAACATCAAAGAACTAGTTGCGACGAAGATTGACTGTTGAGTCATCTCACGTTAACTGTGTCTTGGCCAAAAAGTTGCACCTGGACTAACGGCCAACTAGTATTCTGTGCCTTTGTGAGAGGAAATGATTGTCCATTTCAGCAGGTGGCTGTAGTCTCTATTTGTTACTGTGAAAAGTTAACCAGATGACCAACAGGATGGATTCAAGACGCTAGTTAGCCAGTTAGCACAGTAACAACACAAGCTGATGTTGAAAGAACAAAGGATATTTACCATGTGCTTCGCGAACAATAACACAAACAATCACAAACCATTTCTGCTAAAGAGCTCAATGACTTAAAACATAACTTACCTAATATAACAAGTTTGTTATGATCTCACGCCCTCTTGACTTGAGCCCTCTGTTGCCTTCCTTACCTCTGTTTCTCTTCACATGTCCTGAGCTGAACTAAAATTAGAGTCATTTCATTCACTGATGGGCTCTGCTGGGTTTGACACAGATTCAACATGCTGAATCAGCTGAAAAAGCTGACAAGGACCAACTAACAGTTCAGGACACCACCAAAACTAGGGCGACAGATGCTCACTGATGGCCCGACTTGGACCAACAGCCAACCATCAGCTTTGTGTGTCAGGGCCTTACGTTTTGGCTGGGATTTGAATTTACTTTATATTTGTTTTATAATACCTAGAGTAGATTTTTTAAAATATGCCTAAAAGTTCCAGTGTGACCCAACAAGGGAAAATATAAGAAAATATAAGATTCAAATCATCCTGGCAGAGGACCAGATTGAAGAGAAGCTGGAAGTTGCCCTCCTCTGTTCTAGGGTCTGGATTGACCTTTAGCTCCTCATTATGTGGTTGTTTCCCTTGTGTATTATGAGGTTTTATTTCTGGTTGTGCAGGGTCTTGCTGATTAATATGTGAACACATTATTTCACCTTCTTATCTCTCTTAAAACAAAATACTCTCTCCGCTTGAGCGCTTCTGTAATCTGTTTATGTTTTGCTTCAGAGGCAGAAGATGATTGTGATTCTTTAATTGCCGCCGGGCTCTTCCTGACCTCGCTGCCCATGTGCTGCTTGGGGTCAAACAACCTACTGTGATGTCAAATGTAACGAGATGGCATAATGGCTTGTTAAATAGCTTGGCGTAAATGATGGTGAGCAGAGGGGTGGTGGAGGTGAGTGAGCCTAGCTTGGCCCTGTGACAGCAACGCTCAGGCTCATAACCATAATCCATCAGCTTCTGCTGATGATGAGATCCCCTCTCCCAATTCATGATTGGAATTGCCATTTAATTGCATGGAAAGTTTCCACCCTGGTCCCAGCAAATGGGTTTGATCTCACTCACTGTTGTGTGAACATTTCATATCCCACCCTTATCTCTCCGTCTCTGGTGTTCTCTTGATCTTCTCTCTAATAGAGAAGTGTGTAGCTTGGGGAGCAGGTTAATTATGGAGGAGCTCATTACTCATGTTTAATTATTGCAACTAGATTTTTGGCTGATCAAAATGTGTCCTCTTCTTTTCATTGTGTAGAGTGAAATTACTCCATTGTATGTTTTACCACTTCAATGATTGATTTCATTTTAGCTGAATATTATTTTCCTTTACAAAATCTCTTCTCATTAATCCCCTAGGATTAGTTAAGCACTACAAAGCATGTCAGGTAAATGATCCGTTCGAATTATTTTAATGGATAAAATCTCTGAGCAGATAGACATTTGTAATTTATTTTTAGAAACACTAACAGTCCAATGTACCAACTAAATGTACCTGTAGATGGGCTGATTGTCATACAATGTAGGTTATACAGAGGCTTTGCTTTGTGTAAGCTGCCAGTGTAGGACTTGGTCATTAGCTGGCAGTCATTAGCAACTTGTTTAATTGAACTCATTTACAGGCTGTGCTAATCTGCTGAGGTGACCTTGATTCTGCGTCTGGGTAATGTTTATGCAGTGCAGCAGAGTGTGTCTCTCTGTATGCCATTATGAGCAGCACAAAATGCAGTTAGGCCCATGTTTGGCCGTAAAAGTCTGCACTTCATTAGTCATAATTACCTTTGCTGTTGCCCAGAGAGGTGATGAGTTTCCGTGCTCTTACTAGACTGATGCCAGGAGAGCAAAACTCATCAGCAGAGGTGCTGAGGGCATGGAGTGCTAAAATCTCACTTCTCATCTCTTCCTCTTTTTCAATTCTCTCCTTTTTTTCTCTTTCACTACTCACTGTATATCAACCTAACCTCAGCCGTAGAGCAGAGAGGTAGTAAATCTGACGCGCTCAAGCAGGACAAGTAGCAAATGCATGGTGGAGGAGAGGAGCGAGGGTGTGAGGGGGTGCTTGTTGGAGTGATAGATTAATGAGGCATGGCCTTGTCTGTGTGGGGTGTATAGTTGTCTGTATGGGGGGTATGGTGTGTGTGTGTGTGTGGGTGTGTGTGTGTGTGTGTGTGTGTGTGTGTGTACACACACATTTTGACTTTCTTTTTAATTTGGGGGTTATGTTTTAACAGTTGTATGTGGGGCTGTGCGATATATCAATATTATATGGATATCATTATATGAGACTGTAGTTTTGGATATAGTGTTATCATTTTCCAGGTTTTAAAGGCTGCATTACAGTAAAGTGATGTAATTTTCTGACCTTACCGGACTGTTCTAGCTGCTCTATTTTTTGCCTTTATCCACTTAGTCATTATTTCACATTACTGATAATTATTTATCAAAAACCTCATTTTTTAAGTATTTGTGTCAAAGCAAATAGTCAACTCTACAGTATCATTGCAAAAATGTATTTGTGCTTGGCCAAACATGTTGTGAGATTTGATTTTTCTCCATATCACCCAGCCCTAATAATAAGTACGTATACTGTATAATTAAGTAGATTTTGTATAAACTCAAAAATACTTAATACTTTGCCCCATACCATTATAAACAAAACTTGTTAATGACCAGCAAATATGTAAGTGAAGATGAGTAATCCTTGATTTATGGTTGATGAATCCACGAGGGTTGTGAGTGTCCACACCGCCAAAGCGATGTCACATTATCAGACGCAGCTTTTGTGGGGCTCTGCCCAGTGGGTTTTGACATTTTCTATGTTCGCAGCCACAGATGGGCCAACAAAATGGAGAAATCATGCTATAAAATGTGAGTTTGCTATACACTGCCCCCTACAGTTTTGGAGAGTTTTGCCATTAGGAGAAACCCTTGCAGTTTATAAAAGATCTAAGCATTTCCTCATCATAATTTCACGTCAGCTCATGCCTCTCTGGTCAGAAAGCATAACTGAAGCTTAACGTTACTGTGCCCAGCATCACAAAGCCAACCATATGTTGACACAGTGACACAGTAACACAGTGACTGCCACATGCAGGATAGACTCCCCTGGCCTGCTACCAAAGACAAACACGGAGCCGTGACACAGAGGGAGAGGAATAGATTTTTGTTCTCTGCAGGTCCAGGGAGTTGGAAGGGAGAGCTTCCCTCAGGGCAAGAGCTAGAGACTTACCATGTGAAGGGGAGACGGAATAAGGAAAGAATAAAGGAGAGAGTAGGAGAGAGACTGAGTGAGTAACACTGGATGAGCGTAGGAGAGAAAGCTTGGAGAGAGGGCAATGACTGAGAAAAGGGCAACCACAAAGAAAATAGATTAGTCGAGAAACTGCAGCAGCAACACTTGGAAGAGTATGGAATACCAGAAGAGGAGAGCAAACTCATGGAAATATGTTTTAGATTAAAAAAAAAAAAAAAAAAAAAGATGGCACACAACTTGGCTGTTTCTCTTAGATATAGGATTGGTCAGAGCAGGGAAGTGAATATACAAAGAACATAAGCCTGTGATTGGCAGACACATTTGTGATGGAGACAGACAAAGAACGAAAGCTCTGTGAGCGCAGTCAATAGCCATTTAGGGGAGACGAAGTGAGAGATGACAGCTGAGCAGAAGGGTGTGAAGAGAGCAGGATAAATGAATGAGGGAAATGCTGGGAGGATGGGGAGAAGCGAGTGGGGGAGGTCCTATTGTATATTGTGGCAGGATGGGACTGTCTTGTGACCTCTGACCTGTAATTGAATCAATGAGTGCATGGAGCACTGTGCTGAAGGACCTACAGTGAAGGTTTCAGCGGGCCATTTCATTTTGTGTAAAGGTGTGGCCGTGTTTGTCTGCACGCATGTGTTCCTGGCAATGTGTGTCTGCACCTCGCTGTTAATTACAGTCTCTAGCCATCATGATGATGGTGGAGCAGGTGTGCATGAGGCTTTGCTCTCTTTGTCATTGGTACACTGTAGTGGAACAGCTATTGTCCTTGGTTTGTATGATTGAACATGCAAGTGCACAGCGTCCTTTTTATAGATGACTGAATATAAAGTCAGGGAACAAATTCCACTGAGATGCTCTCTTTTACTCTGTCGTCATCTCTTTGTTGTGCTCATTTTTTCTCTTCAAATGCCCATAAACATATCACGGAACACAACTGTGTGTGCATTTGCATTTCGGTAGGTTTCACTTTATTAAGCAGGGCCTCAGCATTGATTGACTCCCTTTAAATCAACTCAATGTCTGTGTGTGTCTGCGCATTTGTTTGACTTGTTGATCCCCTCCATGTGGGACCACCAGCTCCTGGTCCACTGACCCATATAATTAAGGGCAAAGGCCTCCCTCCTTCTATTGGTAGCCACAGAGATGAAGGACACATTATCATCTATATCATCTGTCTCACTTGGTGCCCCCCTTCCTTGTCCGTACCTCTTCTTTCTCTGTTGTTGGTGGTTTTTCAGAGTCTGATTGTGTGCTCAGTTTGAGTTGATGTGTCACGTCTGTACAAATCCATTTGGTTTCCCCAGCCCAGGGCAGGATGTTCATCCATCTGTGTGGGGTTTACATGCCAAAACAGCCGTGATCCTCCGCGTCTCCCCAGCATCCACACCCACAGAAATCCACATGCCCACAGCCACTACTTATCCCTGCTTGTTTACACAATGTAGCACAATATGGATGCGGCTACAACTCGGCTTAAATGAGGTGGTGGGTTGCAGCATTTAGCCCGTGGAGTTACAGAAGGCTAAACCTAGACTGTAAATAAGAAGGTTGTGTGCTGACTGTGGTCTACGATGTGGAATTTATAAGCTCCCATGACATCCATGTCTTCCTCTAATTGGTATCATCCTACCAGCCTCACAGTTCATAGTAAACTATGGAATATGAAATGGAGCCAATTGAATTTGCTACAGTAGATTCACACAAACACATACAGTCTGGACCCTGCCCCCTCTGCAGGTTTGATTGCCAGGTGTCAGATCTGTGGTGGTCTGGTACTGCTGGAATTCCTCCTGGGAATAAAGAAAGGTAGAAAACACAGTCAGTGCAGTGCTCCTGGTCCACATCTCTGGAGGCCCCAAGGTAGGTGGGATGGATGGAGTTGAAGAGATGAATGCTGGGCAGCCAGTCTTTGTGCTTCTCCAGAATGAAACCTTGATCAGGGATATGGGGAGGAGGAGAAGGAGGAGAGCAGGGAGGAGGAGTGGGCTCCAAGAGGGGGTGTGAAGCTACTGGGTTAAAATGAGATTTTCACTTATTTATTTATTTATTTAGCTGAGCTCATAGCTCAAGGCTGTCTGCTTGCTTTTTGTTGTATGTTCCATGGCCTCAGTGCCCCCTTTCCCCTCCTCCTTCTGTGTTTTTAATGTGTGTATCTACAAGTGCAAATATGTGCGTGTGTGCATGCACATTTACACCTCTACTACAACTGCCTGTTTTTCCAAGTGTGTCTGTGTGTGTTAGCACCGTGTGAGTGAGAGTTTGTGTGAATCTCAACAGTGTTTATGAGTGTGTGCGAGCATTTTATTGCTGCTACCACTGCATGTGTGTTTATGCACCCTCTATCTTGTATGAAGTGAGAGCCTGAGCTGATGTCTAGGGATGAATGGTATCTTTTGGGATAGATCTGTTTTATTATGTGTGTGCCAGACATGCTGGGCATCTATTGCACACACAAGAAAAGCAACCTCTCCCAGGCTGTTGCTGAGCACAATGCCTGAAAACAGCTCAGATTATGCAGGACACAGCGGAGTGAGAACAAGAGCTGTTTTGTCTTATTTATTTTTCGTACAAGTTCATGGACATTTGCACCAACCACACTAAAATCAATATTGTATCTATTAGGCTATAAGAGTTTTCTGTGAACGCAGAGGGTTTTTTTCTTTTGTACTTTTGTTTTTTTTTTTGTGTGCGTGTAGGATTTTTAGATGTTAGGACATTTCTCTATCATTTATCTCATTGATTTTCAGACACATTCATAGCTGTTCTCTTGAATGCAGAAAGGGTAACAGAAGGGAATTGGAGCTAGAATGTTGAAAAGTTCATGTCAGTAGGTCAGCACATTGATCTCTTTATACAGAAAACTAGTCCCATGTCAGCTCAGAAAATGATACCCCAGGACCAAAAAGACATGCATGTACCTTTAAACAATAAAACATGTTTTCAGCGATTACTTCCACTCACTTTGCTCTCCAGTGCCACTCAAACACTAGCAATACTGTTCTTCTTGACTCTGCTGGGTCCCACATAACTTCTGCCTCCTGTCCTCCCTAATTGCTTGCATGCTGGATGTTAGGATGGGGAAATGGCTGTCTGTGGTGTCAAACCACTCAGCACTCACTCCGTCTGTCTCTGTCACAATGTGGCCATGTGTCTGTCATCTCCCATGTCTCATATTCCTCGGCTTGTTCTTTCACAGCTCCGTTACCATGACTGCAGGATGGGAGGGGAGTTGCTGTGATGACAGTGAACTGGGAGATGAACTGAAAACGTGGAGTTTGGAGAACAGATTTAATGTCTAGCAAATGCTAAAGAAGTACGAGGCCAGCAGTCTGTGGACGCAGGCAGCCCTGAGCGACGCACTTCGCCATGCTCAGAACTCAGAAAGAACTATGACTCACAGCTATTGAAAAATGCATCACACTTAAATTGTGCCAGGCCATGTGCCTCCACCATTTAAACCCACAGACATATACAGACACTGCTGTAGCCACCGCAGACAATGATGTCTGAGCCCCAGCATTTGTAATTCATGGTTTTGCCATTGTGGAATAAAGTGCGGCTCACAAGGCAGACAGAGTTAGGACCAGTCCATCAGGACAACAATGTGCACCTGTACTCATTTAACCTCCACTTATTTCTGTGTGTGTTCAGTGGAACGGCGCCCCTGCAGTGAACGCCAAAAAAAATGCACTTCTGTCTGGCGAGGAAGACGGCAGGGGAGGAATGATTGTACATGAACTATTCTTAAGTGTGTACTTTACATACATAACATACTGTAGCTGTGTCCCACTTGTTTTTCACACACTTATCATTGCTTCATGTACCTTTTATAACAATGAACTGCTTGCCAGCTAATACATGAAAATATAACATGTCTTTCTTTTTTGACTGCTAGGAAATTATAATGATTACTGATGTCAATTAAAACTCTAATTTTGATTTCAAACGTGAAAACTCAGCCAGCTTAGGGTACAGTAAACCAGTAATTACTGTGCTGTATGTTGTAATTTTTTGAAAGAGAAGAAATATGACATTACAGTAATTTAGATAGAAGAGACAGAACAATATTTTATCATCTCGAAACCCACTGGCTATCGGTCTGACGATGACTTAGCCTCCGGGGGCTATAGCCAAGCTCTGGGTCCAGTGTAGACAGTGGAGATTGGGATTACGGATATCTGGGCCAAGACTTCCCCTTAAGTGCGCCTGTCGATGTTTACAGTCCAATTAGAGACTTGAGATGCAAGAATGGATTTGGAGTTGCACATGAATACAAATAAGTTAAACAAGAAGCTAATAAAAAACTAAATTGTGGTCAGACGGTAGCCGATGTGTTCTGAATAGGGCTGCCACTAACGATTATTTTCATTGTCGACTAATCTGTCGATTATTTCTTCGATTAGTCGACTAATCATTTCATCGAAAAATGTGTTAAAATGTTGAAAAATGTTGGTCTGTCTCGCCCAAACCCCAAAATTACGTCATCTAATGTCTTGTTTCATACGCCAAAGGGTTTTAGTTCACTGTCACGGGAGAGTGTGTAAAGCTGCCAATATCTGAACGTAAGAAGCTGCACTAAGAGTATTTTGGGGTACTTTTATAGTGCTTTTCTATGAAAAATGACTCAAACCGATTAGTCGACTACTAAAATAGTCACCGATTATTTTAATAGTCGATTAGTCATCGATTAGTCGACTAATCGTGGCAGCCCTAGTTCTGAAATTGCATTTCGGCCAATGCGTACCGCTCTGCACATGGACTCTTTACCTACATGCAACCAGAACCTGCTCAAACGTGATTGGTCAATACTACTTGGACTGTAAAATGAACCACAAGCGGATACCAGAACATTCACGATACTAAATTTTGTCCTGTTGCCTTCAGATTCTGCATTTCTATGCTGGTATCTGTTTATAGAGATTAGGGTAAACGTCGATATAAACTGCAACTGGACTGGTTGGTGGAGGCAAACAACTGCAAGGCTGTAATTCTAGTCTGTCACAGTGGAACAGTTGGTTGGTTCTTGAAACTTTTCTTACTTACAGAAACTTGAAAACCTGTCTGACAAAGCTAATAAATGTTATGAAACTAGTATAATAACAATAATGTTTTCAAGGTTGATGTTTACATTGAAATATTGGATTTGCTATTATACACGGCAGAAGGCCATGGGCTGTGTGATAAAAATGAGTACTGCCTGTATGATTGATTAGTTATACCATGACCTGGCATTTCTTTTAAAAGTAAACTTTAAGCTAAAACAGGAAAGGGCCAGGGGTGGCAAAGGCCAGTCCTGAATCTGATTGGCCATGACAGGTGTTCCTTTAAAATTGTGGGCAGTGAAAGGCTGAAAAACTATGTTAGAGACAGAATCATCAGCCATCACATTTTTCTCTATGTAAATCCAATACTTGTGTGTTTTATCAACATGATTTTAGTCATGCAGTGCAAAGAGAATTGATCCGTGCCAAGCAGCGAGCTGGAGAGTATAACTCACCTAAGTAACAAATGGTCTTGGCACACTGCTCAACTCGAGTACACTCTTCAGTTTTCTGGCTAGTGACAGCTAAACAATACTCGTGACCAGTTTGAGCTTAATAAGGAATTTTTATTTGAAGACATAATTAGTTTGGGGACAGAAAACTCCACTGAAAGACACAAATCTTAAAACAACACATACAATAGTTTGCATACACTGATGTCTGTGGCTCTATATTGAGTAATGAAACAACATCTTAAATATTTTTGTTCTTTAAGAGGCTTCACTTAGTTTACATTAACATAATGTCTGCAGCTTTTCAAGTGTGTTCTGCAGTTTAATGTGGTCTGAAACCGAGAGAAAGAACAAGTGACTCACTTGTTCTTTTTTCAAGATTAATTCTGTCCTGCTGAATTCTCAGACACACAGTCACATTGACTTTACTGCCTAATCGTTATCTAATTGTGTCTGCCAACTTTTCCAGAAGCGGCGGTTTCACTAAGACAAGTTAACTACCCATCAACTTAGCACTCAGACAGTTTATATTACTTTGTCCAAACAACAGATTTGAGTCTGGTGGTCAGTTGTTTATGTGAGAGAGAGGAGGACCACAGTATGTGGGGAATGTTGATCCTACTGTTTTTCAAAGGATGATACTCCACTTGATCTACAGGACAGCTTTATTTGTCAAGTTGTCAGTGGAGCCACTTCCAGGGGTTCTCTGCCTAATCCTGAAGGTACGAGAGACAGAACAGGGACCACTTATCACCCGCATAAAATGTAAAAACATCAAGTATCTGAAGTCAGAACAGTACAACAGTGTTCTGTGATCACTTTGTCATGTGTGCCTTTCACTATTTTTAGTAACTGCTAAGTATAATTAGATCACTCGTTCCAACTGCAATCAGGGATCACTCAATTACGGACGATTAGCATGATTGTAATTGTAATTATCTCAGCAGTTGCATCAAAAACTAACAAATCTAAATACATTACAAATTAAGTGAAACATTTTCAAAACATCAGGTGGTTTGGGCTGAAAATGGATTCATGCACTGAAGAAATAAACATAGACCAACTGGAGCAGAGCTTAAATGAACCCACAGAAAAGGACCCTGCTCACACCCTTGAACCCATTTGGAACCACATATAGCTGGATACAGTTTTTTATGTACAGTGGGAGCAGAAGTGGATTAAGACTTTAATTAATGTGGAAGACTTGTCTAGACTTGTTTGTCTTCTCTGTATTTGACTTTGAACCATTTTTGAGAGAGGTTCTGGTTACAAAGAGCAAATTGGTGCCATTCCACACTTTGTTTCCATTTTTTTGTAGTAGTAGTAGTCTGTAGGAGTCAAAATACAATGTTTGTCCTCTGGCATAGTGGCATTTATTTATTTATTCTGTGGCAGCAGTGCACATGGAAAAAGAGCTCTCCTATGTGTAGTGACTTAAACTGGGGCAAGGTTACAATGGAAAAACACAGACATGGACTTGTGTGTCAGCAATCTTACTCATAATAACTATATCTTACTTTTCTTGGGTCCTGTTGTGTTCAGTCAAATCTTATATTTGTAATTAGAAAGTCTGGAAAAACTTTTGGTTTTTGGTGTCTGCCCAGTCCCTGGTTAATGTGTACTGTAGAGAGAAATACAGTCTGTGTTAGTACAGTAACTAAACCAGCGCATACAGTAAAAAACATGTCTGTGTCATTTGTGGACTCAAGGGTGTCTTTTTCATCTGTGTCACTTTGTGTGCCCACTGCTGAGACCGTCACAGTTGTCCCATGTGTGCTGGCCCAGAGAGAGCCTTGATGTTTGTGACTGCAGCCCACCCTCTGTGACAGGGCATTGAGTTTTTGGGGTGATCCTGGCTGGTTTTATTTACACATTGAGTAATGCACCCCTCCTTTTACTCCTTTCAGGGGGGACAAGCTTTTCATAGGACTAATTGGAGTGTGCAAGCCATCACAGCTGAAGTGCTCCCGCAGGGCCTCTCTTTCTCTTTTTCTCTTTTCTTGCCTTCTCCCCTCCTCCAACACCCAGGCTTTTATTATCATTTGCCATATCGAGTAAACAACCTGTTAGTGTAAATTAGGGTCCAGTGAGTGATGAAGCGACACATCCAACCCCTCCTGCCTCCTCTGCTTCTGCTTTCCCCTCTCTCCCTTGCCATCGCACTCTTTCCATCCCTTTGAGCTCTTTCCTCTTTTGTGCCCCCACCCTCTGTTCTGCCTTGTTTGGCACGCAGCCTTTTCAAAGACAGTGGTAGTGATGGTGGCCGTGTGTGTGTGTCTGTGTGTGTGGATGCAGGGGGTCTGAAATGAAGATTGAAGCGGACAAAAAAGCCCTGGCGCAACCTTGAGGTGGAAATTAATAATGATAAAAATAATTACTGCCCCACTCCGCTCACCCACGCCTCCCCGACCTAGTTTTCATAATGGAGAACGATAGCCCCCAGTCGCACACTATGTGTGTGCGTCTAAGTGTGTGTTAGTGTCTGTGTGTGTGTGCAGATAGGGGAAGGGGCTGCAGAATGGCCATGGTGTAGTGTGGATGGATGTAGGACAGGACCTACATGAAGAAAACAAGGAGGCCATCAGGTACAGGGAGGTGTGTTGCTGTTAATAAAGACTGCTACAGGTAAAACAGATGGCTCTATTGGCACACACTGCTTCTCTCTCTTTCTGCCTCATGCGCATCAGAAACACTTGTGCTGGCGTTCACTCTGTCTTAGAGTGCTGGGATCTTGCTCACTGTGTCAAGGGTCCTCATTTTGGGCAAATGTATTTGTGTGTGTTTGAGCACTGTGAGCACGTGTATTCAGCAGGGGTGTGTGGAACAGACGGCGGACACTGTGCTGTGACCGATCTCTGCTAGCAGCTCCGGTCAGAGAAGGCTCTAGAAGGTCGCACACAAACACACATTTGTGCATGTGTGTACACACACGTTATCTAATGATGAACAATGACATAACTATAATATTTGGTGGCCTATAGATAGCACATTTTTTGCTATTATAAGGTTGCAGTTGTGTCAGTGTGTCACACAGACTCACATTCCTACTAATCTGATGCCACCTTATGGCCCTGTTCAGATATAGGCCTCTAGTTGGAGGGCAGTAGCATTAAATGCAATTAGTAACGCTACTGTTGACATGTAGAAGTCATATCTGTAAAACTGGCATTAACAGACAAATGTCATTTTCAGTTATTCTAAATATGTGCTTGCACACATTCAGTTGACCAGTCCAATGTGACTGTGGACTGGACAGTGGCACAAATTTAGCCAGGATCAACTTTTTTGTGTTTGAGTTTTTAGCTGGAGTTCCATGCGTCTGCAAACCCGTTGTGTCAATTCAGTGGTTTCAGTGAAATGAATAAAGAGGCTTTGACACATGGCTTTTGTCTAAATAAGTGGGGCTAATTAAAAATAATGAGCTGCGTGGGTTGTCGGTGTACCAGCCATGTAAACTATACTGTAGAAATAATGATTATCCACTTGTGTTGTCAATCCAGGATAGAAACATGTTTTTATATGAACTAAATACAGAAATTTCACATGATGAACTTTATAGTTAGAGGCTAGCACCATACTGGGCAGGTTGTTGAGAAGTGTTGTCAGATTTAAAAAATAAGAATAAAAAAAAAAAATCTGGTGAATGTGTTTATCCCATTGTGACTCATCGATTCTTTACTGAAACTTTTCCGAGACTAATTCCTTTCTAGACTTGAGTTTTTACTTTTGCAACTTTAGATGATTCAGTCCCTTTTGGTTGCCTTCTACTGATTAGCAAGGTCCCTGGGTTATCCACACCTGAAAAGCCTGTTTCGTCATCTACTGCTGATGTTACCCAGCAGGTTCTTCAGCTGCTACCATGACAGGCACCAAAGACCTTCTGACCACCACTTAAAGTAGTTTTCGTTGTAATGGGAGCTTTGAACATGGTCTTTCAGATTCCAAGTTCCCAATCTCCTTGCAGGAGAATTCCCCCCCCCTAGAATGGGCCTTTCAATTTCAGGACCAAACTACCAGCAAAGTGGTGCTCAACAGGGAGCTGAGGCTAAGCTATTAACTGTTATCAGTGGAGAACTGCTGACCTCTAGTTGGGATGTTGTCAGACAGCAGAAGGAACAGTAGCAAGCTCCTGACTGACACACCCTCTGTGGACTGTAAACCTACTGGCAGAGGCCACAGAGGTTGTTAAAGACCTCGAAACTGGCAACAGGCCAATCGTGGGAGAGATTTGCCCTGAAATGTTGAAAGCTGAACAATGTGGAAACATTGTTGGACTGTTTTGGGTTTTATGCCTCTGCTGTGGAGACAGAGAGCATTTAAGTCCCATCCCCATCGAAGGGAAAAACAATTCTCCCTTCTCCATAGACTTTGTATTGCTCGAAGATACCTCGTCATTTACGTATGCTAGCAAACAACGCAAAAATGCCTAAAAGGTGCTATGTGGTTGGATGCACTTCCATAAGGATCCATAACTTAGTATTTACAAGCTGCCGAACCAAGACTGAGCTTTGAAGCAATAAGACATGAGGCATCAGCAGGAAGATATGAGGAAAAACTGGGATCCTGATCCCGAAGCCAGCAAGAATGATGCAGCAAGAATTTGGCTAATTTGGCCAAACTGTAGAGGTCTAAGCTAACTAAACTATGTAATGCCTGGTTTTGATCTTTGTTAATTCAATGATGATCTTAGCTGGCGATTAGAACAAATAGTTGTAAATATCAAAGTGTTTCACAACTAGCCATTTAGTAGGATAATTTCTCCAAGGTAAGCAACGTAAGGAGAAGGGACACTGAGATAGACCGACAATATTGAGTTTGTCAATGCAACTCTTCCTCTCTGGTAGACACAAGGTGCTAAAATAGTCCTTTGACATGCTTATATTGAATGTTTTTAGCTAGCTAACCTTGGCTTTTAATTCATACTGAGAGTTTTGTGGTCTTTTGCCCAGTCTTTTCTGGCTGTTGACTAGACGATTGTGTTTCTGTGTTTATGTTTTTAGCTATTTTTGTGCACTTATTTTGTTCTGTACAGCACTTTGCTAATCCCTGTGATTTGTAAAATGTGCTATATAAATAAAGGGGATTGGATTGGATTGGATTGGAGCTACAGGCATTTTGTTAGCATTTCAGCCCTTGGTTGCAAACTGTGGCGCCGATAGTTTTTCCAGTCCAGTGGGCATGGTTTTCAGAGTATGACTTGTTGCGCTCTGTCTCTGTACTGCATGGAGGGGAGTGCAAAAAAGGACTGTAGTTTCTTTTCTTTTCTTCTTTTTTTTTAAGTGGAAGGGATCAGCATCACACAGCTCAGCATCAGCTTCTCTTCTTAATTTTATTACAAGTTTTTTTGTAGCTACTCAACTCAACAATAGGTGCATCTTTTTTCATATGCATTTTTAATTTCCACAGAAAAGCACAACCTTAAAAATTCAAAATATCGCAAAAAAGTTTTTTACCCTTGGCTGAGATGGAAAAGTTGGTGCATTAATAAAAACAAAATGTGAGAGGAGACAGACTTAATCATGACGTAAATAAAGCATGTGATGTCCACTAAGGCTTCAGCATGGTGGATGAAGGAAGCGATCTGTGTTAAGCGATGAGGAGACTGTAACCTTCCTCAAATTGATTAATACACAAAACAAACATAAATACCATATTTACATCATGTTTTTTCATTTTATTCTACCATTTGGTTGATCAACATTCTTTAATTCATCATCTTGTTGTGCCCTCCTCTTCAGTAATGGTTTAATGGCACCTGATTGGAGTTAGTGCCAGCTACTCTTACCGTGTTAAACCAACTCCACATATTCACAGAACAGTAGTGGATTGACAGGTGCATGCATTTGAATTTTCTTTGCTAACTTTTTAAAATTTGATTGGAATTTGACCTGCATTTAGATGGAGACCTGGCTCATGAGTTCTCATATGGTATCATAGCACAGGAACTATCTCACTATTTTATTGATGTAATAGCCTGTCTGCAAGCTTATTTTGTTTTACACCTCTGTGTTCCCTATCTGGAGGTTCTCCAAACAGAGGTGGAGAGATTTGGCAGGTGTTTTTTAGTGTAATGTAATAAAAACCTGTCAATGGACTATTCAGAGCACAACCACATCAGAATTGTCACATAAAATATGGTGCTAAAATATGGTGCTAACAGCACATCAAAGCAGATATTGCATATTTCACTGCCCTATGCCACCCTGAAACTAGTGTTTAAGTCAGATATATTGTATATTCTATGGTTTATCTGGCTTATTAATACCTGGCATGGGAATGCAGTGAAGATGTGCTTCAGGTGAATTCTTGTAATTGGATTTCACTTCCTTCACCTTGTTTTTACCTGTGAAAACAGAAACCGCAGCGCATTTGTGTATCGCCAAACAGCTAGTGAAGAGGATTATTTGGTCCCCGACTTAGAGCCTGGACTACGGACATTGCGATTTTCAGAAAAGTTATGTTAGCTTGTTCAACTTGTGTTAGAATATCTTTTCCCAAAGACACCTCTTGCTTTCATTGGACCCAAAAGGCCCCTCTTGTTCACTTGTTATAGAAAACTTTTAATAACAAGTGTACAACAGTTTAATCTTGAATCCAAGTCAGAACTTTAAAGTTAAGAGGTATGTTTATTTCAGTGCGGGCTCAAAGCTGTAACTACAGTTTGGTAACATTTACAGAGAAGAATGCTATCGAAGCTGCACATACTGTAAGGACTTAAGCTCTTTAAGAAGTCTCACCGGTGAGTTAATGCAGTTAGATTAATTAAAAGTACTTAATTAAGGCATTGAGGAGCTGGCGGGTGGCTGGTTGAGAGGAACAACAGAGGAGGACTGAGATAACCCCTGACCTCACTCTCCGGTCTCAGCAGAGTCGTCCACCTAACTGACCTCGTAGAGCAGCTGGGGAGGACGCACAGCGTGTCTGAAAAGTTACTGCCTTCAGTTGGACCGCGCACTATTTCTTTACTGTACTTTCTTTTCCACTGCTGTTCTCACAGTGCTATAGTGCACACCCCTTGACATTGTCTTAAATTGGCATACTAAAACAAACATTACAACACACCTGGTCCTTGTGAAGCAGCTGTCACGCTTTCCACATCACTTTATTTAGCCTTCAGATGTTGTGTTGTCCCATGGGCAGCAGAAGCAGCAGGGGTCTGGCCTCAGTAGTACAGTGGACTCTATTTGGGAAAAAGAAGTGCTTTGCTCATTTGAGCAACTGTGATGACTCAGTTCTTGAAGGCTTTTGAGTTTCTGGAAGAGTTATTGCAGTACTGTATGTCATGTCCATGGATGAAAAAAGAAAACTACAACTCAAACACATGATCTCATCAGGCAGAAAGTGTTCTCAGTAGAGCCTGAATTGTGAAAGAGTCAGTATAACAAGGAGAGCACAGAGCAGGCATTTATTGGAGAGAGGAGGTGCTTTTTTTTTTTTTTTTTTCAAAATCTGATCTGACAGAATAACGTGTTGAGCTCAATTTTTCTTCAAAATCAAACTGCAAGTAACTATTTGAAGAATTTCAAGGCTGTGTAATTTCCACTTAGCGGGCTTTTCTTACAGTTCTGACATTAATTTGTGAGTTAATATAGATCATACTGACCACCATAATAAAAATCCGCAAGCTGAGGCTTGGAAGCTCTTTAAAGTTGCATAATATTTGCCTTTGTCCAGCCGTCTTGGTCTGGACTGCTATGTGGATAAACATGCTGACTGGAGCTGGCCTGGGTGCAGCAGCTGTCCTGGCAGGTGAATGACTTCACTAAAATAAAAATCACTCTAAAACCATCCTAACCAAAGCAGAGAGAAACAAGATACAGGCAGAGACATTACATGGTACACATGCATTCTGCTCTTGCGTGTATTCTCATCATCCATGAATTGTATATGGACATGTGTGCAGGGATGATGTGTATGTGCACATGTGTTCGTGTGATTGTGTGATTTAGACTGTGAAAGCATCTGGCCATGCCGGCCTGGCTGTGTGCTCCTGCTGTGGGTCAGTCAGGCTGTTTGGACATGAAGTGGCTGTGAGTGTGTGTGCAGCTCGCTGGCTTGGGAGTGTTTATGTCTGTAATAGGCACTTAACCACACAAACCCAGCAGGCAGCTAAAGAGAAACGCCAGAGGAGACATTCAGCGGTGTTAACAGCAAGTTCTTTAAGTTCCCCCCTTTACAGTTATAATTTATTTAATGTGGTTTTCTCTGCAGAACCACATTATACAGCAGACTTTGTCTGCTGAGAGAATATTCGAGGGGGGGCATAGTGTATCACTTACACACAGAGCAAGAGATGGATGAGAGAGAGACATGGAGGGAGTGCGTGGCTGAAAAGTGTGAGGGGTGCAGATTCATGTTGTTTGTATTTATTCCCGGATGAAAAAGGAGAGCGCGAGATGGGGGGTGTGTACTGGGTGTTAGAGAAATACTTATCCATCATTTTGTGAGCTGGAGCAGAGGCTGGTGGGGGAGAGAAAGCAGCATTATGGCTGGTGTCTGCACCGTAGTGGTGGGTTAATCTAGAGCAGAGAGGCGGCGCACGCTGCTCTGACAGGGAGAAAAAAGTTGGAGAATCCTGTGGAAAAGGAGATTCTGATGGAAAACCCATGAAAAAAAGCAACAGTAGAGAAGAAGAAAAACAAATCTGAGTGCTGCTGAGGACGAGAGGAGAGACAGAGAGGTACAGGGTTGGAAAAAAGAGGGAGATCGAAAGAGGGGAGGGGGACGAAGTGGGAGAGCAGCAGAGAGACACAGGGAAGAAGAGGGAGGTGAAGAGAGCGGAAGAGGGAGGGAAAAGGAGGTGTGATAGTGGGTGGGAGAGGAGGAGACAGTCTGGTGGACGGGCAAAAAGACAAAGGAAAGAGAGGAGAGTGAAAGGGATATGTCAGTGGGCTGGTTAGGGATGAAGAAACTAACAGATGCATAGAGATAAGACAGCCAAGGTCTCAGGAGAGGGATACAAGAGTGCAATGTGGAGTAACACAGTGGTTTAGTAAGAGGTAAAGGGAAGGAGAGAGGAGAGGGGGGGAGGAAGAGATTAAGGAAAAAGGCAGAGTGATAGACTGGCAGAGAAAAGGGAGGAGAGAAGAGCTGGATGAGAGAGAGGAGGGAGGCCGTCTCGTAGAGCGCATACAGCACGCGTGGAGCTGGTGTTAGAGCGAAAGAGAGACAGAGAGAGGGAGGGAGGGAGGGTGGGAGGAGAGAGGGAAACAGAGGGAGGGGGTGAGGTATTTAAACGCCGGAGCAGGACAGCACAGGCGAAGCTCTGAACTCCCCGAGAGTGAAGGTAGGACAGGGAGAGGAAGCAGAAGAACAGAGCTCTACAGTTTTCCTGACGGCCAAGCCCACACACTCTCACACACATATAAATATTGCACATAGAAACACACACAGACCCACACGCTCTCACGCACGCACTTTTGGACTTTCGACTCATTTTTGGTGGACTCCAAAAGCGGTCCTCTGGAACTCTACCTGTGCCTTTCTCGCTCCCACTCATCACTCTCCTCAACTCTTCACCCACTGTCACTCCCTCAGCCCCTCGCTTGGTGAGGGCAGATGGCCATGGTGCGGGCCTCTCTCGGGGGCGCCTTAGGCTGTGCCCTGCTGGCCCTAGTCTTGGGGAGCAGCAGCGTGGATTTCGGGGCGCCCCCTGCAAGCTTCTACCCCCGTTTCAACCCCTTCTTCTTCCTGTGTACCCACCACGGGGAGCTGGAAGGAACTGGGGTGGCAGAGGGTGGGGGAGAGGTGCTACTCACCCTCCAAATTACGGGCAACCCCACCGCCTACACCCCTGGACAGGAGTATCAAGGTGAGCACACCCACTACGGTGTCCACTTGTTTTTGCTGCATGTTGACGAGAATGGGATCTATTGTTTTAGAAAATTGTTCATATCAGTGTTGAATCTCACAAAAAAGAAATGTTTTGACCTGGTTGTGAAAATACAACGTATTTTGTATTATTAGTTTTCGTCTTGTGACAGAAATTCTCTTTGATATTGTAGATGTGTTCTTGATGAATACACGTTGCTGAAATTGTTATTATGCATAAAATACATTTCACATTAAAGATATAAAAACTATTTCATGATCAAGGATTCTACACACACACACACACACACACACACACACACACGTGTACAACAAATACATTTTACTTGCAGGTGTTTTGCCTCACACATGAGGCACCGCTGTGGTGTGTGCATATGGGAGTGTGCAGTTTGTGTGGGGTGGCTGTTGTTGGAAACCAGCATTTATGTAACTGTAATAAGTAGTGATGCTGAGTGGGACTCCTGTTCAGTGCCGTGAGCAGCTTTGGTGTTTTACTGAGCTGTGATCCTGATGCTCCATGTGTAGGTGGCTTCTCCACAGGACTAACAGCGAGATCCCTTCAACTGAATGGGAGAGAGAGAGAGAGAGAGAGAGAGAGAGTGCAAAAACTGCAAGTGCGAATGGACAAACGAGGCACCACAGAAAGCTCTGACTGATAGAAATAAAGACTTATAAATCAGTAAACCATGCGTAGCGCGTAAGAGGAGACAGAGATTAATGTCCCCTTTCCCACACTGATGTGCTGGCACCTGGTTCTGGAAAAATGATCCCCTCTGACCTCCCAAACTGTCTCATCATTGCTCAGTCACTCACTCTCGCCACTCACTTAACACTGGGGACAGTGACCCGCACAGGCCACCACAGACCCACTAAGGTCACATTCCCATGCAGCTGTTTTCTTCACTAAGAGCTGGATGTATGAATGTATATTACTGATTATATCTAACTTCCTTAATATACACATGCACATTACCCACATCTTTTCCCAACCCTGTCTTTGTTGTGGTTCACCTAATTCGATATGGCAAACAGTGGATTTATTGCACTGCACTTGCGCTGTTCACAACTGCAGACTATTATCATGGCAAATAAACCTCATGATTCCAGAAGGATACGTGCAGCGGAGTTTGTGTAATTGTATATAGAAAGAAAGGGATATGAGAAGGCCAGGAAAACAGAGCAGGAAAGGAGAGGAGTCTGGAAGAAGCAGTATTATCCTCTGTCTGAAAATAACAGCCCGGATCAACCCTTCAGTCAAGCACCTTTTAACTGGGGCCGGGCTTGTAGGGAGAGCAGGCGGGGAGAGATTTGAATAACTAGCTGGTGGATAGGAGGGATAGAGCGCACGGAGAGGTTTAAATAATTAGCATTAGAAATGTGGTGGACTGGGAGGAGGGAGAGATTTAAATAGGGCCACGGCTGGGATCGGATGGAGTAGGGGGAGATTTAAATGACGATGAGAGGATTGAGCAGATAAGATACCAGCAGCGGGGCTTGCGCGGAAAAATGACAGGGTTCCAAGCTGCTCACTTTTTTTCTCCGTCCCATGTTTTGGCACATGATGGCACCTCATTGTTAAATTTCTGGGGTATTGACTGAGTTTGCATGGGGATGGAAGGATAAATGGCAAGTGAGCAAATGAAACGTGGCTGGCTGTGTGCTTAGTTGTGCAATCAGGAGCAATCCCATTCTCTGTCTCTCTTCTCCACCTCTCTCTCATCTTCTCAAACATTGATAGTTAGATCCATCTTTACGTGTTCCTACCACAGTCGCAGCCAGGCTCATTATGGCAGGAACTGGGTGTTTTGAGGGTGCAATATACAGGTGTTAGATTCGAGGGTGGACATGTTTCTGCCTGTTCTGCTGAAATCAGAAAGAGAGAAAAACATAGAAAGGGAAAAACTGTAAATCACATCTTCTTGTGATGTGAAGGAAAATGGCAAAGGAAGTGTTTGTGGCTTTTTTTTTTTTTTTTGTCCATTTCTGCGAATGAGCTCTTGTATTTCAGCATGCTTCTTTTATTTGGTTTGATCTCAATTGGTTTTTTTTCTCTCACTGCTTTCTATGTGCTCTCTGGGCTTTAGTTTTGGATTACATTTGGTTTAATCTTCTAAAAGCAACGTGTGATCTAACCACTGAAAGAGCTGCATGTGGAAATGGTGGGCGGAAAGCATTAGAGATGCTGGCCGTGTGGTTGTTGAAGGGCTGTAGAAAAGAAAACTGAAGAAAGAGCGCGAAGGAGAGAGGTTGTTAGTGGAGGGAGGGAAAGTTAGAAAAAGAAAGGAGATAGATGACCCGTTATGAAAGAGACAGAAGGTGAGTGTCTCAAAGAACCACCTCAGTATTCGGTGCCGAGCCAGAGGAAGATTCTGTGTGGCCGATTTGTCGTACGGTAATTGGGTTTCTGACCTGACCTCACTGCCTCTCGCTTCTCTGTTGCTTTTGAGTGATAAGACGATGTGTGGGCAGTGTACTCTGTGTCTGTGTATGTGTGTGTGTTATAGACACAGATTACTGTGTTTAGCTATCAGAATGAAATGACCAAGAGAGGTTGCGTTACTCTCTGTGTGAAATGTTTGAGAGGGTGGGTGTATTGGCAGGGTCATAGTGGACAAAATGGAAACAGAAATACTGTAGAGACACTCTGAACTGCTGGGAAACAGAACGAGGGGAAATGAAAAGATTTATGTGCTTGCATTCAGACTCTAGGGTCAATCCTTGTACCAGACAAATGGAGACCAAGTGTCACTCACACACACTCACATACTGCCCACATACAGCCTTATCTTTCAGAAGAGAGAGAGCAGCAAAAAGAAGAAAGGTCACGCTGGGATTTGAGCCTGTCCTCTAAATAATCAAACAACCCTTTTGAACCACTTTTGCTACACTCAGGAAGCGGTTCTTTATTTCAATAATGTCAGAGCATTTTTTATTTTGTTTCTGACCTCTTTTAACTGCTGTGGGAATTCGAGATGTTCCCCATACAGCAACCGCATGTTTATAGGAAGCAACATCAGAACACAAAACCCAGAGCCCTCTTTCTAAACACAGTCAATCAGAGCGTGTTGTTTCTCATTCTTGTTTCTTGTCCCTCTTCTTTGGAAACATTATGTATTCATTTTAACAGATGAACAACAGCATTCAAGAAGGGATGGTGACACAGCAGTGAGAGAACAGGAAGAGGCAAAATTCCTCCAAACAGATTGTTTTAGTATCAGAAAACATGGCCTTTCCAGTAAAGCACATTGGATTCACATCATGAGCAGAGGGGACATCAATCTACTGTGTTATGCAGTATGATTAGAAAGCACAATAGAAAAGATTGGTGAGGGAATGGTGTGGCAGCGCGGTGTCCTCTGCAAGTCAGTAGAGAATAGCCAGAAAAAATGAAGGTGCATGAGCAGAAATTGGGCCAGTGAGATTGATTGAGTGCCTTTGTGTGTCGAGGAATTTGTACCATTTCTTTCTGACGATTTCATCCTAGTTCATAATGATGCGTGCGCACTTGTGATTAAAGCTGCAGTTGTGTTTATCATGACAGTGGTCTCAAGCACACTGCATGTTTGTTTGTGTAGAGCACACTGTTACATCTGGTGTCTGTTGTCACGTTACAGGGCTTAATACGCAATTCAGATTATTTCTTCCTGTCCAGACTGTTCTCATGATAGAAGGGGCTTATATCTGACATCAGTGTGAACGCATCCCACATGCAGCCAATAATGTCACACACTTGTGCGTTGGAACTACAATAAAAACGTCACATTTGCAAAACAGGCATTTGGGGGAAAATGAATGACACAGTGGTGCAAGCTTCATCTCCTGAATTATTGCCATACGAGGAAGATCAGATGCCATCATTCACTATATTAATTAGTCATGTGCTTCTGTTTGGGAGAGTGTGTAGCGCTTCAGAGCAATGGCAGTTTGTTTTCGGGGTAACTGGCTGTTGTATAAATAGGCTTTTGGTCTACTAGCTCTATTGCTGAGAGGTGTAGATGTGGCCAGGAGAGAAGTCAGGAGTGATGGGGTCGCTATGTGGAGGGTTTCACGAAGGAACAGTACATACAGACCTTCAGATGTCCAGGGCTATATTCCAATACTTTACCGGCGCCTCACAAAAACACAGGCGCGGCATGTAGGCAAGCTATCCCTGTCGGATAGCGTCTGGCAGTCGAGCTCTGTTGGCTGCCGACCGGGGCAGCCTACTGCAGTGGCAGTACGGCTACGGCAGCCGTCTCTAGTTCTCAACGCACTGCTTAAAAACTGTTTGGCGAGTAATGTGCACCTGTGCAGTTAAGTATGACATGGAAAAACCATGGATGTGTGGGAACACACATGACATCCAATATCACTGTTCTCACAATGGTCACGTGGACAGTAATCAGATATGTATTGGATTTAAGAGACTATATGAAAGTGTCTCAGATCTGATTGGAAAAAAAATCAGATTTCTGTGTCCACACTACTCTAAAAACATAAGATCTGTGTCACAAGAGAGCAAAAAAAATCGGATTTGGGCCACATTTGCTTGCAATGTGAACATAGCCTCAGTCTGTTGATTTCATGTTATGGTATTTGAAAAGCTTGAGTGAGTGCTTGTATTCCCACTATGCGTATTTGCATATTGCGTGGAGTTTTTGTTTCTATATGCAGGGTTGTTGATGTCAGTGTAAAGCACTGAATGAGCCACTCACACAAGCCCCTACTGAGGCATGCAGGTTCAGGTAGGCAATGTGGCTCCCCCTCTCACTACTTTCATTGTTCCTACACACTATTGAAAGCCAAACAATATTCAATGGGATTCAGCAGTGTGTCTCTACCACAGTGCCACAATAGAAAAACAGGAGGAGAAACAGCGGTGCGAGGGAAAGTGACAGAGGGTGAAACAAGAGAGCTGCTTAGAGAACTAGTTGACAGTACAGGCTGAAATGGCCATTGCTAATCTGTCAATGGTCTCTACAGCCGTCCCTGTTCCATGGACCTTTTCATGTGCAAATGATTGAAGAGGCCCAAGAAACAATCAACATTTCAAGGAGATTTGGACGTTGCCACTAAATGACATTCTTAATGGGAACTTGGAGATAAATTCATCCCCACAAAATGCCATCAGCTCTTCCCATGATAACCTATCAGATTAGACATTGTGAATTACTTCAGCAGCTCTCCTGCCAACCACCAGAAACAACTCAATGCGCCTTGCAATGGGAAAAGGCCATTATCTATCTGCAAAGTTGATTACTTGTCGTGGTTGGGGGTGTTTTTTTTTCTGCGACTGTGCTGTTGACCGATGTCTGTAGAACAACAAGTCAGTCATGTCGAAGTGAAGGTCACAGACACACGGAACCTGTAAAGCTGTAGGGAAGCTGACATTATCTTACCATATGCCAGGTCATATCAGTAAAGCCACAGTGAGACACCATGAAAACAGGGCCCATCTTAAAGGGACAGTTGATCCCCAAATCAAAATGACATAGTTTTCCTGTTACCTGTATTGCTGTTTATCTTTTTAGATTGTTCATTGTTCATTGCCAAGTGTTGCCCATATCAACAGTAGAGATGTCTGCCTTCTCTTGAATAAAATGGAACTAGATGGCACTCAGCTTGTGGTGTTGAAAACACCAAAAAATCTATTTAAAAAAACTCAACAGCAATGTCTCTTTGCAGAAATCATGACCCGCTTACTCAAGATAATCCAGGTTGCGAGCAGTTTCATGTAGGAACTATTTTCTTTCTGCCAAACTACACCCCCCAACCGTATCACCACGCAGAAGGAAGCGTGACTCTACTTGTAGATGAGAGGCTCATACTCATGACAGCGGGAAATTAAATCATTAATGGCGTCCTACTCGGCTGACCTGTAATGTTAGCCAACTCAGTGGCAGCATGCTTCCTCCTGTGCAGTGATACTGCACATCTGGCAGGTGTTGTTTGGTAGAAAGAAAATAGTTCCTGTATGAAGCTGCTCAAACAAGGTCCCTGGATTATCTTGGTAACCAGGTCATGATTTTTGGAAACAGACATTGCTGTTGAGTCTTTCAGATGTATTGTTTGCCGCTTTGAGCACAAGCTGAGTACAATCAAGTTTCAATATAGTTGAGAAAAGGCCAACATTTCTTCGACCGATATCTTTAACAATTTTTTATTGTGGGGTGTACTGTCCCTTTAATGTCTTCAAAACTCACAGTCATTTTTAGATTTAGATTGTATACCAAAGTGGCATCAGTCAGCTGTGACGTCAGCAGCCCAGGGGAAGCCATCATTGCCTTCTGCAGCACTTAACCTCTAAGGGGACCGTTAAGGGTCTGCTTTCTGACCTCTGACCGCCTCTTGTCAGTGCTGCATTGCTTGGAGTTCTGTTCCTACAAAGTGATTAGATTTGGCTGGTGTCCCTGCTTTTCCTGTCCACCAGTCTAGCGCTCCTCACGTCTCTGTTCAGCTTAACTGTAGCATTTCATATTTATCTACTTAAAGGACCAAGAAAAACTCTTTAAGTATTTCTTACGGTGCAGCAAGCATTGGTCAGTGAACCATCAAACGACTGGCCTAGTTTTCATGCCGACATCCCGTTTAGGGGAAGCGGGACACTGAAAAGGGGGGTAAGGAGTACAGGGGATAGGGGCTAATGGTTTAATATGGCTCTCTTGTGAGCAAAGGAAAAGCAACATGCAGATAGCACTAGCACTTTCAAGTGGTCCAAACCTGTGCATTCATTAGCTCCCCAGCTCTTCAGCCTCTCTGCCTCCTGCTGCTTTGTCTGAATAGGTCACTTCACTGAGTAGAGAGAAGTGTGTCAAGTGTATTACTGTTTGTATGGGCTTGCTGGGTGTGTTTGGGTGTTCTGTCTTTGTGGACATTGAATGATGAACCATTTAAAGAGCATTGTATTCACCGAGATATGCCAGTTTCCTTTATATGAAGGAGCAGATGGGCGAGAAATGAGAATGGATATTCATTGGGAATCTTCTCTTTGTCACACATGCACGCTTGGCCATGCACGCAGCACTCAGCTCTTAGTGGGTGATCCATCATGACACAGAGACAGGTCAGATGTTACGCTGGCTAAACACAAATGTCCTGATCAGCGGGCTATTACAATTTTACTTGTGTCAATGTTACAATAGGATGTAACATGATAACATGAATAGGAGGTTGATATTTCCCTCCTGTCAGGTGCTAAATGGCTGTGTCAAGTTGTTGTCACAGGAGCATGCTCTAGCTATTGTAACATACCATACAAATGTATGACATCGTAATGATGTTACAAGAAACTTGCACACACGTTTGATCTGTCTCTACCTTTGCATTTTCTCATAAAGAGGCAGTGAGCTGCAGCAGCTCTGGAGAATTTGAAGCCGTGAGAGTTGAGATGGCCCAGATGCCACCTATACGCTACATTTGTGGAAAATTGATTTACTGCATCAGAGCACGGAGAATCGCCTCAGATATCAGTGACATTGTTAGCCTTTGCCAGGCTGGTGCCAGAGTGATGCCAGCGTGGTGCCAGGTGTGGTAGAAAGAGCTAAAAATGAAGGCAGTGAGTGGATCCCCGCCAGGCAGAGGTGTGTGCCTGTGCCAGTCTTATCTGGGCAAGCGGCAAGGAGCTCTTACATTTTTTATTTTCAATTTCCTCAGCGGATTCATTTTCTAGCCAAAACAAGAAAGCTCTTAACAAGCAAATGTGAGTTGTGTTTTCAGTAACTTTCATGAGTGGGCAGACGAGTGGGCGTAAGTATTTTCAGGATGTTGGAGTGTGTGCTTGCCTTTTGGGGGTTTGCCTGATTTGGAGTGCCTTTCTGTTGATAATACAAGCTGGGGTGTGCAGATGCTGGGCTCCTGCTGTCCTAGTATGTACTTGCTTGCTGTGTGTCCCTCGTGTCTCTGTCTGGTGTCTGGAGGTTTAAGTTTTAGACAGAGGAAGCACCAACAAAGATTCTACTCCTGGCACAACTTTAGCAACATATAAACCGCCCAAAAATACAGTGACATAATGAGTTTTTCCTCGCCTGAAGCACAAAGAATTTGGTAGCATTCTTATTGGTTACCTGCTCAGATTCCTGCTGTTGCTGAATATGAACTTTAATGAGGATTTCTGTATTTGAGTCATTGTATATGTATCAGTCCCTATGGTAAATCATAGTGAGAAACAGAACATCAGCTCACAGAGCCCACACAACATACTCTAAACCCTGAGGGTGAGGATGAATCCCAACCACGCTGTATTTACTGCCTGAGTTTCCCAATAGAAAACACAAGGGAAGCACCCCTCCACAGTCTATTTGAATTATTTTTTATTGGCACATTACACTCCCCCCCCCTTTCCTCTGCCTCTGCCTCTTTGATGTTTACTTTCAACTTACAAACAGGTTGTAAACATAATTACTTTTTTTTTTTTTATTACAGAAAGCACAAACACAAGGTCTACATACAACATTAAGGGCTCCGTGTGTCTATGCAAACTCATGCTAATGTTGCTATCCCAATCTACCTCGTAACAATGGGCCAGTGTTCATTCTCCTTAAGGAGTACCAAGTGGCTCTAAGCCGGATTTTGAAAAGTGATGGATCCTTTTTAAACCTTTCTTCCCTCCTCCCCATCCTGCGTGCTGGACGTGTTGTTCTCATGGGGTGGTTTCCCAGCCGCTGTTGATTAGCGTGTCAGCTTTGCCGATGGCCTCTTCCTTTTAGAGAATGGAGCTCCTGTTGGAGGATTGTGTACCTCCTCCTCCCTCTTCTCCTCCTCTTGCTCTGGATCCTCCTCCTGGCGGCTTCATTGAGAGAGCTGTAATCCCTGCTTGGGGGGCAGTGTGTCGTCTGTGCTGATAGCATTCAGAGGGCCTTGTAGCGCTCCAATGGACCCACTACAGAGGAGGCGGCATGGTGCAACTGGCTGGGTGCTGGGCACATGGCGCGTGGCACAGGCGGATTAGCCCCAGCTCTACCCCCCATTCAGCTCCAGCCTCCTTCAAACAGCCAGGCCCACTCTGCCCAAAGAGACACGGCAGGCTGGCAGAGGCAGATTACACATTGGTGCCTGTGCACAGGCTCACACATATGGCTGCTGAAAGTGACAGCATGGGTGAGGGGGTTAGTGTTTACAGGGCCCCTGAAAATACTTAATTCCCCTCATGCTCTGTTGTGAAATCCCACATATCAAACCTCATACCTCCAGCCCCCACAGGTCTACGTGTCATCAGTGAGCTCTGACTCAGGAGTAGAACATCCACAGAGAATATCCCAGTAGACCTCAATAATGATTAGCTCGTTTATCTTGCTTTTAGGATTTGTCAGAAAGATTTCTGAGTATAGGCTTACCTTTGCCTTTCTTTGCTGCCATCAGTAAATCAAAAATATCCCTTTCTACCAAGGAGCACCCCGAGGAGCAGCATGTCTTACACCTTAGTGAACCAGGTGTTTGATTGTGTGTCAGGGAGCGAGTGGCAACTGAAATTCTGACCAATGAAGAAGAAGAAGTGCGACTTCACCTTCCTGCCTCACTGTACTCAAGGGAAACTGAGAGTGTCCATCCATTGTAAAGGACACTGTTCCTCTCTCTCTTTGGCTGATGTCTGTCCTCGGCTTCACTCTTTCTTAAAAAAATTATCGCAAAGCTGGGAACATGTGTCTGTCACCTGCTGCTCAGTGCTCACTTTCACAGGGACCAAGAATATGAAATGAGCCCAGCTCTTAATCACACCTCATCACACCATTTACCTCAGCCCTCTCTGGCAGCCATACCAGTGGCAATAGATAGACACATAGATAGACAGTCATGTTTATTTATCACATCCTTTTTGATCTCTCAGTGAAATTGCCAGGATACAGTGTTTTAGATCAGTCACATTTGAGGGACAGTAGATATCAGGGAAATACCTGTATAATCATCCATTTTAAATTTTTTTTATTTTAGATGAAATGGATATCGGAAATACCAAGAAGTAATTGAGAAAACCTAAAACTATTGTATCTATAACAAGGTCCTGGGACATTTGTTGCCAGTTGCAGTTGGAAATGCACGTTTATGCAAACCACAAATACGCTACACCTGCACGATTTACGCATATCATGTAAAGTGACATAGTAAAATAGCTGACTTTGTCATTAAGAGCTGGAGGGGAGACGCATGCCAAGCTACAGACCACTGTTCAAGACCAACAAACAACAAAACCAGGTATTTCAAGCTAAAACGTGATCTTTTCCTAACGCTAACTGAGTGGTTTTGCTTAAACCGAACCACACTTGAACCACAGCGTTATTGAAATGTAAAGATTCAACGTATCCGCTTCATAATAACGTACACATGTAATGAATCCATGGTTTGCAGAAACGTACAATGGCAACATTTTTTCTGGTGATTGGGTCAGTGTACTTGGGGCTGTGAATGAGGCCCGGCCAAGGTTTAGGCAGGAACATCCCAATGTCTTTGTCAGTGACTCAACACATTTGTTTGTGTGCACACGTCACTTAGTCTTGACAGCAGAGGATATAGAATAATAGGGCCATTGAGTGATCCTTGCTATCGAGTGAAAGCAGAGGTTTGAGGTAGAGGTTACCACAGAAAAGAGGTGGGGGTGAAAGAGGGGTGATGGAGGGAGCGTGACAGTGTTAATTACAGCAATGAGTGCATTCTTACCAAGCTGAGCCGGTGTGATTAAGACTGGATGTCAAGGGAAACGCTCCCCATTGATCCACTGCCAGTAGAGACCATCTAGTCTTTCATTACTGCAACCAGCTTGTTAATTAGAAATCAATCTTTCCCCTCTGCTCTATGAAGCCCCCCCACCCCACACCACTGTGTCACTCTCCTTCCACCCAAACATTCATACCCAAAAGCTATGGAGGCACGTCAGACTTTGACTAATGTCAGTACTTTTTCACTTAGTTGGCCATAATCTGTAATTTTCACGCCAAGAAAGAGCGGGGAGCGGAGAGCAAAATAGTGAGGCACAATATCCTGCCTTCCTTTCCAGCTCCCAGGACGTCTTTCAGTTCTTTAAAGAATTTGCCAAACTCTTGGATTAGTTTAAGATTGAGGACTGAATTCAAATTTTCTTGCTGAATAGCATTTATCATGTTGTCTTTCAACTACATCTGTGCGCAGTTGTGTATTTTTAGGATCAGTGACAGACCTGTAGAGGTTTTCTGTGGAAAACTAGCTGAGACTAATGGTCTATGGCTCATTTATCTTTTAAAGTGTGACTTACTTATTTTGAATAAGTCTGATCTATTGACAGTTTTTATGATTATGTTATGTATTACTCCTCTGAATGGAAGAAGCAAGATCCCACAAAAAACTTTTATGTCCTACACTGAGCCTGACTTTTTATGATAGGTCACATTATAATATGTAGTCTCCTAACTATGTAGATAAAAACAAGTGCTGTTATGTTGAATTATTGAGTAAACATGTGGAAGAGATGTTAAAAAGGATTGACAAAGCGGAGCTGCAAAGTACACCCCTGTGTAAATTTCATCAGTCATATTGAAGCTATTGAATCTGTTATAGTGGAAACTTGGTTGGGAACTTGAGTCTTAGTCTGTGCTGTGTGCATGTCCTCCTGTGTGCACATGTACATGTACATACAGTAGTTGGCGCTAATAGGCAGAGCAGCTGTCTGGTTTTGCAAAAGGGAGATGTGTCCAGATGTTTCTGGGCAATGAGAATTTGAAACTATGCACAGATGTTTCTATATTACAGGTACAGGTAGACTGGCTCATTTGCAGACATAGTTTGTTTGTCAGCTTAAAAATATGCAAAGATATATTTTCTTCCCATTGCTTATCTTTTGGTGAAATGATATCCATGCAAAGCCATACCACTGTCGCTTCACTGTTGTGTGGCCCCTAGAAGCCACGACTGTATTACCTAAAAACTCAGATTCGTTAAAAATCCATGTACATTTTACGCAAGAAAAGATGGCGTTGTTCTGTAGTTGATGAAAACAGTTGATGTTTTTGAAACGCTGATAACAATTGCTGTCCAACATAAAGTGAGCACATTGTCTTTAACTTTTCATGAGGCTGAAACAGTTCAAAAGTCCAGGTTGATGCTCTGATATAAACTGCAGTTTGAAGTGTCAGACCTGGATGGCTAAGAGGAGGATGGGCAAGAGCAGGGCAGTTGTACCTGGTGCTAACTCACTTACTTATTCTCTTTCATCTCATAAACCTAAGTGAGCCTGGAATATGCAACGTTGGAAACACCACAAAAAAAAATATTAAAAATTATTTTTGGAAAAAAAAAAGAAAGACATTTTTTGGGAAATATTGTATTTTTAAAGCACAATATGAAAATAAAGTATTAACTTTTTAAGGCTATTTCCTCTCAGTTGGAAATAATTCAATAGAAACACCGTGAGTCATTTTAATAAAACATTACTGAGTAGCTCCAAGACACAGACAGTTATTAAGTTCGGTCTGTTTCGTCTCCCTCTATGTGAGGAGAGGTGTATGTTGTGTGCCACCAAAAACACCTCATCATTCAACTAAAACAGTGATGGACTAGATTTTCACTATAGTTAGACTCCAGTACAGGTGGGCAGGGTTTCAGTTTGTACTCTCCTGTACTGTACACCTGTCATCTTCTCATGGTTTTGACCACTTCATTCTTAGCATGTAGTATATACATGTAAAGTTACAAAACGCCATTAAATGGACAGTTTATATTTTGCCAAAGCTCTGATTTTGGCATCCGCTTGGTTGTGGTCATGGTTTACACAGGAGGTGGTTAAAGCCAGCCAAATTTTGTTGTGCTTTTGATTTGTAATGGACTTGATTATGACAAAGAAGTGAGGCATTTACAGGTCAAAGAGTAAAAAACAACCTTTTATCACAAAAGGTTCTTCCTTTCTACTCCGGATCTTTTACATTGCCTCTTTTATTAACCTATTAGCATGCACACAGGATAGAGCAAAGATCTAAATGACAGAGGTGATTTGGTGCTCACTCTCATAAGCGATATTGGATATTATAGCCCATGGGCCCAATTTCCAAAACATCAGTGCAGAGAGAAATTCCTGTAGCACCTTGGCCATTGTGCAGCAGAGAACAGGTTAGCGCTGGCACTGGCCAGCTAAGATTGTTAAATTAATTTGCTCTGCAGTGTTATTGTGAGGAAGCATACTGATCCTCTCTCTGCTTGCAGTGTTAAAGAACTGCTTTCATTAGGTGCTCAGGTAGGTCAAACTAGACTGACAGGGTGTCACTTTGTTGACATGATCTTCCGTCCTTCCATGTTCGTGCAAAGCACTACCCATCCTTGTCCAAAGTCTCAAGGCCTTGCTTTGACAGATGCCTTCCGGTCATGTGTCGCTCAGCTGTGGAGCAGTTCGGGGTGGGCTGTTGGGGGTTCTGGGAGGAGGGAGATGGGGGGCAGACCAGCTGTGGGAAGGGGATGGGGGTCACTTAGGCTAAGTGGCCTGGTGTCCCTGAGAGGGACATGGCAGGCAGAGGGGTTATAGGCTGTGGTTGACAGCTTGGCCCTCATTACCTCCTTCCTGTTTCCTATCAGGGCAGCTCCCGATGGAGCAGGTGAGATGGAAAAGGAGTTATGCAACAGTGTTGGTTCTTGTCCAGTGTCTGAGTTTTGTCTGTGTGTAATTTTACAGCTGGTCTGCTGGTTGGTTGTGCATTTTTGTCCATGTCTGAGTGTGTGTTGCTGTGCAAGTGCATGTGATGATGATGTGTCTTTGCGGATGGATATGTTTAGTGTCATTGAGCTTGCCATAGATTTTTAATAATATATATTAAGTGTGATCGTGTGTGTTTGTGGGTTTGTGTTGTGCGTCTCTGCCTTTTGTAAGGAGTTGTGGTTTGGGTCTTACCCCACTTTCTGAGGCTGACTGGGCTTTTAGTGTTTTCCTACATTCCTTCGATTCAGCCTCAGGAAGCCGTACGCAGTGGCTTTCCTCTGTAACCTGCATTGATTTTAAATTAAAATTCTTTATATTTTTTGGTTCGTGTCTCTCATGTTTAACACCTGGGCTTTTAATTGTGTGTTAGCTTGTTCAGCATGACTCTGACAAGTAAAGGAAGATGCTTTGCTTGTCAGAGCTGGATGGCTGAAGCCTTTTCTCTGTCTGCAGAACACATGGTGTTGATCATGAGGACAGCTCACTCTCTAGTCCTGGCAGTCACCAAGCGACAGAGGGAAAGAATCATGGTGTTCCTGAACCTTATTACAATGTAACCCTTTACAGCAACCACCAATTATGCATTTTATGCTGAATGATATTCCCTTTATGCTGAATGTTTTAAAAATCTAATCATTGTAAGATGTCTGTAATGAGTATGTAGGATTCTGTAGCTTGTTGCTTCAGATCTCTGATCTTTTCTTACTGAATATTTTTTGGTCTTATATGTACAGTACATATTCTTACCCTTTCTCCTCTCATTCTGTCAAACTTTATCACGATTGATGAAGACAGGGTCCATATAAGAGAAGTGTATCTTATCAAAACCTATTCAGAGTGTCATGGCAGAGATTAGATCTGCTTGCTGTTTGAGGCCTTTCTACAATGAACCACTGAATAATGTCAAAAGCCCAGACAGATGATTTGCTGTCAAAGCGCCTCACAGGTAAAGAGAATAGCCTTTGAGTGATCACAGCCTGATGTGCTTCCTCTGAACATGCAATGTTCAGTTAGAGATGTTCCGTCAGTAATGATTCAGCCTTGTTGATTTGTGGATATGCCTTCCCAGTGGGGTTGTATCTTCCTTGTAAATCAAATGTTGACCTTTTGGTACGTCACTAAGAATGAAAAGCATATATAGTACATTTTGTGCAGAATAATATAACTTGTAGATTACCTGCAGATTATATGCAAACGATGTTACCCTAGAAATCATAACAAAAGGAAAGAAAATGTCCCTCAAGGCAAAAAGAATACTATACTCTGGGGATTTAGGTATATATAAACTGCGGCTTTTCTTGTGTAGAATAACTTACACACCTGCGCCTGTTCGTGCTCAAGCATGTGACACACAGTCTCATCTGAATGTATACAGCTACAAGCATACATTGCATGGTATGAGAGCAGCACAATGAAGTGTGATTCTGAAGCAGATTATGTGTGAGGAACAGGATGTTTGTGACAGAACTGCCTCTTCACTCCTGTTTTTCTCCACGGCTGTTGCAGGGGTGAAGCCAAGCTAGGCAGGCAGGAAGGCTTCAGCTCCCCTCTTTGGTAAACAGAGTAGAACCTCAGTAGAGCGAATTGGACCAGGAACAAGAATAGGCTACACATAATAATCTCTGGCAGCAATCATGAAAGGACCTGTAAACTGGTCCCAAGAGATGAATTGCTTTCATGCAAAAAAAATGTTGTAGATGTTGCTGTTAAGCAGACCTGTAGAAGCTCAGTGGCTGATAGGTTGTCTGTGATGTAGTGTTTCACAGCAGCAGATGGCAGTGCCAGCAGGCCAGGATGGTGCCAGAAGGTTACGCAATGGAATGATGCCTCTAAGACCTGACTGGAACACCACATGACACATATATGTGCAGAAACACACTTCCCACACAATCTTCTGAAACTGTAAAGAAACATTCATACTTAGGAGATTCAGTTTGTTTGCATCCTCCTGCACTTGTGGTCAGTGTAAAGGACCAGTCTTTCCCTTCCTTAACAGAGGAAGTAGCGGCATATCCTTCATGGTGTCATGCTCAGGTGACTGACAGTTTGAACCATTTCAGGAAGCTCAGAGTGAAGTGGCACCCCAACACTGGCATGGCCATGGAAACAGATGGAACTATAGCTTCCCCATGGTCTGGCCTCCATTTCCTGGTCCTCTCTTGGGCACGTGTGTGTCTGCCAGTGGGATATGGGTCAGATGGTCGGCTATCTTTATCCAGATTGTTGCCAGGAAAACCTCCATCCATTTGGAAACGAAAAGGGCGTCCTCCTGGTTTACTCAGAGAAAAAAAAAATGCAGGATTTCATTGATAATACTTCCTGTTGCAGTATCTCTTTTGCAGTGTCTCGCATTTCACATTACTTGCTGTGGCTTGTACTAGACATGTAAAACACTAGTTTCATCACAGTACTATATTATATTCATTCTTTGGACAATGATGTGATATTTGCTCATATCACAGTCTGGCATGACAGTTTCGATATGACTTAATTCAGGGGCCTGCAATTGATAGGAGATGATATCATATGCCTATTTAACACAATGGGTAACAAAAGGAAGAAGAAAACAACACATCAGTGCAGTAAAATTTCTTTAAATTGACTTCATAAACACGCATAAAACAGCACATGGGATTAGTCAGCCCATGTCAGAAAGCCCTTCCTTGAAGAAATCTTCTGGCTTGAAGTCCTGAAGGCAATATTCCCCCAACAGCCATAAAACATGGGTTAACAGCAAGATCATATAACATAAAATTCAATTCAGTCACAACTGTCAAGGTTAATAGACAAAACAATTTCTCTTTGCTAGTCACCTTTGTTTATCTTAACCACTTCAACTTTGCATTCATTAGCCTAGCGGCTAGCGGGCTCTTTGTCTTCACATAGCTTGATAAAGTACATGCACTATTTATACTTTTTCTTAATTACTGTTGGTTTAGGTCACTGCATCTCCCAACATAACAGCAGGATTGAATTTCAGACTACATGCACGTTCTTTCAGCCTAACATTACTAAAACAGAGCTGCTAATGTTGCTGTGGCGAGAAGTTAGCAGAGTGAGATGCCCGGCCAGGCAGGTACGTTGTGTTTCCTGAGTATTTTTTCTCATAACAGTTTTGTTTATGACGTGCTTTCTCTGTGGAGCCGTATTTTCTCTGAAATCCGAAATATTCCCACCCTGCTGATTTATTCCCGAGAGGGGAGTAAATATCTGAATCATTTTTTTCTCGACTGCTTGCCATTATCTGCCTGGCGCTGTTTGAGGGTGACACAGACTTTGAAAATAAAGGAGTATCCTATGGATGATGGATTGATGTTTTGACTTTGCATCAATGATGTTGGTTTGTTAATCATTAAATTGATACATTGATCAAGACTGATGGCCCGTTACACCCGTAGCTCATACTACCTAATGCTGTAATCATGCAGCAGTACAGACTATGATATTTTCTCTGTGGTATGATTTAGTGCAGCTGAATCAAATATTGTCAGAACCTTCTTGTGTAGCTATGTCTTTCCAGTCTTGGGGACTTTCTAACTTCTTTTCTGAGACTTGTTTAAGTAAAGTAAAGGTTATGACTGTGGGTGTGGTACGACGGGTGGGTGATGTTGTACATAAAGAGCAGAAAGGAGCTGTTCAGGCCATGCCAACCATACGAAGACTTTAATGCAAGTGGACGAGGCTGCGACGTAAATCAGGTCTTCTCTCGGAGCTCCCAGACGTCCTGTCCAGCTCGAGCCTAATCCCTCGCCTTGCTGTTTTCTAAGAATGAGCTCATGCCACCAAGCGTTGCCAACCACAGTGCCGACCATGCTTTGCTGTACCTTGAGGAGACATTACCCTTGCTTTTAGGATGCCACTGGGCTCTATTTTTCATGCCCCTAATATGATTGCTGACCCAGCATCCAGTAAGCAACACTTTGGTGTGTTTTTCTCTGTATAATAGATCTGCTTCTTGTTCGAGGAATCAGCCAAAACCTCCTATCAATCCTGGCTGCTCCCTCACTGCTTGCACTATAAATAAAGAAAGTAACAACCAGACAAAAAAAAACAGACTCTCTGTCTACCTCAGGTACATTCATTTCTAAAGGCAACAGCACACCTCTTTGGGACTAGTGTAAAATCGTACTCAAGTATCTCATAAAATTTTAAACATCTATTCCCTGTCTTCCTCCAGTATCTTGTTTGTCCCATGTTGGGGATGCTTTTACAGCATTCGGGATAAGGAGATGCACTCAGGTCATACCAGGAGCTAATGCAATCCTGTCGTTCTTGATTACCAGGTGGTCAGAGGAAGTTTGGAAATCCTAGCTGAAATATTAATCAAACAAATTCAAACCAAGAGTAAGGGGGGGGTGGGGGGGGCACAAAAAAAACAGCATACTGTTCTGCACACGGATAAACCTAGATGGAAAATAGGCTTTCCAATTTACTNGGGGGGGGGGGGGGGGGGGGGGGGCACAAAAAAAACAGCATACTGTTCTGCACACGGATAAACCTAGATGGAAAATAGGCTTTCCAATTTACTCGCAATTATTTGTGATCTTATTTTTGCTCAATAGATTGTCACAGAAGATTAATTTCCCATTACTGATTAGTTGTCACTGTGTGTGCGCTGTATGTGTGTGTATCTGCTCGCGCTCTGAGAGACTTGTCAGCAAAGCGTGTGTGTTTTGTTGCATTGTGTGCTGTGCTGGTACTTTGTGCCTTAACATTACTCCTGGTGGATCCAGAGAAGTGAAGAAAGCCCCGGGCCCATCAATAGTTGAGTAGGAGCACGGTTGTGTGTGTCTGTAATGAGGCATACCACATCGCATCATCAATATTACATGCCGGCTTAGGGCCAAGGGATGTGCTCTGTGGTGTGTTCAAGTATAAAGTGTGAGCGTGTGCATGCGGGTGTGAGTGCTATGCATAAAGTGTAATGAGCAGTTTTTCATGACCCAAGCTAGGTACACTTGGAACTACAGTCACCAGACTTGTCCAGGAGCATGTAGAGGTCCTGATGTGGAGTTGAAGTGGGAGGGAGTGATCGAGAGCAAAGGGGGCCTGTAGGTCAGTAGCCAAGGTGCACCTGACAGATAGAGCAGGATTTGACTCTTCAACATGTCATTAACAGCTGCAGCCTCCACATGTTACTTTGCCACCACCCAACCCATCCCCCATTACTAACCTGACAGTCACAACCGACACAGATAACAGACTATAATATATTTCCACATAATTTAAGTATGTACTTGAGAGCATTTGTGCATGTGTGCACCAGAGATTCTGCACCATATGCAGAACATCTCATTTCAGAGACACACACAGTTTACAGTATTGCAGTTTTATGTATTCCTTTATCCAGAAATCTCTTTCCACCCTTCATGTTTCATAGTAAAGCTATTAGCTCTTTTAAGTCTTATGGTAGGAGAAGCCTAAAATGAAGTCCAGATGTTTGGATGAACTACGGTAGCCTAACACCTGGTGTGTTTACACATGAACAAATCACACAGAAGTGCACATCCACTGTGTGCACACATTCTCACACACATAGAACCTGCTAATGTGTTGGATGAGAGTGTTGGTAATAAAGTTCACCCCCATTCCCTCCTCATGGCTTCTCATCCCCCTTGGCCAAGTGAACAGTACTCAGAAATGAAGTATGGACAAGAATTTTAAAGGCTACCATCAAAGGCCGCAAGCCTCCTCCTTTAGATCTGTGTGTGTGTGTGTGTGTGAGTGTGTGTATGTGTGTGTGTGTGTGTAAAGTACCCCCACAGGTGATTGGATCTGATCTGATCTCATCTCATCTGATTGGCTCATTCGTCTGTTGCGTTCCACAGGCGAGGGAGAGAGGGGTGTTAGAGGCCTGTCTAAATAATTTAGATCTTGCATTTGTATTGATCAGGTAGCGCTGCTCTCCGTGGGCCACTCCACTACTACCTATCTCTCCATCCCTCCTCGCCCCTGTTCTTGTTTTTCGATTGTAACCTTGTGCCCCTAGCTTTGCCTCCCCTCCACTCCTCTTCCCCCCAACTTCCACATCAAACAGAGTGCAGGCACACTGCTGCAAGGGAGCAGAAAATGCATGAAGGGAGTAGATGGGGAAAGTGCAGGAGAGAGCATTTTTTTTTACCATGATTCCTCAAACAGGAGTGAGGCTGAGGGAGAGAGGCTGGGAGAAAGGTGTAAGCGGTGGATAAAGAGAGAAATAGCATGTTGAAGGTGGAAAAAATCTTTTGTGCGTCTGTGTGTAGCTCATATGCAAGTGTATGTGGAGAGTAATGGGGTGTGTGTAACCTTGGTGATGCAGGTCAGTAGAAATGCAGAAATGAGCATATTGTGTGTACAGAGGCTGGTGAAACCTGGTCCAACTTAGTGCATTAAACCCAGTCCATTACTCCATTAAATACAGCATCATGCCATGGCCTTGGATCAATACAACATCATGTAAACACTGATAACCTGTCTCACCACACTCTGGAATGGATTTGTTGAATAGGTAATGTATTCTGGGAAGCAAAAATAGCATAGAAGAGGAGCACATGTATGCTCAGCATGAACATGATAATTGCTTGTTTGAATGGGAAGGCCTTTTCCCTGCATTCTGTTGGTATTGCAGTGTAAGAGGTGCGCTGAGCAACATGGATTGAATATGATAATGTTTCTGTTGCCAAGCAAAATATCTGTCTTTTTCACAATACAGCTTCTTGTACACGCTGTACATGCTGATAGAATTTGGCAGTGCTCACCGCTGCCAAGAAAAAGGAATTCTGGGAAATTACTTGTTGCTCTCAGAGTGTTATTAGAGCCATTCATGCAAAAGGGAAATATTTACAAATAATTGAGACTTTGTATTATTATTAAAATTATTGTTATTTCAATTGTAGACCATTTTATATTCACCAAAAACAACTGCAAACAGGTCTCTCTTTTGACTGGTTAATATATATAGTGATATTAGGGGTGGGAATCTTTGGGCACCTCACGATTACGATTCAGGGGCTACGATTCGATTATAAAACGATTATTGATGCATCTTTAATTTATGTATATTGATGCATTTTTCACAACACACATTTCTTTTTGTCTCACTGAATAAGCATTCAACACTTGCAATTTTTAAAAACAGTGCATTTGTAATAACAAACAGTTGAAATCATTTCCATTATATTTTATTAAACATATAAATGGAAATGCTTGCAAACTGGAAAGTTACAACTTCGTTGTACGGAACCAAAGGTAACAACAGGTATCTTAAATCACAAGATAAAATGCGCAGTTAATGTAACAAATGATTCGGTGGCGACAGACGTCCACGCATCACATGTAACTGCGTTCCTACCTGCCTTCAACAGCGAGGCCATGACTTCTGTTTTGGTTTGATGGTAGAGTGTCGGGATGGCCGTGTCGGTGAAATAGCGTCGGGATGGGATGGTGTATCTGGGCTCCAGTGTATGCAGCAGTCCTCGAAATCCCTGATTTTCCACGACGGAATAAGGACGCAAATCCTTGGCAATAAATGCCGCGATGGCCTTCGTAATTCGCTTGGCCTTTTCCGATGAGGGTGGCAGCTTTCTAAGTGCTTCCTCGATTGTTCTCTGGTCGGTAGCGCCACTAGTTGCCGCAGCAACAACAGCCTGCCGTCTCCCTGACTCCTCCGTCAGGTGGAATCGAGTTACATGGCTTCTCATGTTTGTTGTGTTGCCAAAGTATTTTATTTTAGCACGACACAGCTTACATATAACGTGGCTCTTGTCCAGTTCGCTTCTGCCGTCAACGTTGTAGAAGCCGAAGTATTTCCACACGTCTGCTTTTAAATTTGAGGGAGCTGTTCGGATCTCACGGTGAGGTGGGTGGTGGTCAGCCATGTTTGTTTTCCTCTGTGCACGTGTCGGCGTGTCCGCTCCAGGTGCGCATCCCAAAGTGGCCCGGAGATGACGCGTACCGCGCTTCTTAGTTCCGCATCATTTAGAACCTGTATTACTCTAATTAATCGAAATTTGGACGTTTGTGAATCGGTTCAGATTCGTCCACGTCCGAATCGCGATGCATCTAAGAATCGGAAATTTCCCCCACCCCTAAGTGATATGTTACATTTGTACATTTCATATGTATCATATCAATGTTTCCAAAGAGATGTAGATCTGATTACATGTATATGAGCTGAATATGTCACCAGGAGGTGAAGGGGGTGGATGGTGCGACACCTAGGCCAGACGGTTACCAAGCTGGTCATTCATTAGAAGCACACTGTGGTATTTGCAGCAGCATTTGTGCCACCTGGGTGTTTTTAATGATGCATCGCGGTGCTTCCAGTTTGTGCAGGCAATTTAAGCCAAAATTTAATCTTTTCCAAACCATAATGAAGTGGTTTTTGTGATAAACATTACCACACTTTAACCACAGGGTTGTTAAAATGTAACGTTGCAACATATCCACTACATCAGTGGTTCCTAACTGGTCCAGCTAGGGGGTCCAGATTTCTCCTTAGTCATTAGTTCAAGACCCAGACAGCTTAATACATTCAGCATTATATTTCATATCATTTAAAACTGAAGAAGCTTCTTGGATGAGGGGCAAAACGTCTTCAAGAAACGAAAGCAAGTCCAGTTGCCTGCAATATAACACCTACGGTTACCATGACCTGGATGACTGAGAATCTTCACCGACATCAGCATTATACTTGCATTTGACCATGTTGTCGAGCTAGTTTGCTGTCTCTGTTAGGTAGCTATTTGTTATTAATTCATACAGCACTTCAGAGTAAATGCTCAATGCTGGAAATTGACCGTCCTTCCAAAAAAGATGCACTTTACAGTCCATTCAGAAAGACTCGTGGCTCACTTTTGGACCGCAACCCACCAGTCGAGAACCACTGCACGACATATTAACGTACAAGAGCTACAACACATCTATTGTTTTCATAAACGTACAATGCTGTTATTTAGTCTGACAAAGAAACTTCTGTTTTGCATACAGTTAAACGGAAACTGCCGAATTTCGACCAGCTCTGTGTCATCTCAGTGTATGCAGATTAACGGTGTCTGTATTCCCCTCGTGCTTCCAGAGCCCCTCAAAAGTTCACCAGATGATGCATTTTGCACCATTCATTCCATCGATAACTGATTGCCTCACCCAGCAGCAAATGAGTGGGGAGCTTTGGACACTAGCGGCACTGGGTGAAGGCCAAACACCTTTCATCTGCACACACTGAGATGACGCAGAACTGGCTGAAAATCAACAAAGTTTCCCTTTGAGATGAAGCTGTCGAGCAAAGAGCATATACTGTAGTTGATGCATGTTTATCCTATTATTGTGTTTAATTTTGTGTTTTGGAAGTTTGCAAGTTTTCAGTAGATGATTGAAACAAAAAAACATAGACTACATAGTTTTATTGAAGCAAGTCTTAACCATAGGCCTGAATCTTTTCACGTAAGTGGGCTTTTTTCAAGATTTATATAAAGCAGCATTAACAAGTATGCCATTTACTGTTGTATACAGTAGTGGAGCAGAGAGTGTGTTAAATACAACATTAGTGCTATAGCTGGATTCCTGTGTAAAAACTGCAACAGGAGAAGAGAGGAGGACATGTCTGGATATAATAACAAGAGTCGTGGGATGAATTATTGAGGCTTTGATATGGAGGAGAGATGGGCTGAACTGGGCTCTCAAGACAGGGTGTAGCACATCCAGTATACACAGAAACATGCAGAGCACACATATTCAGACACACACACACACACACACACACACACAAACACTGGGCGCCTTGTGTAAGGACGTGTTAATGGAGTCACCCAGACAGGCAGGCAGGGAGACTGGGCCACACAGGAGTCTGCTCTGCCCAGATTCCCACATTAAAACACACCAAGCCCAGAAGAATGAATGCCCCGAGACCAAACCGACATGTTGCTATTCTTACAAAAAACACAGCAATGCCGCGGGTGATTCCTCCTTTTCCCATTCACTTTTCCCCCAAAAGCAGGGGGGATTCCAGGGTCAGGATATAACAATACCTTCATCTCTCCCCAATGCAAAGGATTGTTTTCCTCAAAGTGTAAATGTGTATTTTTGTGGGAGTGTGTTCTCCTTTGAGCTGCAGACTGTTCCCCTGTGCACTGATCTGTCTGGCTGGAAGCAGTCCAGTGGCTGAGCTCTTTTCCTCCAGTGATGTAGCTGGCTCTGTGGTCCCGTCAGTCAGGGCCTTTGTTTACTGGGTAGATCAATAGTTAACTTGCTGCTGGATACACTAAGCCGTAGATCCGTACAGCTGGATAATAGACCTCTGGCAGTTTTCTGCTTTGCTGCTGTTTGCAGTGACCTGTGATGAATAGAGGCTTAGCAAGGCTATCAGGGTTACAGCCAATTAGCTCATCAGTCTCTTCTAATATGGTTGTCAATAGGGACAGGCTTTGATTAAAGCACTGTGATTTGTTCAGGATGAGTTAGATTACATTCTCAAGCCGCTGGCCGTGAGACAGACGGTGAGCTGATCGTCTTGTTTTTCGCTTAACTACTTTGAAAGTGACTCGAGCCTCCATTTAGCAGCCTCCTGTGTGTGTGTGTGTGTGTGTGTGTGTGACATTGTTGCATTTGCTTTAACACCTGCTCACACATCTGTGCGCTCTTCTCTCCTCCTGCAGGGCGTTTGGTCTCACCGGCCTCCCAGTCAATGGTCACTTTACATTTCCATTTGCTAACACCTGAGCTCTGTACTCATTAGCAGCGGGATGTTAGGGAGCTGTAGTGTGTATGCACTTTCAGACTTCCTGTCCACATGCATGTTTATCACACTGACTAATTATCTGTGTAGCTTGCAAACGAAGTGTGAACGTAACTTAGTACTTGCGATCGTTGACACCTTATCAGTGGTATATTATAGTTTATCTTCCAGTCCTTTCTTGAGTTATCAATAAAGGGTCACTAAAACGTGACAATAATGTATTATGTTTCATAATTTACATTTGTGAAACAATTTATGTTTTACCTCCCTGCTTTGTGACCAGTGTTGGGGAGCAACCAGTGAATATAACTAGTTACATAAATTACAAAATAAATGTGATTATAATCAAATAACTGTTGCTAATTGAAATGTTGACTAATCTGTAATCTATTACTTTTCAAAAGTAACCTTCCCAACACTGTATTCGACATAACCAACTGGAAGTGGAACTTAAGTGAAATTCAGATTGAGAGTATCACCAATAATTAACTTTTTTCTGTCTCTTCAGTGACCATCTCTACCAGTGTATCCTTCGATGGTCTGCTTGTGACTGGCCTCTACACCTCCACACCGGTCCAGTCGGCTCCCATCCCTGCTCCAGCGGCCTTCGGCTTTGGTGAGTCTTCATACGATACCACTGTGGGCTGTTTAGAGTGGCTTCCTCACCCATGGTCTTCGTGCCAATACAAGCTCCTCGTTAAATGTTCAACTTAGCTTCACGTTCTAGCACAAACAAACTCTCAGCCACCCTCAATAGTATCTTAATACTGGAGCTTTAGAGTATCACAGTGAGCTCGACCCAGCTCAGTGATCCACATCCGTTCCCAGAATGAGCATAAGACCACTTCCCCGCTCCTGTTGTGACAGGCTGTGATGGATGAGGAGTGGGGATGATGTGACCATGGGTTCGGCCGTTTTTTTATTGATGCTCGAGAGAAGAAAAACAGAATGCTGAATATGAGATGCGGAAAGGACACTGGAGAACAAAGCAGGAAAAGTATGTGAGGCCTCAGAGAGACAAAACCAAACTTCAAATAACAAAGAAGAGAATATTAATTAATGTCAGGTCAGCTGGTCAGATGTTGAGCTGCAGAGAAGGTGCAGTGGTCCAGTTGCATTTGATTTTATACTGTATCATTACAAAAGTATGAAATTATCCATGGATAATGGTTTTGGAAAACAAATTACAAGTTAAAAATTCTTAAATGAATCAGTATTTTATTTGCATCATCTGTGTGTGTAGCTGTGTGTAATATCTAAAGTTAAATTTAGTCCTTAAACTGTTGTGACAAGTACAGTACAATGAGGATTTTAAGACTCAGATGAAGTGTGTGCGGATGGAGCCCCTGTGTGCAGGGGTGGGGGCTCTCTCGGGGTGATGGATCAGCCATAAAGAACTCCTCAGAGAACAGGGCTACTGGCCCAGAACTGCTGCCCAGCGGGCTCACTTATCCTGACTAACTCCACTGTTCTTCAGACGCTGACTTCACCCCGGCCAGGGCAGCTCTTCACTCTTGGCAGCCCTGTTTACTGGGGAGGCATCCAAGCGAGGATTGCGTCACCTTTGCTTCACTCTCATTAATTTGAAAAGTTTTAAGAGAGGGGCTGCACAGACTGATAGGCAGCAGCTTGTGGAACTGTGACTTTCTGCATGGTGTGTGTGTTTAAATAAGTCTGCAAAGCCTTCCGTTACAGTATGTGTAATCTGCTCAGCAGCGATGCCATCCAGGTTTCACAGCTCCAGTCACTCGGTCTGTCCCCAGCTGAGGAGCTCTCTGCACTGTGTCTCTCTGCTCTGATACTCCTGCATCCTCTCCCACTGCGGCCTCCGTGGAGCTACACAGAATCAATGTTGTCATAAAGGGGAAACACAAGGATGATTCATCAGTGCCACGATAGTCCTCTTCTTAGTGCCCATGGTGGGGCTGCTGTCTAAATTACAGTTTTACTTCTCCTTTACATCATTTGTCTGCACAATTATAATGTAGATGGGATTTTTAATGAGACTCCCTCCATTTCCTACGCACCCTTTGCAGCCTTGCAGGGTGTCACATCTGGGGAGAGAACGCTCTTCGGCCTTGGGAGGGCTGAAGAGGGATGCTCCCTTAGAGAGAGAGAGCTTCATCAATGAGCTCATGGAAACCCAGTGACATCGCTTTGCATAAAAGAGCCAGTGTTTGAGCAAATTTCTTTGAAGATAATTCAGTGGAACAATAATGGAATGAGACACCGCTTGATGTCCATTGTTGTTGTGACAAATATAAAAGGATCTGTGAGGACAAGAGGGTCACGCAACTCCACAAGGGAGTTTTACGAGCCTAGTGTTTAGTTCGGAGGGTCTAAGACAGGGTGTGGCTCTAATCCTCCTCAATAGAGGCATGCAGGGGACACAGATACGTACATACACACAAATAGAACTCGATAAAGAAACACCCGTCAGCTCTCACTCAAAAGCACATACACAGACTCTAGCTGCGTACAGCTGCTAGAGTGGCGGCTGGCTGGGGTAACATGTGGCTGACAGATGTATCAGTGCGGGAACTAACATGAACTCCAGCACGGGAAGAATGAGACCTCAGTGCACCACCACCGCAGGATCGCACACACAGGGAGAGGATCAGTGGTAAAACAAGATTGCTGAATGTTTTTGAGATTTGAAATCACAAGATAATGCTAAGCAAGAGGGGAGGGAAGACTTTTAAGTTAGTAGATCTTTTATTTCTGCTGGGTTGATGTCAGTGGAGAGAAAGAGCAGAGAAAGACGAGACGGAAATGTAGTGAGCATGAATGATTTGAGACAGAGAGAAGTGAAGACGGAATAAACAGATAAAGACAAGACGCTGTGGAGACAGAGAAGTTAGTGTTTGTACACTCTGTGTAGGGATGTCTTGTGGTTGGTGTGGTCAGAGCTGTTGCAGCGAGCAGACAGGACGGCTGCACGCCGGCCTCCAAAGAGAGAATTCCCCTTGGGCCTTCCGTGTCACCCTTCACTGCTTTTTACAGAAAACTCATAAAGACGATGCATGACCACACTGAATGCAAATACACATGCTCTATCACTGGTCCTCCTCTTTCTTTGGCTTTTGTGTTTTTCTGTTTTCAGTCTGTCTTACGCACTAATGTAGATACCTTCACACACAAACAGACACCACAACATGGAGACAGAGAAGTGAGCATTTTATTGGCTTCCACTCCCTCTAAATAACAAAGCACTTCACACTACATTAGTAATAAAAATGTGAAGCTTTGAGGGACTGACTTTTTACTGCATTGTCAGAACACCCACTCATTGTCGAATTAGCTAAAGTGTGATGGAGCAATTGGGGTGGCAATCAGGGTTGTCTGAGGAACGCAATACTTTCAGCTTCTGGGCTGAGCTGCGGCTCCGTTGCCCAAAGCTCATTCCTCTGCTGCCTAAAGGCAGGGGATCCCCCACTAGCCGCCGGGTGGCTAACCACAAACCTTTATGATGCTGTAATTGCTTTGCTATGGCTAGTGCAGAATCAGACAAACTGGAGCTAAAAACAATGTTTTGTTTGGGAGCCAGGCCCTCTTGAGAGAGGCAAAACACAGGAGTGTAAATTGACTGTGGTTTTTATAAACGTGCCCATAAGGGGCCTGATAAACCAGTCTGGCTGAGGCACAGTCACTAGGGCTGAACGATTTGGTAAAAATATCCAATTGTGATTATTTTGACTAAGTGCAATGGTGATATGATTCATGGCACTGGAGGAAATTGCATCATTATTCTCATTTTCATGTAAAATGATCATGATATTATTTTTTTTGCAAGGATCTGTGCCAAACAAAGATTTCTTAAGTCACAGAATATCATTTGTAGGCCGGGACATTTCTACAGCACTCTCCTTAATTCAGAGAGGTATTTTGGCACATATTCACCGTTACCAAATATTGGGCCTCCTGTACTTTGGATATTGCACATGTTTTTATTGCGATTTTGATATAAGTTTGATTAATTGGGTTGTCCAACCCTAACAGCCACCACAATTATTCTGTTTCAAGGTGTGAGGGCCTGGCAGGAAAGACTCAACATGTCGTGGTGGTATTCATTCAGTCATAAATACACAGTTAATAAACATGCAGTGTGTAAGGTGATTCATTTCATTATACTCTGTAGTATAGTTTGACAACTTTTAGACTCAATGTGTATGTATGTGTACAACATGCACGGAGGGGATGTCTACACACACTGCCAGAAAAGCAACATGAGTCTGGACTGACTCAGCTGCAGGAGAATTCCAACTTCTGCTTCGTGTTTTTCCCTCCTCTGACTTTTATTCCATTAAGAGCTCTTTCTTTCCATTCCAGCCTCTTGGCTTTCTGAAAGGAACTCACACAGCCTTCAAACTGGCGTTTACAGAGTTTTTATGATGAAAACAATAACTTTTGTATACTGGCATAATGAAGATTTATTTGGTCTGGGTTTACATCAGAACAGTTTGCTGTTGTGTGTGTCGCACTGCATTGATGAGGTGAAGCATGGACCTCACAGGCCAGAGCCTGTATGGAAAGAAATGTCACATGTGGTCTGATTTGTATTGCTCCCCTAATGGCATAATGTTTCCCATCACATCATTATCCCTTCAAATACAAAGACAGAACAAGTATTCATTCTAAATGTCTCTAGATATTTTATAATTACGATGATGAAGAAAAGGCACTTAAAGGGAGGGGAGAGCTTTGAAAATAGACAGGAGAGGGAAATGGATAGGCGAAAATGCCAACATGGAATTGACAGAGTGTTTGAGATTAAGGGAATGAGTGTGAGTGGAGATTGAGAGGAGAAAATTGGAGAAAGTATGCATGAAAAATGGCAAAGAGGAACCAATGAAAAGGAGACAGTATGTGAATGATATAAGGAGGGGGAAGGAGGGAGAGAAGATGAGAGGATGGCGTTCCATCACTCCCTCTGACGGAGTGGCTGATTGGTGTTGCTGTGCCAATGCTGAGCTGCTGAGAAACTGGTCATTGATGGATGGCTCGTTTGCAGGGTGATGTTTATTTTGTCGTTAATTTGCATATTTGTATGTATTTGTGGGGCGGTTGGCTTCCACTAGCAAGGATCAGTCCCCATCTCAATATGATGGATCTGGCGGTCTGACAAAATGGACAGCTTAGTGACAGGGACATCCAGCCGACACTCTGTCCCCATGACGGATGGGCTCATGCTAACACACAGCCTGATTAGAGATGAAATCCTGCTGCACCTTGACCTGTGGAGGCGGGGCCAGAGAGGGTGTGCAGCCAAAAGTGTAATCATACCATACACACATTTAACAGGAATCATGCAAAAATAGAAACATATGGAAATACACAATCATGATGGTCTTTCCTTCTCATTATGCACAATTATGCATTCAAATCCCGATATCCACACACTCATCCATCTCGAGGCTGAAGGTCGGCTGTCTGTGCCCTCCCACCACCAAGCCAGATTGAATGTCAGCCAGAATGTCATACTATGAGAGATGGCAGCTCATCATGTCAGTATTTACAGAGACACCCTCACAGGTGTGATTCCTACTGAACAAAGCCTTGTTTTGGAAGCACTAACAGTCCCAGGAGAGCACAAGTGTGTTTCCGCATACCTCTTCCATCAATGGGATGAGGAGAAAAACTGAGATGGAGATACTGTGTAGGGAGAGATGGAGGATAAAGAGGAATGATATAGAGAAAGGGTGGTGCAGGGAGGAGAGAAGGGGCGAGGGAAGGGGTTCCCATGGGGAGAGAAGCTGTCAGTCCCTAGGAGACTTCAAACGCACTGCAGCCCTGTGATCAACCTGCTCCCTGGCTCTCTGCTGACAGCTCCCTGACTGCGCCGCTTAGACTCCTTCATGCACGCACACAGATACACACATACACACACACATATACACTTGCTTGCTTCCATAAGAGCTCACACACTCGCTGATTTATCCACTCATACCACAACACATTCAAATTCCATTGCCATACACACACTCGTGCTGATTCTCACACTTAGGATGCACATATGTGACACATTTGCTCTGACATCCAACCTTGTAATAACCTTGGACACTGCCAAAGTTCCCTTGTTGCAACTCTGTCAAGGACATCACACAGTCTCAAACTGTTGCTTCTGAACTATGGGCTGAACAGAGGCAAGGTGGTGGTGGTGGTGGTGGTGGTGATGATAATGTTGATAATGATGATGATGACTTATCTGAGCCATTACTCCTTCTCTGCTTAGGGCTGTGGCACCCAAAGGCAGATCCCTCCCAATGATGAATTCATTAGTGCAGAAGATGAAATGAGTTGTCAGGGGCAGGGTTATGTATGGGAGGTGATTTGTGTTCTCTGCGGCACAGTGTTAGATCAGACTCGAGATCGGTCGGGTCGGCTCGCTGTAAATCTCAACGCTTTGCTGGCACAGGACTTTCCCAACCCTCGCGCCCAGACTGAGCCTCTGTTCTGTCCCTCACATTGCCTGGCACGTCCTCCTCCACCAATCTCACAATGCCTGGAAGCTGCTAACAGGTGGCTAAACATTTGGGTGCTCTCGGAGTACAGAGGAATGCTTGGGTGATTATGCATCACAAGTCATGTAGCTTCTTTCCATGCGTAAAGCCTCCACAGAAGCAAATAGCAACCTTCAGAGGATTTAAACAGAATACAAAATAATCCATTATTAATTCAAGTTAGACCCACAGCAGACTCCATACTAATGCATTAGTGTTTGCCATAAGTCCCAATAGCATAGGTCTTGTGTCTCAGGTGTGATGATACAGTAGACCTGCTGGAGCACTGCTGCTGGGAATTTACTGGTTCACTTAGTGTACACTAGCTCTCCTGGAAAACATAGTCCCTTCTTTGAACTCCCACGGCTTCACTAGGTGTGCGTACATTTGTATGTGGTGTTCAGTATGTGTGTCTGTGCTCATGCATATGTGCATCTGTGAGTGAAGGTCTGCATATGTGTGTGTTTATATTTGTTTTTTGTGAGAGCACACATGTATTTGTGTGCACATGCTGAGCATTTGAGTGCTTTTCCCTTTCTTCGTTGTATTTTCTGCATCCAAATGTATGGTAAAAAAGGTCCGGGGTGACTGAGAGAGCAGAAATAGGGGAAGGCAGGAGCTGGACTGACTGTGATAGAGATTTCAAAGTGGTGTGTGAGATGTTGGCCAATTTTTTATTTTTTTTTATTTTATTTTATTTTTTATCCTGCAGGAGAGAGCAGCAGGCGTAGGCTGTTTCTCCCATGTGTGGTCTCTCTTGAGCAGAGCAATGTTATTTTCTGCCATGCAGAGAGGTTGGTTACATGCCAGAGAGAATGAGAGAGAGGAGAGAGAAATAAAGATAGAATAAAGACAGAGAGAGCTTTGACTCAAAGACTGCTCAGTTTGACACATTTCTGTGAACACTAGTGGGTTTGCATCATTTCAACAAAGAGGCAAGCTGACTTTGAAATTTATCTTTGTTGTGTTGTGATATAAAACACCTTATACTCTATACCTCCATATGCACCTTGCAAGTGTGTGGGCATCTGTGGGTTTGGTGTGCAAACTGCGAGAAAGTGATTTTACAAAGCGTTCTCCACAAAGTGCATGCCATCCGGGCTGCACTCTGAGGTCTATTCATTTTTAAAGTTCCCTTGCAGAGCGTATTAGAAAAAGTGGAAGTGCTCTCTCTGACTCTGTGAGATGAGGAAGCTTAGTGGTTCTACTGGTTTCTCCCTGTAGGGCTGTGCCTGGATCTGGCCCTGCACCCTCTAAAAGCCTCAGAGAAGAACAGGAATGCTCAACTGCCTGGCCCATTTTTTTTTTACATTATATACAAGTTATCTGTGAACAACTCACCCAGATCCAATCTGACCCATATTTTGGCAGTGAAAATAGTTGGTGACCTTCTCTGTGTTTCGCCCTCCTTACGAGAGCCAGGCTGTTGCCGTGATTAGTTCACTGCCTCCCAGCACTCCACTGTCAGACCAGGCTCAGCTCCAGCCTCCTCCATATACACATCTAGGTGCACACACACATACTGTATATACACACATGCAATTGCAGCACGGGCACCATGCCTCGCTCTCCCTAAGCTTTCCACTGGCTCCTCACCTGTCGCCCCAGGTCTCTATCTCTCATACTCAACATGTGTGTCAGGACAGAGCCTGCGAGACCACCAGTTTGTTTGTTTGCTGCATTGACGGGTGGGGAGCAGGGACGTGGGTGCAAGAAATTAGCACAAGTCAAATCAGATTAATTAATCCCCAGCTCAAACTATTAGCCGAGGAGTCGTGTTGAATTAAAAATCAAATTAGCCCTGGCGCCTGCCGTTAAAGCTGTGGTGTGTGCCTGCCAAGCTACAATGACACACACCCACAGAAGCCAGCCGCTCATGGGCTTCGCTGAGGGATGGACGTATGGATGGACGGAGGGGTGGAAGAAGAAATGGGTCCTCAAGGACTGGAGGGGTGGGGGGAAAGGGAGTTCGGTGACTTTGCCACCCAGTATGGTAAGCTTCTCCTGGGGCACATAGCTGGCTGTCCTCCACTAGGTGGTGCTCCACAGGCCTCACACCACTAGCACTCAGCAGAGTCGGCTATGTCACTCCAATTAGGCCTTTCAGCAGCATTTCACCCTGATGGTTTACATAACACATACACACATCTTGAGCCTGGGACTGAACCCAGCTTTGAACAGGCTCCTGTTTCTCAGCTTGAATCTATCAAAAACATAAATGGGAATTCCGCTGTTATATAACTTGGGTCTCAGTTTCATAGTTTGGCCATTGTTCTTATCAGTAATAATAAGAATAAGAAATGTACAGTTTACAAAGTGCTTTGACAGATAAAGTAAAAACAGACACAGGATACTTAGAAGACAGTTTCGCAACAGAAAGCCAAACATAAGCTTAACATAAATTAAGGTTTAAGTTCAGATGAAATAAAAACAAGAATACAAAAAAAATGCAGGATGCAAATTGATAATATAAGTAAATACAAAAAAAAAATCATAAAATTCATAAAAAGATTAAATAAAAAGAAATGAAAAGACAACATCTCATAAAAGCAGGTCTATAAAGATGGGTCTCAGGAAGTGATTTAAAGGAAGTCACTGATTCTGTGAGTCTTATCTTCTCAGGAAGTTCGTTCCAAAGCTGAGGGGCCCTGTCGACAAAGGCACGATCACCTTTAGATTTAAGCCTCGACTTTGGGATGGCTAGAAGGTCCCCAACCAAGGATTTAAGGCTGCGACCTGGCTCATACGAGGTCAACATTTCTGCTATGTAGCTTGGGCCAGACCCAAAAGAGATTCAAACGTGATCAGGAAAATCTTATCCAAGTCAATTCAAACTATTTTCTAACTGAAAGTGGCAATATCACTAAAAATAAGTCCTCCTCACCAAGAAACTTGAACAGTCTGATGTTCAAACAGATTTTAAATAAACCCTCTGGTTAGTCAAGCAATGCAGTGTGGTTTTCTCACCAATTACTTGCAGTAAAATGTCATAACACCCAGTTTGTAACAAACTGAATTCTCCTTTTACTATTACAGTGTATTTTGTGCATGCATATGAATGGAAACATGTATTTGGGTATACTATGTGTGTTTGTGAGTATGTCAGTGTGCCGTTGAGATGGATTGCAGGGCTGTGCAGAGATGTAGAAGTCTCATCTATCATACAGGGTGGGGCTCCAAAAACACTCAGCACTTGTATGATTTAGAACAACATTCATTTCAATTATGACACATTAGTTCAGGGGGGTATATTATGCTCCACTAGTGTTCCTGTGTGCCATTTATCATTCATGCTTGTATGGCTTGTAGCTCTTGATCATTGAAAGGAAGCAGCCTCAAGCAACGAGCTAAATGCTTATTTTCTTCATACTTTTTGTTATTATTCAGTTGTTGGTTTTGATAGAGGCAACACGTACTGTATAGGACACATTACAGAGGAATAAACAATTATTAAATTAATAGAGTATTTGTATTAGATAATTGTTCATGCGTGACCATATGTTGTTGTGTACAGTACTTTTTTTCTTTCAGAGCCATACTGGCAGCTCCTACAATAAGCCTTAGCTTTGTGTGTTTGTGTGTTGTGTGGGTGTGTTTGTGTGTGTGGCCTTGCCTTCAGGACTTTATGGATGATGGATGATGGATGCTGTGAGATACAATGGAAGCCTAAATGAAAGAGCAATTGTTCGGTGAATGTATGCATATGGGCAAAAATTGGTGTGGTGCTTAGGGCCAGGGCATGAATACGTACGTTTTATCTGTACACAAGTGGCTTCTTTCACAGAGCATTCAATTGAACGAACTGTGCGCACATGGAAAAACATAATAATGTAAACATATACATATGCACAGTAAGCCTCTCATAAACACTCTGGTGCATGCTCACCTACACACACATACAGCTCAGCAGACCTCCAGGTGTCCGTTACTGCCAGTTAAACTCACTTTCATTCGTATGGCAAACGTCTCCCCCTCAAATTTTCCCACAGAGTCTCTTACCCCCTTTCCCCCTGGCCACTGGCATCTTTCACCACCCATATTAACACACAGCTTCCTCCTGGCAACGCTGTGCCGGACCCCTGCCATCACCACAACGCTGCCAACCTGTCTCCATGGCAGTGTGATTGGCAGATGCTGAGATGGATGCGCGTTGCAGCCAATAGCAGATCAGAGTCAGGTTGTCATGCGCCATGAGACCCTGCAGTGGCCCAGCTGACCAGCTGAGGTTGGTGTTGAGAAAAGGCGTTGAATGCAAACATAACGGACGCACACAAACGCACACACATAGCATGGGATCATTCAAGAGCACAAAGCGTATGGGGTCCCTACTCAGGCTGTCAGTACTGTTGTGATGTATCATTTATGTCGCCATTGTGTGGCCTTCTCTTGAAACATGTTGACAGAGGCATTATTCTGGCTTTTGACAGATTCCCATACATTCACAGGCTTTTAATAACACATGTTAATGGTCCAGTAGGTTTATGACAGGTTTTAAGAATTACCACATGAAATATGAGCCTTTAATGGGCCTGCTCTCCAAATTATCTGGGGTGGTATACATTGAATTTCTAAGTCTGAGCAAGTGGGAGAATGATCACTGCATATACTGACTATTATCTGTCTGTCTGAGCGTGCACAGACACACACACATACATACACACACATACACACACCAGGCCTGGAGGACAAAAGATGTGCATCATAAACATTAATCTGTGCTCTTGAAATGAGACCCACTTTTCTGTGTTTAATCAAAAAGAATATAGTGAGTGGAGACAAATATAAATTCCCTAAGACAAAATCAAATAACCTAATCTCCTTACAGCACATTACGCTACTTCATAGGGATTCATTTCATTTCATTAATGCTCCAAGCCAATTGCTATTCATACACATGCATTTTAATATTCTGTTTGTGGTTGCTTATGTATGTGTGTGTGCAGGCGTACAGGGTCATGGAAGTGCATGTGTGCTTATGGTGTTGCGGTATGCACTTTAGAATTAAAGATGAATGCATTAAGCATGAATTCATTAATAACAATTGCTCCAGTGTAGAAAAGGTTGGAGCAGCTTGTAAGATTAACTGTTAGTTGTAAGGAAGCAACAAGCACACAGATTTGTTTCACCTTTTGGACTGAAGTGCGTTTTCTCACTGCCTATCTGTCAATCAGAAATCTAGCAGGAAAAACCTGTTTCACCATCTCGAAAGCATCCCAGAAACCATTTAGAAGTGGATACAGTCAAATCACAGACACACACAGACAGATAAGTCAAACGAATAGTTCTCTGTTGCTCCCCAAGCCAGACGTTGCTGAAGGACAGTTGTGGAATGAGTGCAGAATCTAGTAGCTATTTGGTACTGACCAGATGTCAAATGGTGTGTATAAACTCTGAATGATACTCGTAAATGTGCACATCAATTTGAATGGTGCCTCTTGAATCCTCGCAACACTGCCACAAAACCTAACTATCAGTTCTAATGCCAGTTAGACCGGCTCCTGCTGGTCCTACAGTGTGAAGTCGCTGCCAGGCTGAGCCACCGATTGCCCATCTGCTCCATCGGGGAGAATTCTCACTCCATTTATTTGACTTGTTTTGAGCTTGGCTGTGGAAAAGCTCATTAGCTTTGCAAAGTGAGATATAACGACAGATAAAAAAAGGCTGTGTCCAAACAGAGAGATGTTAAAGAGGACACAGACAGATGTGAATTGAAGTGTTTACATATTTAAAAGAAGAAAAGCCAGACGGAGGGGAAAAATGTGGAGAAGCCTTTGTCACTGGAGACATGGGCGGACTGAATATGAATGCATAAGAGGCGACAACTTCCCACTTCCTTTTTATGAGGCGCTTAAAAATTCACTACAATTACCAGCGGAGATTGATGTCGGGGTGACAGCACTACAACCACCATATGACCCTTAAAATCCTGACACACCCATTTCCTGTGTGTCTGTGTATATGAGTGAGTTTGTGTGTGGGCATGCCCGAGGGTGCATGTGTAGGCATTTGCGTGTGTGTGTGTGTGTGTGTGTGTGTGTGGGTTTATATTTATGAAACATGCTCTGCCCAGTCACACCGTGGGAGTTAGCAGGTCATCTTCCCTTGCCATTAATCACTGTCGACAGCTCATAAGTGCCCAATCTGCATGTGAAAGAACTGCATGTGTATGCATATGTGCGTGCGAGCGTGCGTGCGTGTATTTGCATGTGTGCATTTGATTGTGGATGTGTGGTTGTAACAGTCCTCCACAATCCCCCCGTGGCTGCTTATTGAATTAGAAGTGGCCTCTGCTGATACTTATCTAACATGCAGCATGAACGCATCACCGGTGGCATTTGTACTGCAGCTACAACTTCTGTCATTGTCAGCTCATTAGGTGAGTTCTGCATGCGGCTGATTGTTTGCTAACGAGTCCAAATGTGAGTAACAAACAGTCACAGTCAATGAAGCGGAAAATGTGCCCACTAAAAGCTAAACTTTTTTAAATGATTCTTTTATTTTGTGGAAAGAGTAAACGCCAAAATGTATAAGTAAGTTCCTCCTATCAGTCACCCAACAACTGTTTGTTTTGTTAGACACCACAAGTGACATGTTACTGTTATTCCACTACTTTTGGTGGTAACTAGACATGTAACTAATAACTTTTTCAAATAAATAAAGTAATTACAATTACTTAAATTAAAATCGGCTCATTGCTCATTACTTTTGTCTTGATCATAGCAGACAAACGCCGCCTATTTTTTTAAACAGGTTTCTCCTGCATCATCCAACAGCATGCGGCCAAATCAGGTGCTTCTCAGCTCACAGTCATCCAATGTGAACTGCTCACCTGATGTAGGTTGACTGTATATGAGTGTGCCTGTTTGTCTGTGCTCTCTTTGACTCTGATGAAGACACACTGACACACTCACTGTTATGATTTATCATTATCTGTAGTGATGCGCAGATCAGTTGAGCTGCGTGCAGTCCCTTCATCTTGTGTGTGTTTGAGAGAGAAGCCCCTTTTACACTGCCTCTTCAAGGTGGGAATTTCACGGTGTTATGCCGCCTCGCCGTTCTGTATAAAAAGTACAGTCGCTGAATGAGTAGACAGAGTTTTCTTGTCCTAAAGCTGGCATCATGGGAAGTAACAGCCCCGAAATGACTTCTACATAAAAGGGATCATGGACGGCACTGGTGTGACGTTTTGACAACATGTCATGCGTGCAAAAGTAACTGATAGCAGTTAGCAGCTAACTCAAAGAAGAACAGCAGCAGAACATTTCTGCTAATTGGGAAAACCATAAGGTCCAGGAGCTACTTACTCTCTAAGCAGAGGACAAGGTCAGCTGCCATATAACAGGGACGGTAAAAAATTGTTATTGCCATGTCAATGCCATTGTTATTGTTTAGAAAGCGCTGCTGATGTGTATGTTATATGTCACACTAGAGGCTTACATTGTTGTGTTACATGTCACGCCCATCATGCCTCTTTTGCTTCCACAATGCCAGTATGCTGTCTAAAATCACACACGATGTCGCTGTTGTTTGGTCCTGTGTGAAAATGCAAAGGCAGCATAAAGGAAGGACTTTGAAGTGCTTATATAGCATGATCTTTTTGTAGAAGGGGCTAGAAAGACACAGAGAGGTGAAGAGAATGTGAAAGGTGTACTATTGCTCACTGTGTTTCTGTTACTTATTAATAATATAATGTTGTTCAGTAAGCTGCGGGAACAGCTGGTGGACTGGTAACACTAGTGCATCACTAATCATCGACCTTACGGCAGCGCAACACTCTTGGCGTGAATTATTCAATCAATAACCACCATTAGACTGTCACTGTACACAGTGGCTCACAGTTCAGGAAACATGAGCGAGCTGTCCTGGAACTATATGAACATTATTAGGCCTGTGGTGGTGAGTTTTGGTCTGTATGCAGGATTTGAATTACTGTTAAGTTTTACGGATATGTTTTTTTAAATAACTTTATCACTTTCATTTCGTCAGGCCTGTCGTGATAAGATATTACTGTCAAATGTCTGATGTTATTTCATTTTACTCTACCAGGAGCATTAAAAACTGATTTGTGTTGCTTGATTCAAAGACCTGTTGAGGCTACAAAAATAGGCAAATCAGAACATATCAGTTATGTTTTACTGTTGTACTACTTACTTTTCATCATAGTGATAATGAGTACAATCAAAGATCAAATTTGACAGTTATCCCACTGTTCCACAGCAACACTAAAATAAAGGTAATGCAAAAGTACTTTTCCTGGTAACTAATTACTCTTTAAATGCCATAATCTGTGAAATAATTCAGTTAGGGGTGCACAATATGGATTTTTTTTTTTCAGCTGATACCAATAACTGATAATAAACCTGCTTCTCATGGACGATACCAGTAAGATAACCAGTTATTTCACATTTTTTTTCACAGAAAGGCTAAAATGTAGTGAGAAAATATGGATGATTTAATAATCCAGAGCTCTGATCTATAAAAATCTACCTTACATCACTATTTTTAACAACAAAAAACAGTTCTGACTGTTTAAATATCTATTTCTTTTTTCTATTAAGGTATATCAAAAAACTCTCAAACACACTTTGATTTTGATTAGAGCATTTTGCCCTAAGAATTGAAATTAAATGCTTTGACATAATGTATTAAGACAGACATATCAACATGTTATACACAAGTAATTCAAACAGAAAGTTAAGTCCCTCAACCTCCCTGCGGAGACACAAGACTACTGCTGCAGGTGTGTGAGCTCTGTGCTGAAGACAGTACACACACTGACAGGGTTAACTGCAGCATCACACAGCTAGCGTTACCTCAGAGTCAAGCCTTTTGTTGTGTGAGACTGTTGGGACAGTTCAATGGCTTGGTGTTGGATGTTAGCTGCTGCTGCTGCTGCTGCTGTGTAAGCTGGTGCTAATGTTAACCAGGCAGACACTGAACTGACCATTCGGCGAGACAATGGCTCTGGAGACGGTCCTTCAGTGCTGCATCTAACCTGTTTAACGGCAGCAGGAAGTTTGCCGATCTGGTGGGGAGTCAGGCAGTTGGGGATCAGACCCCTTGCGCAATTATGTTGTCTTCCTCCTCTAACTTATGGACTTGATATATATTGTGCATCAATTTCTTTTGAGAGAAGTAACTAGTAACTGTAACTAATTACTGATTATAAGCAACTTGCACTGGACACAACTGCATCAAGTGCTGAGAATCTGAAGAGAATTCATGGGGATCAAGAAAAGAGGAGATGAACAAAATACAGATATCAACAAAGCAAACCAAGCACATAAACCAAAGATAAAATCTGTCACATCTGTTAGGTATCAGAGATGTTGAAAAAAACAGAACTCAGAGGTCAAATGACTGAATTAATGAACAATTTCTAAAGTTGGTTTGACCCCAGCACATGAGGACACAGGAAGGGCTTTGTTATATATTCTCATTTCAAAATGACGAAAGAGCCTGTCTTTTTATTCCTCCGCTCATCTGCCTGGAAAGAACCAGGAATGTTAGAGCTTTCTTTTTTTTCTATCCAGGTTCACTATAGCTTGTTGCTTTACTGGAACGTTTGGGATTTAGATCTCGTTGAATAATAGTGATTTTTTTTCTCCCTCTCTCTCTCCACACCCGGACATGAAAGGGACTAGTTTCGTTATTTGCATTTTTACGCCTGAGTGTATTTTTCAAGTGGGAATAGAAATTCTGTGAGCAGTGTCGAGTCCCAGCGCTGCTGTGTCCTGGAGTGCATCAGTCTGCCTTTTCATCTTCACCCTACCCTAACTGCTCTCTGCTTCTCTTTGGCCATATCCTCAGTTCCTCCCTCTCTCTACCTCCCCGTCTCTGTCTGCTGCTAGTTTCTTTATTTTCCTAATTTTCTCACAATGTTATGCTCAATTTTTGCTTCAGACATTGAATGCTGTGTTTGTTTTCACTTGATCCAGTTGTAGTTCATTTTCCTATTCATGTTACAGTAGCTTGTGGTAAATTAATTAGGGTTGTATTACAGGAGTTTGTCATCACTGTAAATGAAAAACCACACTGTCCAATACTGAAGTTGTTGTTGGTGCACTGCCCACCTTTTTCCTTGACTCAATGAGTGACAGCACCGTCTCCCTTTGAATGAGTGATTCATTGTTTCTGTCCATCTGTCCACGCCAGCCACAGCCCGTCTACTTTCTCCGTCTGCTATCTCCCCTGCTCAGTCTGCTGTACAACTCCAACACCACACTCTCTTTCTGTTTGTCTTTGCAGCTTTCCAGATAGTGTTTCCATTGCCACGAGAGCTAAGCTTGTATTATGCACATCTGCAGGGATTCTCAAATTGCACCGTGGCAATGTGATGAGAAAGATTCGCAGCGCTTCTCCTTCTCTTCTTCTGCCACAAAATTGGACAGTTAGTGCCAAAACTGTTGTCTCGACAGCCTTGGTTGCAGTAGTAAATGCTTGGCACATAACAGCAAGGAAATTGTTCTGGAAATGGCACTCTTTTGTGTCAGAGGGGGTTAAAAAGAGAGAAGGATGTATGGGTATGTCATTGCATGCTTGCCTGAGTGCTACGTAAGAACAGCACAGAAGCAATTTCTGCTTTTCTGTATGTCGGCGGTAAAGATAGGGTGCTGAGGAGATTTTGTCCAGGCAAACAACATCGCAATAACCCAAGACAGTTATGTGTGTTTATGTGTGCGTCCCTGTGTGAGTGTGTATGTGTTTGCTTAAGAGTAAATCGTGGTCATTACACAGAGAGGTTGTAGCCGAGAGGTGATTGGAGAACAGCAGTGCTATTAGTGGGTGATTACATCTCAGTCTGTTATTACACACCAGCAGCTCCTTAGCAATGTAAAAGGCTGCTTTGCTCGACACGCTGTAAATCTGACAAACCAGGCCCACACGCTGCATGCTCTCACACATAATGACACAATATGTTGTTGTCATGTGGAACCTTTTAAATCATAAAGCTTTGATGATTATTCAGTTTGAACTTGGAGTTTGATTTCTCTGTACACGATGAGAAAATGTACAAGAAAACCTTTGCAGACCCCACAGGGTAAACAAATAAGTGTGTGGTGCTCAATTCAAAAACAAGCTTGTTTTTCTTAGTTTTTCATCCGACAGCAATGATAACTAGATTTGTTTGTACCATGGCACACACACACACACACACACACACACACACACACACACACAAATTTGGTGTAACGTTACAGCCGAAACACACACACAAAAACACACAAACAGCTGGCTGAGTTAAACAGAAACATTTATGGTGCTGTCGACATTGTGTGTATTTATGGATGCAATCTGTGAGGTCAAATTTATTACTGTCAGAAATGGGCGGAATTATTTCTCTTTAAATAATTAGTTTTGCACCACACACACGCGCAGACAATCTTTGCATATTGATTTGCACATTGATTCGGGGGATATTAAAGCTCCGATGTTATTAATCATTGCTGATTATGTTTTCAGTGAGCTGAGTTATGATTGAGGAGAGAAGAGAGAGAGGAGAGGAGAGGATTGTGTTTGCAGGTTATAAAGAGCAGAGGCCAGCCACCAGAGCGCTGCAGCTCAGAGCACATCTTCACACACAGATGGGACATCACATAAATTTTGAACTGGCTGAAAGTGTTTGCTCTGTGACCACTGGACCACACTATGTTGACATAGTGTTGTAGAATTGTGACAAATGCTTGGATAATCTGTCTCAGAGATGCACACTTGTCCCCGCGGTCCCATACTGGAGTTGTGTTTGCATTCATATTAGTTTAGACGCCTCTTCACCAACACTACGAAGCCGTTTAGTTACAGTAAATTATTAAACTGTTCTGTATGTCTGCGCAGTGATTGATGAGACCGGCGGCGTCCTGCCCTTGCCCTCTGTGATATGAAGGAAAGATTGTGTGACATGATGTCATTCCATCGGTGCAATCATAGCCGGACACAGCCCCTCATTAATAAGAGCACCGTTGTGTAGTGTCAGCTCACAGGGAGGGAGAAAAGAAGGAGAGGGTTGAGAAAAAATAAATGATGTAAGGAGAGAAGTAGAGAGGAAAAAAGGGCAAAGTAGAGACGGTGGATGAGAAGTGAGCGTGAGGCAGGAAGCAGTGAAGAAGAAAAAGAAAACTGTAGGATGCCAGTGGATGGAAAAAATATCAGAAGAATGGAACGAGATCAAACAAGCGAGGGGAAGAAATGAAAAGCAAATGGAAAGAAGGGGATAAGTTGGATATGTACAGCATGTGAGAAACTTGAGACAATATTCTTAGATCACGCAGGTCCTTGTGGCTCTTTGGTTGAAATCAGTGGCCAGTCACCTTATGCATTAGTTTCAGATTTATGCTGACCTGTCTTTAAGAAGTGTTACTTAATAATGTATCACTCTTCTAGTATACTCTCTTGCCAAATATTGTTGCTGCAGTTTAATTGCATGCAAGTAGATGAGATACTCTTGGTAATCCATCACAGTGCACATTGTTATTTTTGTGTGCTTTACGTTTGTGAAAGTAACTCTACGAGTGTGCACCAATGTAGTGGAGTGCAGATAAACCTTAAAGTCTGTTGTTTGGAAACTGGTGAGAGTTAGCAACCTAAAATAACTGTAATCATTGACACCACATCCTTGTTTTATTAATTGTTTGTCTTTAGGTGTGGTTATGCGACAGTGCATTTTATGATGGCAGTGTTGTTTAGGAGGCCCATGAACGCACACCACTGGCAGACTGTAAAATCACTACCTTGTAAATGGGCTTACCACACAGTGATAATGTAACTTTTACAAAGATAAAAGCAGACATGAGTCTAACCTATAACATACAAGTTTTATGTCTTTGCAAGTTAATACTGTAGTAAAATAAATGGAAACCAGCTGCTACTTGGAGGTCAGGGAAAATAGTAACAAAAAAAATCTAAAAGACTAAGGTAGGCTTTGGAAAATGTTTGGTACTAATTAAATTATTGGAAGTCACAAAACATTTCAAATCTAGTCTACGACTTCTAACTTTATCTGTCTCTTAATTAATCTTTCTGGTGTCACTCTCTTGTCCTCCCTCCTACAGGTGTGATGCCAGAGCGGCAATTTGGTGGAACCCAGTTTGTTTGCAGTGTGGTCGCTTCTCACGTCAGCCACCAGCCCTCCACCAGCTTCAGCTTTGTCTGGATCGCACCACCACCCGGCACCGGCTGCGTCAACTTCCTGTAAGTCATGTGAAAGCGTGTGTGTAAAAAAAAAAAAAAATTGCTGACCTTACACCAGATGATCGTTTAAGCGATTTCACTGTTGCAGACAAATTTCCAATGACTGAATAAAATCATGAGACTTTTACCTTAGTTGGTAAACTTATCTTGATGGTTTTGTCTAAGGTGGTCATAAAACTCAGTCTGAGATGTCTTAAATCAAATTTTTAATAGTAGTGCAAGTTTTTAGTCTTGACTCATGCAAATACAGAAGTTCAGTGACACGAAAATTGTCAACAACTAATAGCTGCGCTCTCTCCAGCACTACACAAGAAGCAGTAAACCAGGTAGACAGTAAACATGGAGGGGACTCTGCGGAGGTACAACAAGAATGTGAGCAAGTCTTGGTTCTCTTGGGCTGTAGAAAAGGAGGAGCTGTGGAGTCAACAATAGTCAGTATTGATTTTGGTGTGTATATGATCCACCAACCTACACTTATTTTAGTGTGAAATCTTAATTTTTGAGATGGTTGACCTCTCATTCCCACTAAAATAGAGCTACTCTCCAAAAGGAGCAGGATAGGAAATAATCTCAAAAGGAATCTGGTTGTAGTCTTGCAAACAGTGATCCTGCAAGATTCCCAGTCTTTGTAAAATCTCATAGTGTGTGATGAAAATCTCACACTATGAGATTTTCCCAGTCTTTGTAAAATCTCATAGTGTGTGATGAAAATCTCACATAATCTTTCGAGTGGGAGGGTGACAGACTCTAGTCTTTAAAAGTATTATTAAAGTCTTCTAAAAGTCTTCCAGTGTATGGTAGGCATAAGAGAGAATAGGCAGATGAGCAGTTGGGGTGCGTACTAAAGGCCCTGACACCCCAAGCTGGCAGTCTGCCGTCAACGTAAGGCCATTGATGAGCGTCTGTCACCCTAGTTGGTGCGGCGTGTCCCTCACCTTTGCCCCTCGTTGGCCCCCTTCAGGTTTTTTTTGAGCAATTCAGCATGTTGAATCTGTGATGGGGATGGCAGTGAATAAAATCACTGATTGGCAGCTCAGCGCACAAGAAGACAAATGGAAGTGAGGAAAGAAGACAAACAGCTAAAGTCAAGAGGGTGTGAGATCAAAACAAAATTGTTTCATAAGAGAGGATTATTTTTCTTTCGCCATTGAGCTCCTTTGCAGAAATGCTTTATGGTGGTTTGTGTTATTGTTTTACTGTAACATGCTGAATATCATTTGTTCTTTCAACACTGCATTGTGCTGTTAATGTGCTAACTGGCTAACTAGTGTCAAGACTAACTTCCAGTTTCCCTTTTTGAATAACAAATATAGACTACTGCCGTCTGCTGGTGTTGAAAGCTAATACCTCTGAGGCAGGTGCAGAACGTACTCGCTGGTTGGCTGTCAGCAGTAGTCTTTGCAGTCTGTTCATGTGCAACTTTTTGGGCGAGGTCTGGCACATAAGGGCGACACAGCAGGGGTTTTCGTCGCCGCTAGTTCTCTGAAATCAGATTGGTGTGTCTGGACCTTAAAGGGATAGTTCACTTTTTTTTGAAGTGGTGTTGAATGGGTTACTTTTTCAGTATATTAGATACAGTAGATGTCAGTCAGCACAACCTCAGCTTAGAGAAGCAGGTCTGATATGGGCGCAAAGCAATGTACTGCTGTAACAAAACGTTTTTGTACTACCTAAAAAAAATCCCATCTAAAAAATCAATATCGGTTTAAGTGTTCACTATATTGAGAATATTTTTACTGCTTTTCCTTTCTGTCAGACAGACCATTCCAACAGGGAAGCCGTTAACAGCTACAGTTCCCCATCTATGCTCTTGTCAGAGCCACCAGACTCCATTGAGAAAAACAGTAATTTTACCCCATTGAACATGAAAGCTCCTGGTCTACAGCTGCTTCGATTAGTTAGTTTGTTTGTGTGAATGTGTGACTTTGGTGAATCTGAACTATTCCTTTTAATCACAAAAGTCACACAACAACACAAACAAAATAACTGGACAGAGCAGTGGTAGACGAAACACTCCTGTGTTCAGCATTGTTAAATTACTGTTTTTCTCAATGGAGTCTGGCTTTGAAGAGAGTGATAGAATGGCTTTTGTTGCTGACTCCAGCCTCCTTCTCCTCTTCCTCTTTCTGGGGACCTGCCGACTCTATATACTATCTAGCAACTAAGTACCCCATACAGCCCCCCTTCAAAAAAACTGATCTCTCCCTTTAAGACCTTTACAGCTGCCACGTGTCCAACCCAGACATGGAAGTCATAAACTGTAACATTAATATCCTGTAATGCTGTGGCTGCACATTGACCCAGTAAGGCTGAGTGAGGCTTATCAGCTGACATCATGGGTGGAGTTTTCTGTCTCATTGCCACAGAAAGGATGTTAAAAGGCCATTCTCTAATGAAAGCATGCATGATGACTGGAAAGAGGTTAAACTGGGGACAGAGATAGTGTATGTGTGTGTGTGCATGTGTGGTAATATCCTTAATGCCTTGCTTGACATGGCCTGTGCAGTGGCAGGTGTGAATGTGTTTGTGTGTGTTTACCCTGCTGAGAATCAACGGAAATATCTCCATCCTCTCATTCAGTGGGCTCGGTCCCTCTTCTCATTGGAAAATCTGTGAGTGGTTGAACAGATCCACCCATCCCCTGAGGATGGGTGTGATACAGACACACATACACACACACTTTATAGAAAAACTCTGGTTCACATGATGCTCTTCTTCTGTGACATTACACATGATCATAAGTAAGGGACGATGGCTTCTATTAGGGGCCTAACTGGGATTTTTATCACGCCACAACAAACTCTGGGGCAGTAACCCGTTGCTCAGAGACAGTGTGGAGGTGATTTCTGTTTGTCTGTTTGTGTACACATTACTGTCTGTGTTTCCTTGAAGCTTACATGTTGTCTGATTGCCCCAAGTAGAAAAAGATGGAGCTTTATGTATCTGAGAACAGCCTTGGTCTTTCCCTTTTCTCATTTTCATTCCCCCCGTCCTCTGTTTTGTCTTGCTCTTCATCATTTTCTTCATCTCTATCTGTTGGAGACATCCTCTAACTCTCTTTCCCTCCAGTTCTCTTGGCTGGTGATTTACAGCCTCATGCTGATAATCAGTCAAAATGCAATTAGCAGCTGTTGCTGGAGAAGCGTAGAGGAAAAGGGAGGACTCCAGTAACTCTGCCCCATGCAAAGTCACAGCGGCACAGCACCACATTACAAAGATCTTTGAGAAATTCACCCACAGATATTGGAATATTTAAAGACTTGACTCTGGTAATTCTCACACTTTCACATCAAAAACAGCCAAATGTGTTTTTTAAATGAACTCTAAAAATGAAAACACCATTATCGTCATATCATTTTAATGATTGTATAGTCAAATCAAATTGCAAACTAATCCCTTGTTTTTTCTTTTCCTTTTATATTACCAGTCATCCTCTTTCAGAACTTGAAAGACATTGCAAATTGCACATCAGTGTTTCATAAAAACCACAACTAAATTAAACATTTTGGCAGTACTCGCACAAATCCCTCAATGGATTCCTGGAGGGACACGATAGACTATCAGACAGACACTTTTATGGACAGACTGACAGAAAAGGATTCAGCTGGGGAATTTGCTGAAGTGGAGCTGCCATTTAGACAATACCCACGGAGCCAAACAGATTTACTGGCTTTTTTGTCTGCCAGCAAACACATTTACTGTTGAGCGTGTGTCAGCTTACGAGGATTGTGTGTTTCCTCAGTATTTGTGCAGTGTCCATGCGTGTGCTGTGTGTCTGCGTGTGAGTGTAAAGCACGGAGCAGCAGTGTGCCAGTGCTGATGACAGTGGGGCTGGCAGGGGGCCACGGCTGTATGACAATAGGGGCCCCTGCGGCTGACCTTATCAAAGTCAGCCAGTCACACTCCAGCTGGCTGGAGACTGCTCCTTACACACACACATGTGGAAACACACACACTTTGTTCTGCACCCTGTTCCAGTTCACAGCTCCCATCTCCACCAGTATATCCTCATCTCTGGAGCCTCCCTGACTTCAGTGGCATGACTCTGGGAGGAATTCAACAGGCGAGGCCCTTGTGACCGAAGCCAGGGCCATCTTGGGTGCCATATAATTTTCCAGCACTGAGCTGTCAGAATTATTACTCAGATGACTGTCACTTTCATTTGCTGTCATATTTTCTTCTTGTTTCTTTTTCTTTTTTCTTTTTTTTTTAAATTACCTCACCCTGGAAGTTTTATGGCAGAACTTCCAATCAGTTTAAAAGTCAAACAAAGTAATATAATATGTAGGTGTAAGACAGATTGGTCTCGACTGTACAAAATGTAAATAATGCAACGTCCTGCCCTTGCCCATAGTACCCCTGCCCTGATTGATACAAGGACCATTTTCCACAAGCAGTGTCCATGAGTGTTTAAATTAAAAGCACAGACATCCCATGTCCTTCACAGGGCTGAAGCCGGTCCGCCACTGCATTGATGTGCGGCCTGTGAGCTGTTTTATGGGCGATATTGTGGGAGTGTTCCTGGTAACAGATCACTAGCAGGAGTGTGATAGAGTGCGGTGACGTGGGCATCCAGAAGAACTCATTTTCTGGGTGGCTGTAAATTGCCACCTAAAGAGAAGGGGAGGCCTTGGAGGAGAGGAGGCAGGGGAGGTGGAGGAGCTGGGATGACACACACTCAAGCACGCACGCACGCACGCACGCACGCACACACACACACACACACACACAGCAGCAATAGTTTTGAAATTGATTGATCATTTCAGTTGTTTATCCAGCAAAAATGCCAACAAACATTTGCTGGTTCCAGCTTCATAAATACAAGAACAAGCTGCTTTTCTCTTTAATGTGGCTGTAAATTGAATGTGTTTCAGTTTTTGAGTTGCTGTCAAACCAAACAAGCAATATAAGTATGTTGCCTTTACATCTGGGAAATTGTAATGGGCAATTTTATTTGTATTTTCTGACATTTTACAGACTTAACAATTCATTAATTAAAAGTTATCATTAGTTGCAGCGCTACTTTGATACACTCTCAGAAGTTATACCTGCAGTTATCAAAGTGACACTATACTGTTGGCCGTAAGCAAACCATTTCTTACACACAAAATGCAAACAAAGCCATGCCTAAATGATTGCATAAAACACAGTTGTGCCCCACTTTTTATTCTTCTTGCTCAGACATGACAGTCCATACCACTACATAATGTACTGAATGCTTTGCTGCACTTAGCAGAGGTGAGAATGGTTAATAGCTTCCTCTGGCGAATCCAAAGATGCACTGGTGTGTCTCGTCCTTTCTTTGCCTTTATTCTGCTTCACTTACAGCCTCAAGGCAGTCAGAGTATAGTATGCGTATGTGTGTGTGTGTGTGTGTGTGTGTGTGCGCTCAGTGTGCATGGAGTTTTACATGTAACAACAGCTTCCTTCAGAGAAACTCTTTCAGACACTCTTAGTTCTGTGCCTAACTCTTGCCTGTGTGTGGGTGCTACATGGGTGTATCTAGGTGCTGTATGCACACATGTAGCCCTGCGTAAACATACCTTGTGTTGGTATGTGTGTGTGGTGTGTGTTTGAGCTGTAGTGTTTTGTACTGTCTCCCTGTGGGTCCCAGCCTGGTTGGAGATGCTTTAATTACTGCATGTGAGCCCACTTCCCGAAGTGTTCCCCTGAGGAGCTGGATCTCTGCGTATTTAATGGCACACTGTTCCTTTATGTCATAGCGTGCTGTGTATGTGTCTGTTTATATATGCATGTGTATGTGCATATATGCATTTGTTTGTAAACACTTATTTACGGCCACTATATTTGTTCTTTGTCTACATCACTGCTACCTGCAGATCCTCTTTGGAGTCCTAGACTGATTGAAGCCACTTGTAGGAGCAATTAGGAGGAGAAGTAGAAATAAAGTGAGGAAGGGCAGGTGGGCGCTCAAACACTCTCTTGTCTTGTTAGCTGTAATTGAAAAGGAATGGCTCCTCTGCTGTAATTATGCCGGCTGTTGTTGTGTTGTTGATACTGCCATCTGTTCAAAGTAGGCAGGTCTGTGTGAGCATGAAGTTTGTGAAACAAGCACTACGGTGGTATATCGTACGAGGTGGAGTCCGCTGCTGTATATGAATACAGCCTGGTGTGGCTGCTTTTGTGGACGGGGCGCAGCTCTGAGCCAACTCGACTCCATGGGTGCAATGTATAACGTGTCGCTTCCCTCACTTGCTTCCTTTCCTCGCGTCTTAATCCGCTGTCCCCTGTCACTCTTAAGCGATGTCAGTTACTTATGATGTGCTACACAACTGTATCAACTGTCACACCGACTTGTATGAATGTCCAAAGAACAATTTCAAAACCTTTCATTATGTTTCATGGATAGATAGAAGATTTTCTTGAAAAATAAAAGTTTTACACATACAAGAGGCCTTTGTTCATTGAGATATGTAATTGTTAAATATAACTGATTATTAGTAGTCAGTTTTAATGTATTTGTCACATGAAATCACAAACGTGACCAGCGAAATGTAATAGTCACTTCAGTCAGTATACTTATTCAAAACACTGCAACAATAACAAAATAATAATAATAATTATCATAAATGTCTTCATCTAGGATCCCTGTAACTTGTGGGTAGAAGCTCTTCCTAAACCTCTCAGTGCTGGCCTGGTGTAACCGGTACCTTCTTCCCGACCTCAGTTGGGTGAAAAGGAAGTTATCTGGGTGGCTGAGATCCGTTATAAATCTCCTGGCTTTATTTTTTGCAGCGTCTGGTGTGAGTCTTCTGTATGCAGAGAGGAGCAGCATCTATTGTGTGTTCAGATGGCCCAAGCAGACAGCCATCATTTGTGCTTCTAAAAAGCCCACCACCCAGAAATCATTCAGGGCCCTGCAAACAGTAAATATTTACACTCTTACACAAACCTCAGATGTGTATTTCCTTTTTGGGAGCATGATTGATCAGTTAAAACCTGGGTTGACCTTTCCATTTTATCACAATAATGTGTCCCTAAGCTCATCTAGTCTGGTGATTCTGACAGGCAGGATGATAGACAACCTGTGATATTAATCAGAGGTCAAAGGTCGGAGTTCAGACATCAGACTGACAGATGACCCATCTCAGCCAGCACCTAAATTCTCCTGGTATTAGTCTCCTCTATTGATTTCCTATTATTCAAGTCAATGTTTCGGTCTGTTTTAACATAAAATCAGTGGTTAATGAGCTCCCCTCATCATTAAAGCTCCATACTGCAGTAGCCTGTGGCTGTGTGACAGATTCACTGGAGACACTGGGCCAGGGAACATGAATGATTGGTTCAAGGTAATCGCATTTTGGCATTGTAGATATAGAAATATGGGGTTGAAATGTGAAGCATGACAGAGCACATAAATCCAATCCACTTTTTCTCACCACAAACCGACCAGAGCTGCAAATCTGACACAGTCCACCCATATAATTCCAATTTTCATATATCACACATTCACATATAAGACAGCAACTCTTATATCTCTCATATTCATGTTCTTAACCTTTTTTAACCTTTTAAAAGGTGTCGGATTTTCAGAGTTTCACAGTAAATCATTAACTTTAAGAGGCAACCCGCAACAGATCACAACCTGGACTCCTGTTGCTGTTTACCCTAAAGGTCTCTGCATCCATGATGTTGTCTTATTTCCCAAGGGACGGTCCATGACCCATGTAATTATATACATACACCTGTGCACACAGAGACACACATGCCCACACATATATACGTGCATATTACATATCACTGCTCTGATCAATACTGCCACAAATTGTCCGCATCACATCTGTTCTACACCAGCATTACACACTCTCCTCAGGAGGTCACCATCCTACCTGCTGGGACGTTGACCTCCTTATCAATTCTAGATGAAATAGAGCGCGGAGATTGAAAAAAAAAAAAAAGTAAAGAGGTTGATTATGAATGCAGCAAAATGAACCATGCTCATGGGAGAGGGGGGTGCTCCAGATGTATTTTGTGAGAAATGATTGGTTCACATTCTGCGCTGTCTGTTCCTGCAAATGTGCTTCGATGTGACTGACAAGATAAATAACATCCATGAATTGTTGCAAGGACTCATCTCTCTGTTGTTGACTCTGTGTCAATACGGCAGATTCTTCTCTTTCTCCCCGTCTTGTCCTAGTCTGACCCTCGCTGAGAAAGTGAGGAGAGATTTTTAAAAGGCTGATTTTCTCAGATATCATTTTTTAAAAAGTTGTTGTCGAGGACTAAATCAACAACAAAAAATCCACAACTTTTTTAGAACCATGTTTTTTTTCCTTTTGGCATATTTACTCCTAACTGCTGTTGTTTTACTAATCTCCCTAATTATTACTAACAGTAGTCAAGGTCAATTGCTCTTCTCCTGGCTGTATACTGAGCAGTAACTGCGCTTCTTCTGGCTGTATTTGGAGCTGTAACTCTCTATGACCCTGTGCTAACAAGCAGGTAATTTGCCAAACAACTCCCAAATCCCTCCTCTGTGGAGCTTCATTAAATTTGCATGTTCTCCAAGAGCCTTTTTCAATTAATTAATTTAGGGGCGGAGGGAGGGGCTGTTGGGGAGACGATATAATGTGATCCCACAAAGCCAGTCGCATCTTCTCAGGCCCTGATTGGTAAGAAATATAAAGGCTGGATTGAAATCAAGAAAGCCTGCTTTACATTTTACCAAAGCTGTTTTAGTGATCGGGAATTTTTGAGAAGCAGTGCATTGTTTCCTCTCTTATTCCGCTTCTCTCATTGTCCTGTCTTCACTTCTCCATCTTCCTTCCTCTCCATCCGTTTACCCGTTGTCCCTGATTGCTGTGCCATAACCACAGCTGGTCCTCAACGTGGAAGATAAATCAACCAATTAGGGTGTATTATTTTAAGGGCTAGGTCCAAATGCACCAAATCAGCGCTGGCGACTGGAACTGCACCCCACTGAAACTCTTCATATTAATCATGATTACCAACAGGCCTAGTGAGCTGGGAGAGAAAATGAGCTTTTAATTGGGATTTGCGAACGGGATGGGTGAGTCGTCTAACGAGGAAGAGAGGAGCGAGACATCGTGTGTGTTCTCCACCTCAGATGTAATAGTTTGTGTGGAGAGAGAAATAAAAAAATCACCGGCCTCGTTGAAAAAGCGTAACAAAACTTTGTGTGTTCATTATTTAGTGCATATTTATGTCTTTAAGATTGCAGTCACTATATTTAACTGCATGTATATGGCTTTAGGGTAAACCAGCAGTCAGTGCGTCCCGCTGTGTGTGAGTGTATAAGTGTGTGTGTGGTTAGCAGGGAGCTGTCAAGCTGGCTCCTGAGGGATACTTATGGCCGACAGCAACATGTAATCTAACATGGAAGACATGCTTGGTAATTACCCACTCCAGGCCCTTTTGGGAGCTGTTTGAGTGACAGCCTGTCCATCTGCATACATGTTAAAGCTCATATGTGGCTTGGAGTATGCATGTGTGTGTGTGTGTGTGTGTGTGTGTGTGTGTGTGTGTGTATGTGTGTATGGACTGGATCCCTGCCTTTACTCGCATGCCTCGCTATTTGACAGCAGATTGTGGACTTTGAAAGACAAGGCCATCTAACCCCCATCTCTATTTCCACTGACCAAATCCCAACCCCCCTCCTCTCCCTTCCCCCCTCCATTTATCCATATCTCACACTCAATCCTCCTCTTTTTCTTCATCTTCCCCAATCCCTCTCTCTTCCCCATCTCTCAGATTTGCTCCTCTAGACTAATGAGAGGGGAGAGGATGACACTTATTTTCACAAGATGAATGATCCCCCGTTTGAATCAGAGTAGAGGAGAGAGTAGAAAAAAAAAATACCAACACGTTTAGGCTCTTAATTGCTTTTTTCCCCCCAAAGAAAGTCAAATTAACATTTAGATGTTCAATAAATGTTTTGTGTGTATCAGTGCTGTTCTTTGTGTGAGAGAGAGTGTGTGTCTGTGGGGCTCCCACAGTGGAGACCGTAATGAGAGACACACGCTGAGGAGCCGCTGGAGTGTGACGGCAGGACAGACGCTGGCGTCGCGCTGCGCCGATCACACACTCTCCGGCTCAGACTAAATGCCCTCTCCTGGCTACTGTTTTAATGACATACACGTTATTAAGTCACACATAGTCAGACCATTCAAACATCCACACACACTTTAAAAGGAAAACTGCTCTTTCCCACTGAATTGATCTCTTCTGTCATTGTTTAGTAGATGCCTTTACATTTATTGGAGGCAAAGAAAACAACATCGTTAGAAACAGACAAGTGCTTCTGGAATTTTCAAAGACACTTCTGCATAATTGTGTTTTTAAAAACTTCCCTCCAAATTACTACACAGCTTTCAAATTGTAGTGGTATGGTATAACAAAGTACATTTACTGAAATACTTAAAGTTTGAGTGTCTTTAGCTATAGCTTTAGGTTCTGTTCTGTAATGTAGTTCCCAGTGAAACAAAATATTTAACCAGTTCACCGTTACAAGCAGTGTTGGGTAAGGGTTACTTTAAAAGTAATCAAAGTACGTTACTGCGTTACTTTTTAAAAAAGTAACCAGTTACTTTACTGCGTTACTCCCTGAGTAAAGTAACTCATTTACTTTAAAAGTACTTCCAACGTTACTCCCT
>NC_065525.1:30330703-30411320 GCF_006386435.1 Epinephelus moara
CTGGAGATTGGTGGAGCAGAGAGGGGAGGGGGTGCCCACTCGGTATGGTAAACGAGTATGTGTGTATGAAGTGTGTATGTTATGCTACAAGAGTCAGAGTTTGGGACGGAGTCTTTTACCCCCTGGAGTGTTACCGGAGTTTTTGGAGTGCTCAAATAAACTGGCCTTTTTCCCTAACGCTCCTCTGGTCTCCTGCTCGTGAGGGATTCATTACAATATCGTAACATGGTTTAGATTTCTAAATAAATATTCACCTCGTCGCTAGATAGACCTACTCCTGAAAAACTTGTGTGCAAGGCTTTTTGTCCCTACGAGGCCACCGTCATTTACCCGACGGGAGGGGTGAGCGAGTGAGCCCTGCAATCTAGAATTTGACCACTGATGTCACTGTTTTCAACCCATTTTACACACTGGCCCTTTAAAGCGCAGTGATGTATTTCTAAAGAACATCTGTGTCTGGTGGCTCAAAAGCCGCTGGAAATGCAGCAATGTCTCTCTGAAAAATAATCGCTTTTCATGGCGCTATACCGCTGAAAACACTGCAGTGAGTCTCTATAAAGCATCCAGTTTAGCTGTTTGTTGGTCTCAAACTGTGATCTGCAGCATGGCAGGTATCTTGTCTAGATGTCACACCATCTCCTCCACCTCTTGATGACAAAGTCAGCTTATATACATCTCTGTACAAACGGTGATAGGTCTGTATTGTACAAATGTAAGATAAATGTGGTTTGCAGAACTGTTCAATGCAAACATTTCCTTCTGGTGACTGATGCATCTGAAACAAGGGATCAGGTTGTTACTGTTTAGTTTTGTATTTTGTTATCAACATTATTTATAAGACAACAAAAAATGAGAAATAAAAATGTGTAAAAAGTACTATTTATTCTCAAAGCACAGTATAAGTAGTCTCAATTAGGATATGAACTGTTTCCTTTTTTCTCCTACCTCAGGCCAAAATGTCAAATTTTGTGCACAAGATATGTTGTAATCCTAGACGCAGGCTGGCATTGGAGACCATTAATGTTCCCAAGAACACAAGGTCCCATGATCCCATGACCTTTCCTCTATAGTGCCAGCATCACAAAACAATTAAGAATTCTAGTCTTACTTCCTCACACAGTAATTCACTTAACATGGATACCTGATTTTCGATTTTTCTATTTAAAGGCCGCGGTGTCCAAGCATGTATCATTTATAGCTGTCTGCCTGCTCCGTCCTCTGAAAATGAAATGGAGACATGCTATGGGAATCTGCTGGTTTAGTGGATAGCTGCGGTGGTGCCACGGAGAAAGGAAGTCTGCCCTTTACACAACCGCTGGGACCGGGTGACTGACATTTCTGCTAATGCCATCACATGAGCCGTGCCATTTCACTGAAGACATGGACAGATGCCACCCTCTGCTCACACCACTGTGACCACACAGGAAACTCCATGTCTCTCTGTGTTTTCAAGTGAACGCCTGCGGAGGTAAATTCTTTTAGCCATCTTTGGAAGCGAGCCGCCTCCTTAAACATCATATGTTGATTTTTTCAAACGATCAATAAGTCCAGGTGACAGCACGGTGGAAACACGGGCGAGCACAGTGTATGCATGGACCTCGCGTGTTCGCACCAAACATCAAATAGTGCAGCTTTTATGTGTTGGATTTTACAGTTTCAAATGAATCTCAGACATGAAAAGTTGCGTGTCTGAATGTCATTTACAGCCAACTTTTTGCAATGTGTTGACCTCAGACGAATCCCATTCGTTAACAATGCATGGTCCGCTTTTTACAGCACTCCTTGTAGTCTGAGGGGAGTAAGAACTCGCAGAGCTCAAGGACTTTCTCTGATCGACTGTACTCTCCCTCCTCTTCTTTGTGTCTTTTGGGGGAAGGTGTTAGTTGGATGTGAAGCAGGCGAGTAGGCAAGCAGTGTAGCGAGGGGAGCCGAGAGTTTCAGCTGAGTCCAGCGTTTTTCTCTCCGCTCCCTGATGGCTCCCAGATGTTTTTTAAAGCAGCCGCTCTCTCTGCGTTTGCTCCCTTTTCTATCTGTGTCTCTCTCCTTTCACATATTCTGCCCCCTCATTCTGCCTGCCCTTCCAATTTTCCCTCTCTTCAGGGATCACACCCTTTTCAAAAGTGCTCGCTTCACCTTGTCTGATCGTAATCACCCCTCGTCAAATAAACAGTCGTTCTCCACACTTGTTCTCTTTATTTCTCTTTTGCTTCTCCCTCCTCTGTCCTTGCTCTCTTTGCTTCCTTCTCTCTCCCTCATCCTTCATCACTCATCATTCATTTGCTCGGATATAGGGCAATGGCATTCTGTTTCTCCTATAATGTACCAGACCATGTTATGTTTTCGCAGCGTTTTGACCACAGGACTGTCCTCACCATCAAATCCATCGCCCATGCAAAATTCATGTGAATCTAATGCACTGTGGTGCAAGTAAGATTCAATCATGTGCTCATTCACCAGGAGCCCAAAACATGGCAGACAATGACCTCAGCCATTGTGTTTCCTCAGTTCAAGTGCAGAAATAGCAGTCGTGCTCGACCTGTGAGTGCTGTGTGAAAGCCTGTTTCCTCATGCATGAATGAGTGTGTGTATGGAAACGTAAAGATGGAGATATGGTGAGGAAAGGAAGAAAGTGAGTGAGAGAGGAAGTCATAGGTCTCTATGAACCTCGCTGCTTCCTTAGCTCTCCTGAGAACACAGGAACTTTACTCATATGAATGAAAACAACAGTCCTAATGGGAGACTGTCAGGCTCTGTTTACCATGAACATGTGTACACAGCCTTGAAGGAATACACCAGGTTTTATTTTTTTAAATGGCTCATTTATTTATTTACCCACAAAGTAATGAAAGAGCACCAACAGCCAAAAGACCTCTGGGGCTCTCATCCTTACCAAATTAAAATAAATAATAATAAATTAAAAAATTAAAATAATAAATAAAATAGTAATTAAAATAATAAATAAAATAATGATAAAATTAAAATATTAAAATAAAAATAAATAAGTTAAAATGATAATAAAATAGTGATTGTATGCAACTGGCTTTATCTAAAAAAAGATGGAAACTTACATACTAAAACATATGTATATTATTTTTAAATACTATAGTTGTAAAACATGTTGAAAATTAGCAAATTAAGTTAATGTTGAATCCCAAAACTAAGTTCTTGTATCCTACAAAATAAAATGTTCTAAGTAGTCTTGAAATACTTTTACTCATTTCCGTAAGGCTTGGGAGTTCAATAGAAACAGAAAGTAAGACTCCTGCCTGTGTATTTGGCCTTTTAAATAAATCTTTCAGTGTTTACACAGTGTTTATTTTAAATGCTTAAAACTAGTCATGCTCTTCTTGCACATGGTTCTCAACAAGTGGCCCTTGAGGGAGTTCCGGGAGTTCCAGAAGGTCCCCAGAAAAATAAGAAATAGTTTATTTTGACTATTTAATTCACTCTAAAGCTAAGCCCAGTCTGAGTAAGAGTCATAAGAGTGACTGCTCTGATCAAAGGTTTCACTTCCTCTTCTGTTATCTCCTCAACCTGTGGTTCACAACTTCAGAACTCTGCTCATAATCATATCTAATAACCTAAATCTTTTCAGATAGAGATCCCTGAAGGGAAATCTTATCAAACGAGGGTGTGTGACTTGATGTGTCTCAATGTAGGGTTTCTTGAGCTGAAAAAGATCAAGAACCACAACTGTTGCAGATCTTTACTCCTCCTGTTTGTTTGGGAAATTTTATGTATCTGCTTGTTTTGCAGCTGTTGTTTTATGCATCTGTTTTTCCAATATCATGTCCTTATTATTATCTCTTTTTTGTCGTTGTTTCGTGTTTTGCTATCTGCATCATTTCTTGATGTGACTCAAACTTCCTGCTGTAATCACAGTACATAAGCTCTACAAACTAAACTGTGGCTTGGCTCCAACATATGAGCCATAAAATTAATGATGCAACCTACACTTAGGATTTACTAACAGCTCCAAGGGGGATAATCATTGTCTTTTTAATCGTTGATATATCGCACACAACATTTCAGATTATATTTAGCCAAAACATGAGGGACCTAGTTGTTTGTTTGTCCTGTTTGGGCATTTTCAATTGCCGGACTAACCTAAAGGGAATACCACACCAATTTGCTGCGTGTTCGCCCTGCACAAAATGTTAAATGTCAGTGATTGATGCCTGTACTTCCTGTGCTCAATGCTCCTGCCACATAGAATTAAATAAATAAGGATATGTATTTTACTCACTGATGCACTTCAACTCTATGTCATTATTCAGCTCATAGTAGGGGTGGGAATCTCTATGCACCTTACAATTTGATTCCGATTTAGAGGGCTATGATGCGATTATAAAACGATTATCAATGCATCTCGATTAGGCTTGGGCAGTACACTATGTTGCATAAGCTGTCCTAGCTGTTTTAGTCTGTTAAACTCACATAATTTCAATGTGTCTGTGTCAGTACAGCCGTACACCCTTTATACTTTAAGTTTGTTGAACTAAGCCTAGCTTAATTACCTTTTTAACGGAGCATTTCACTGCTGGGAAGTTAGGCTTCTATTGAAACTACGATGTCTATGCAGTAGAAAGACGTAAATCCTTGAAATTGGTGCTACAGAACCAGAGGAAACAAAGAAAATGGATGCTTTTGCTCAAGAGGGAGAAAACCTACAACTACCAGAATGCACTGCGCCGCACCAGACCAATAAACGCTCCTGCTGGTGGGTGAAGTAATGCGAACACATCCGTTTGAAACAATGGTGGCCAGCTGACAAGAAACGATCTTGTATTACAGTTCAACACTAAGCTAAAACCTGTTTCTGAAAACATTTGAGGTGAGAAACAGGCAACTCAGTAACAGAATCTTGGTTTATATTTGATCAGTGCTGCCTAGTTTTACCTTTTGATCTCAGTTTTTTTAGCCTCCGTTTTCACTGTGCAGGAAACAATATGGCGCCCACTCCCTGTTCACAAAATCTTGCTATTACAGTTAAACACGGCACTAAAATATGTTTCTAAAAACACTGTAGGTGAGAAACGGGCAATGCAGTAACAATCTTGATATATATTAGATCAGCACTATCTAGTTTTAGCGTTAGTCTTTGTGTCCACAGTGGCAGCATGGGTGGCAGGCAATACGAAAATGCGGGAGTACAGCCTGTAGTTCGAACAACAGCTCGAAAGCCAGCAAAACTCCACCGGATGGCATATATTACATCATTCAGGGGCGAGGAGGGACATTTAGGCACTGGTTAGATGGAGGGAAGTTTACCACAGTTCATTTACACATACTAGCCACATTGTTTTGACACAAAGCTGGTTCAAAATAATTAAAGTACTCTTTTAACTCATTGTAAAACACTTAATTTAAACTTTGTAAAAATAAATAAAACTCACAAAAACCATCTCGGTTAGCCACTGTTTCAACAGTCACCATATTAATTGTGAAACGATCCTGCTCTACCGCTGTGTTCAGTGCTGTCTCTTTACTGATGCCGTCTGGACACCAGCTGTTTACCAGTCCTGTAATGTTAGCCCCACCACTTGCAGTCACTATCTTTCTCAGCTGCTGTTTTACGAGTAGAGACTGACCTCTGCTGGCACGTGTTGTGCACTACATCGCCTCAACATTTCTGTATCAGTTTATTAGAAAAGTAAGTGTCCATATTTTACTTAAAAATGATACCATCTGGATTTCTGAATACCCCAGTATACCACAAACTGTGATTCTGCACAAGCCTAATCTTTATCTTTTTTTAAATTTTTATTTCTATGCATGATTTTTTTCTCACTTTGAGCACTTTGCTACCTAAAACATAGCATATTTATATTTTGGTCAGACTGTATCCAACTGCAGTAGCTCACGCTCAGCAATCTTCGCTAAAACTCAAGAAGTAGCCTAGCTTATAATATAAACACGACGCAAATGTTTATTTCTCTTAGGTTTCACCGCCCAGTTAGTTAAGCTGTAAGAAACCTACAGCTTGGTCTTACAGAACTGTTACAGGTGGTCATAATGAATTTTCTGTATGAAGTCATAAACTTTCAAGAGAGAATCATGATGCATCTTAGAATCAATCTTTTTTTCTCCCACCCCCAGCTCATAGTCATTGTTGACATGACTTTAACAACAGCTGTAAACAGATTGTTGTAACAGTAGAATGATATGTGGGACATCTGTGACAGACGGCTCCTTCAGACTGTGAATGCAGTTCTTCCTCCCTCCCTCTCTCTCTCTCTGTCTGCCTCTCTGGATACAGGTTTCACATGAGTGTTCACCGACAGACAGAGACGTTGACTGTAAATACTGTGATCTGTTTTGATGACGCACAACCCAGTGCAAGCTCATTGATATGGAGAGGGAACTGAGGGCAGGAGCTTCCTCATCAGCAAACACGTTCCTGTGATGTTGACCGAATGAACTCCAGACTCCACCACATATATTTAAGCGTGTGTGCATGGATGGTGCAGAAATGGAGCAAAGCTTAAAAGTCAGTGCTCATGAAGAGCTCAGGCTGCTTTGCTACACTAACATGACATAGTCTACTTGCTGCTGCATGTATCCAACTTAAAGGAATAGTGTCACAGTTTTGGAAACTATGCCTATCCTCACTGCCGACCTTAAGCTATTGTCATCTGTTTGTCATGCTCCACAACGCATGCTTTTGTGAGTTTAATAAGTGTAGCTTGCTCCTGCAAATGGATTGCCTTGGTGTGGTTGAATGTATACACTGTGGCAAATCCACAAAAGGATTGAGCGGCTTCTGCAGCTGCTAAACCTAAACAAGTAAGGAAAAAATAAACAATAATTCTCAAAGCACCTTCACCCCTAACTGCGCTGCCAAGCAAATAGCGTCTCAGTGCTCCTGTGCTACTTGCATGTATTTAAATTAGGTAACATACATACATTTGGTGTGGAAAAATTGTCCCCTTTCTATGCAAATAAACCTCACTGCAAATCTTAATTCAAAAAGATCAGCGCTAATAGCCACACACAGATACAGTGAAATGATTAGCGTCCTCAGAGAGTAGGTGGTAACTGAAGTGCATTTATAGAGGGTGTCACGCTTAGCACTGACCCAAATACAGTTTCCCTCTGTCACTCTTAAATTCTTCACCTGGAATTTAGAGGAATGCCTCTGTACATCAACAGTCAGCACCTGTTGGTCACGGTCTGAAAATTTCAGTTTACTTTTTCCTCTCTGCCATTGTTCTGCATATTGTGTTCTTGCACTCAGCTGCAAAACTTTATGGGCATGTTTGTGCTGTAATATCGTGAGCACAATATCTTTCGTGAATCAGGCATTGAGATGACGCAGTTAGCATTTGTGAGTGATGCAATATTCGTGGTGCTCTCAGCAGCGGAAATCCATAATTTGTTTGCCTGTCAGTGGCCACTTTTTAGGTACACCTGTACAATTTATAGCCATTCAACACTACTGCTCTGCCATAAATTGTTGCATTTGTAATTGTACCTTTGCAAAGTTAATAATGTTGAGTTATTGCTGACATTATTGGAAATGTATAAATTCAATTCGATGTTTATTATTGAGGCCAAAATTAAAGGAAACCTGGTCGTCGAAGTCCGGCGCTTGGGTAGCATAAGACACTGATGATAAAAGCCGCCCTTTAATGCGCCATGATTCGTGGCCGGTTGCCATTATAGTTTAACGGCGCTCAACGGCATCAGGGGGAAATATAGTGAGACAAGAACGAAAGTTAAGGCAGCAAAAGTCTGAGTAGGGCGGGATGGAGGGTCAGTGAATGGGTCCAGCAAACTCCGACTTTCACCCAGTAGAGCGGTGTTCACATCCTGTAAGATTATAAAGCCAAACCCTGTTCTTTTTTCCTGAACCTAACCATGTGTTTTTGGCGCCTAAACCCAACTATGTACGTTAATTGTTGAAGGGAAAGGAGGGTCTTGTACTGACATAGGGGTCCATGTCATTGGTCCGACATCCCATTAGTCCGACTGTCCGCGGTGCTGAACGGCTCGCAGTGGGCATATGGTGCACCGCGACCAGCTCTGGGTCAGCTGGGAAAGGCTTGAGGCGAAGCAGGCTCACGGCTTATGTGTTTGTCACTTTCTTTTTCATTTTAACCCACACCATGATCTTTTCCTGACCCTAACCAAGTGGTTTTTGTGCCTAAACCTAACCAGACCTTAACCACAGGGCATCATGATGATTTCGGAACGGACTTCGGAACAATGAGTTTAATATGGTCAGAACAATGGGACGTCGGACCAATGGGCAGTTCCCCTGACGTAGTGCGTTTATTTTGAAAGAGACTATATGAAAACAGTAAATTTCCTGTAGAACAGAAGTGTATCTTGAAAGAAGACAATGGATGTAACAGGCAGAACTTGACATGGCATCCCAAAACGTGAACAACCAACGCACCCAGGGTACCTTTCACGTCGTATCTGGACGTGGAAAGTTCATGACACAAAGGCTATATGTGACGAGGTCTGAGTGAGAATGTGTTGTTAAAGGTGATGTTGTATTAGACTATGTTATATTGAAAGGTATTTCTAACTTTTGGTTCTTCACATGAAGGCAGAACATACAGGGAGTGAGAAGATGGTTGCTGCTTACCGAACTCTGTACAGTATGAAGTCTGAATTCACATTATTAATTTCACGTGAGCTGTGTGTCTGAAATGGCGGCTGAGCCATTATGTATATATATTCACACAAATATGCAAACACGCAAAGAGACAAGGTTAGAATGTGTCACACACGCCTGGAGCTAATAAACACTTCTTTCCTTTAATTCCTGTTTCACATAACTTTCTTCACATTTTTAATCGTCAACACCAAAACCATAAATGAAAAGCAGATATGTTTGTGGTTGTGTTGACACCGGAGTTTTGAGCAATGTGATGGAAAAACTCCACAGGGAGAAATCTTCCTCTTCAAAAGAGTCGGGCATGAATGTAATTATCGCACAACAATGCTTATAATTAGCAGGAGTGCAAGCTGGCGCGCTCTGACACAATGACGAACCTTGCTCCAGATTCTTTGAATCATATTGCTTTTTTCTCCTTGTAAAAATGTTCATTATCATATGATGAACTGTGGACCTGCCTCTTCCTGCTCACGTCTCACTCTGTTTATCTCTCTGTCACTACAGATAACCTCCACTCCTTCATTTCTTCATTATGCATTTCTATTCTTCAAACAGAATGTTTACCCTGCTGGTTTTTATCTGTCCTCTCTGTCTCACTCTCACACTGATTACCACTTACTGTAAAGAGCGGTTTCCATAACCCCCCCCATCCCCCATCCCCTCTCCTCCCTCCGTCCTTCCCTATTCTTATTAAAAAACTCTCCCACTTTAGCGTGGCCCTGGCTCAGGTCCCACTCGCCTCCTCTAAATGATCTGAGGCATCTTCCTTTCTATCCTCCTTCCCTCCCTGACTCCTCTCTCTGTCCTCACACTATCCTTCCTGCTCTCTCCCTCGCGCTCTCTCGCTGGCTCGGCATGTAAGAAGTGACGCACGGCCCTGCTGTCAGGGAGAGATAGCAGACCTGACTCTGGCTGTGACGTCACCAGGTTATCTCCAAGCTGTCCTTCTGCAGAACTGCTACACACACACACACACACACACACACACACACACACACACACACTTGCACCACTAGTATTTGCCTGCACAAAAGCACAGCCGTCAAGATTATGGTGCTCCTGCTTGTACAGTATATGAGAAAAAATGCACACACATGCAGTCACGTTTCACACCTCTAAAATTCCAAACCAATTACCAGACTCTTAGTGCCACACTCTCGCATGCCAGTCACACTCTGAGTAAATCCTTCCTATGAAATTATTAACATGCAAGATTTATCCTTGTCCCATGTGTGCAGCTACAGGGAAATGCTCGCAGTGTTCCTTGGGCTTGTAATTCAAACAACCACCCATGAAACAGATAAGATCCGACATGCTGCATATGCAAAAATTATGGCTTGTCCTACTTTATACTACAAAGTCTCTAATGATCTTTTCTTTATTTCCTATATTTCCACAGCTTTAAACATTTATTTCTGTTTCATATGATCCTTATCCTTGATCTTGAATCTTATTAAAACGTAGATGTAGTTAAAGGTATAGTATGCAGGAATTGTTGGCGACTGTTTGTAAACGGTACCACCTGCGAAAGTGGAAGTGAAAGCCAGGCCCAGATTTGCTAAATTTGTGAGATTTATTTCAACATTGTGTCCACATTTTTGTAGCCTACTCTTGGATATGTGCTGCTTATGGTCTGACACCTGGTCACTACCTTTTTATAAAGTCCCGACCATACCTGGGCACTATGCCCAGAAACATCCTGAAAAGAGCGAAATAAGAAGATACAAGCAGAGGGCAGAGTCTCTGCTGATAAAAACACCACCACACACTTGTAGTGGGTCATACATGATGATTGAACGGGATTACTTTTGTATTAGGGTGCTTTCACACCTGCCCTGTTTGGTTCGGTTCAATCGAACTCATGTTTGTTTGTCCTCTTCGTTTGGGCAGGTGTGAACACAGCAATCGGACTTGGGTGTGCACCAAAACAACCGGACCGAGACCTTCTTGAAGAGGTGGTACTCTGGTGTGGTTCGTTTGTGGTGAGAACATGTTCCGACCTGGATCCGAACCAACTGCAGTCACATGACACATTGTTTGGGTTAAACATGAGCATGTTACAGTCCTGGAGGATTATTAATGTGCACCTCCTCCTGTACTGCCTTAATATGCACATTCAGCACATCCAATGCATCAAAACATTGTTTTCTAGTTGGAGCCGCGCCTCGTTTTCAAACTGTATGGTTTGACTAAAATGAACAATGACAGCAATATAGTCCACGATGAGCAGCGCTAAAATCAACCTGCGTAGTTGTCCCTCCATTGTGACATTAGAAAGTGTCACATTTATCTTGCAAGTGTACTCTTCTTCAACGTTTGGTTTACTTCCTGGATTTTTCCTGCATGGAAATTCTGACCAATCAAGAGCAGCTTTCTCGTGCAAGGCATTTTATCTGGTCCGCTTGGAAATGCTGCCGTGAGAACATGAACCAACTCTAGGCAATTATGCACCTTCGTAACAAAATTAGTCCCTGATTCGGACCAAAGCAAGACAACTCTAGGTCTGAAAGCACCCTGACTCTAACAATGTTTTGTAGGAAAATCCAGCTCAGTATACCTTTAATCATAAAACTTAGAAAATCAGAGATATTGTGGTAAAATTGATGTTTCTGTTTTGGCTCTCATTCTTAAAATTTTCTAATGTATTCAATACTACCAACAAATATGACAAATACCTTCATGAAGTCATACTGGTGTTATAAATAGTTTCATGTATCTATTGATTGTCTACAACTAACCGTGATTTTTGTTGTTTAAATTGTGTAAAATACTCTTTACAAAGATCCGGAAGGACCATAACATTAGTATAACTAATACTTTGTTATGCTGAGCCACAGCAGTGTGTAGGATCTTCCCTTTCCAAGACTCAAGTGATTCTTTCCAACACACCGGAATCTGAGGTAGCTGGAGGTGTGAATATCTCCTCTCTAAAAACGGAGCCAAATGCCCATCATTTCTTCACATGTCTCGTTCTGTGTGTCTCTGTGAGAAAAACAGGAAATACTCACATTTAAGAGGCAGGTACCAACAAATGTGTGATGTTTTTGCTTTAAATGTGACTGAAGAGATTAACGGTCGACCAGTCCATTAATCAACTCATCACTCAAGCTCTAAAACAGAACAAGACATGTAAGATAATAATCAACAGTCAATCATTGAAAACAACAATAAATGTTTAACAATAAAAATGAGAGCAATAGATGGGAAGATGAACCAGTAAGTGATGGAGTTGTACCATCAGAGAATACATGATGAGCTGTCAAATGAGGCGCTGCTCCAAAGACAGATAATGAAAAAGTCTCCCAGCTGTCCGACCATAACTGGGGTTAATGTGGAACCTGTGAGCTCTGTTGATGCTCCAGCTCCTCTAGTAATGAGAGAAGAACTGTGCTGGACTGTGGTGTGTTTTCACATGTGGGCAGTGGACCTAGACTGTCCATGATGGATCGATAGAGAAGTACCACCAACCCAACAGCTTGTAATTACGTTCTCTCTGTGTATTGTATATTAGAAATTTGCATTTTATTCTATCTCAACAAATGTCACTGTTTAAGTTCAGTTACAAAATAGAAAATAAAGAAGAGCAATGGTTGTACAGGGGTTTAAGTGGGTCAAAATCTGCGTAGTCATTTGACGTCCTCCTGGGGTTCAGTCCCTTATGTCCTGTCCAGTTCAAACCCTCCCTGATATGCCTTGCTTCTAATACAAAGGTAAGCTTTGTTCTTGTTTTTTTCATTTGTCCCTGAGGTGCTGTCAAAAGTACGCCAGCTCCACGGAGAGCGCCACAGGAAGAGAAAGGTTTTTTTTTTTTTAATAAAATTTCCAATGCCTGATTTCACATTTACAGTCAGTCTTAGAGTAAACCTCGACCGAGTCCCAAACTGATTGGAACCGTTACGCACAAAGCAGAAAAAAAGGCCACTCGCTCAATATTCCTTTGAAGTGGAAAATCAAGCACCGGTGAAGTTCAGTGGGTTTGGGTGGGATTCACATGAATAAAATTGGACGCCCTGCTTTTTTCCATTTCATTGAATTCAGATCAGGACGCAACGCCAACTCTTAGATGTGTCGCAGAATTTGGCATCGCCAATGATGGCAGAGACGACTGCCTCCAACAGCCCCCACCTTCATTAGAAAACTCCGCCACCCACATCGCTCCTGCGTTTTGATCATCCTCTTCTTCATGGATCCTTCTCTTTCATCTGATTCATATTCTCTGCTGCTGTCTTTGAAAGGAGTGAAGAACGTTCCAAATTTCGTAGTGCTGTTCTCATATTGTTCTCAGGATACATTGTCATCACCATCCATCCCAGCACTTGGCTGAAAGGGATTTGCAGTCTTGCCAGAATTAGGACAGCCAGACACAGGCAGATGTTTGGAGTGGTGTCTGGGTGTGGCCGGGGGCTATATTAGAAGACAATAGAAACCGCAGTACAGGCTTCCCCAAAGTAATGACGCTGAGCATGAACCGCTGCGTTTTCCTTTGTGTTCACCAGCTTACATCAGCCAGCCGTGATGCAACATGGCAAGAGGCTCACAATAGACATGGCATTGTTGCAGAATAACACTTTGAACATGAGGCTTGATGTGACATTTGCAGCTTGTCAGGAGAACTCGGATCAGAGTTTCCTTTTTAAACTGTGGCACAGAGCTCATAGTACTCTGACCATTTGATCACTCTCTCCCTCTGTTCGCTCACTTTCAGCTGAATCTGAGCTCCACGGCAGAGGGATAACGTTACACTGTGTAAATTTAGAAAGGCTGGAACTAGATGAAATACAAAGAGATCAAATGTACTAAGTAAAGAGATTTGTCACACATTTGCATGTGTGGAGAACTTCACTTGTCATATCTGATAAGTTTTGTCAGGTGTCAGTTGATACAGTAGAGATGATTTTGGGTGCATGTGGGGACACTGTGGCACTTCTCCTTCAGCTTTTGACCACACTGTTATCACGATGACGCCTTTCCTCTCCCATATTGATACAGATACTTAAACTGTTAACCTAGGGTATGTGTCCAATCTGATTTTTCATTTTAAATCCGTAACCTCACAATGTGGTATTACTCAACTACACATCACATTAAGAGACGTCCAGGGGCCAACATTCTTGGGCTTAGGAATAGTTTTACATTTTGGGAAAAATATTTATTCCCTTTCTTGCCGAGAGTTGGATGAGAAAGTTGATACCACTGTCATGTCTGTCTGTTCAATAAAAAGCTGCCTCCAGCAGATGGTTAGCTTAGCTTAGCACAAAGGCTGTGTTCTCTGCAAGCTGCCACGTCTGAGGCTGAAAAATGAAGTGTGGAAGTACCAAAAACTGCAGTTCATCGAACCACCACTTGAGGCTGGCTCCAAAACAGAGTAAACCTACACCTCTCACAGTTTCTAAAAGACCTTCAGGGCTGTTCAAAATGTCCTCTTTTCTGACATTCAGAGTTTCTATTGGGGTTTTTAAATGAAGCTTTAAATGTCCGTTGTTGGGCTGCCCCCGACTAAGAATTTTCCTAGTCGACCAATAGTTGTCATTTAGGGCCATTAGTCGACTAGTCGCCTGCATGTTTACGATGTTAATTTAATTGTTAAATTATATATTTTGGGCGGTGCAACACAATGGTTTGAGTTGAAGGTGTGAGAAAGAATAGTATCAGTAACATTGTTAACACTGTGCTACATTACAGAGAAATACAAAACCGTACTAATGAACCTTCATTAATATAGGCCTATATTTTATCTACAAGTGCACGTCACACACTGAGCGAGCCGCCTGTTAATGACGCTGTCGGCAAAGCAGTAATGATTGTGCTAAGTGGCTAATGGGCATGTAGCTACTTCCATGTTTCAGATGATACGCCATGTTTGTAGTCGACCAATGAAGATGAGTTTACATATCACCTTGGGTTCGTCCTTCACCTTCTCAAAATGATCCCACACTTTGGATTTCCTGCCCGACATGTTATTAACTAGCCTGTGTGATAACCGCAGGTACCAGCCCTGGAAATTAACCTGACTCCTGTCTGACTGCTGAGCGTGGCCACTTCCTGTGTCTCTCCTTTCAAATTAAATTCCCACATGGTCCAGTCATATAGGTTTTGATTTATTTTGACAAGGTGCAGCTCCTAATAGAGTTTCACATTTGCTTTTTTGTCTTCAACTAAGCAACCAATAAAATCTTGCCGACTAATGACCTTTTCTGGTCGACTAACGTTTGGTCGACTATGAGGGGGCAGCCCTAGTCTGTTGTCGTATTTTATGACATCATCACTTATGAAAATCTTCAATTTAAATAAAGTGATTCATCAGATTAAATAAGTCATTCTTGTATTAAATAAACTTTATACAAATATATGCAATTCATGATTGCATCTATCTATTTTCAATAAATTTTGACTTTTGGACTTTACGTACCTCTGGTCTTTTCCATAAAGGTCTTTATCAGTGCACCAGTCCACACCGTTACACTGACCTTGATTTAAGTAATTCAGAAGCATGAACAGTTTTCCACAAACAATGCAGTGTGAGGCCTGACAGAAATTAAACAGTGAACTGATTACATGGAGAATGGATGGGAGGAAATCACCTGAGAATGCTGACAGTCGCTGCTGGTTACATTAGAGCTCTCACCATCATAATATATTCATCATCTGAGAAGAAGACGTGACACTGAAAATAGATTTATGGGCACAGATGAAGAATGCTCGTTCTTTCAATTTTAAATGCTCCACCTCAAGATTCAAATCACACCCGGTGCACTTCTGTCAGGATAGATTTAAGAATTTCAACAGAATAAGATGCCAATCAAAATAATGATGGAAGTATAACTTTGCACATAGAAGCAGCTCAGGGTCAATCCAAGGAGTTAAATAATAATTTAGGAATTTATATCATCCAATTGTCTTGTCACATCTTGTAACGTGCAGTGCATCGTGATGTTATTGAAAGATGATTTGAATTCTATGAATTGTGACATACATACAGATCACATTATTATAATACATGCAGTCACATATGATCCTGAGTTCTTTACTGTCTGGCCCACATGAGTCAAAGAGAATAATGTAAACAGAATGAATTAATGAGTGGAAATAGGAATAGCTTCAAAGATGCACGTCTGTTTCTTTCATGTTTCTGGGCTTCTTCTTCCTGATGGCACAAATCACTTGACACAGCACCTGGCAGGAGGCATTACGTGTTGATAGCACTCCTCTATTTTTGTGGTCTCACCCACTCCTGCTGGCCTGATAGTGTGATTCATAGCTCATTGGACAGGGACAGTGACCACATGCCCTCTGTGGCAGTCCAATCGCCCGAATAAATGTTGGCATTATATGTTTCGGCAAACCTTGGATACATGTTGGGGCTTCTGTGGCTCAGAGGTGGAGTGGATCGTCCAATAATCGAAAGACCGGCGGTTCAATCCCTGGCACCTCCAGTCCACATGTCGATGTATCCTTGGGCAAGATACTGAACCCCAAATTGCTCCCAATGGCTGTCCCATCAGTGTGTGAGCGTGTGAAGGGTTACTGAATATCAGGTGGCACCTTGCATGGTAGCATCGGCCACCAGTATGCAACTGTGTGTGTGACTGGGTGAATGTGACATGTAGTGAAAAAGTGCTTTGAGTGGTCGAGGACTAGAAAAGCACTATATTGGTCCAAACTGGTCCAGCCAGGGGGTCCAGATTTTTCCTTAGTCGTTAGTTCAAGGTCCACACAATTCAATACACTCAGTGACATACTTGTGTTTGGCCATGTCGTCAAGCTAATTTGCCATTTTTCTCAAGTAGCTGTCAGTTAGTCACTCACTCTACAGTAGGAAACGGCACTGCAAAATAAAAGCTCTGTGCTGGAAATTCACTGTTCATAAAAATAAAGTGTGTTTTGTCCATTCACAATGAACCAGGACCACAACCCACCAGTTGGAAACCCCCGCACTATACAATTGCAGTCCAAATATATACAGTTTATATACCATATTTATTATGTTTCATATGTAGTGGATATGTTGAAACTTAAGTTATATGATGTGACTATGCTGTGGTTAACTGGGTATTTGAAGCCCAAGAATAATGTTTTCCAACCCTGACCGAGTGGGTTTTTGTAAACATTATTCATGGGCTTCAAATACCCAGTTTTGTTGCTACAAAAACAGCTGGACATGTCCCGAAATATCATTAAAAAATACCACTGCAGTGCCATTAAAAAAAATATATCAAGAAAGGGGAAAGTGTACATGTATGGGTCATACATGTACACTTTCCCCTTTCTTGATATATTTTTTAAAATTATTATATATACATATTTATTTTATTTTATTTTGATTTAATTATTTTTTTTTTCATTTTATTTTATTTTTATTTTTTTGTGTGTATTTTTTACTCCTTTTTCTCCCCCTTGCTTTATATTAGTGTCCCTCACTCATTATTGTCATTATTTACTGACATGTTGCTGATTTTATTGCCATTTCTCAACCTTGGCTGAGGGGGGTGGGAGGGGGTTCATTGTTGGAAAAAACACTAAAATGCTTATAAAATATGTTTAAAAAAATAGGCTTGGTCACTTCAAACACACCAATTATAAGTTATACATTACCCAGTTTTGACGCTACAAACAAGGCTGGACATGTCCCACACTATCAGTTACCAAATAACCTAGTTTTGTCACTACAAACATGCCTGGACACGTCCTGAACTGTGGGTTCACCAGCTGTGTTTGTCTCAGCAGCTCACTTCCTCCTGATGAGAAACTCAGCACATATACATGTAATCTAAACTACGTCATACGTATGAAACGTACAAATGTAACATATACATGATGTGCAGAAACATACAATGCCAACATTTTACCCTTGTGTTAGGGCTGTCTGTGGCCTCAGATGTGCCAGCGAGCTTTCCTAACAGTGATAAGTGAGAAAGGAGTGATCTGAAAAAGGGAGTTTGTCTCTTGAGCTCCTGGCTGTTAACCTGGCAGACGGATATGAGAGTGGAACTTTGGTTCCTTGCAGTGATCAGAGGCGTCACAGGAGACACAGACAGTGTCAGAGCTGGGAGACAATCTCTTCATTTTCTCCACATCAAAAGAATGTACTGTCTGCAAATGTAACGACTCTAAAGAGGACAGGAGAGAGATTAGTGTGGAGCTTAAAATGGGAGACAGATAATCGTGTCCTCAGTTTGCTTTGGCAAGAACCTTTTCTCACTGAGCCAGAGAAATCAAACAGGTCAGTGAACTATAGAGACAGAAAGCCCCCAAAACCTCCGTCAGTGTCATCAGTCACTCTTCACTGATGGCAGATCTCCCTCCTGACCCGCTGTGTTTCTATTAAACTGATAAATACAGTATGTCTATTCGTAAGAGTTGTTGCCCAGTTCACGTCGTGTTAGATAAAGATCCAAAGCATGTCCAAACTGTGAGCTCTGACAATAAGCCGTTATTCTGATTCAAGAAGGATGGCTGAAGTGTTTCTAAGAGTTTATATCTATTATGGGAATGTCCCTGTGCTTACACCTGCTGTCCCGTGTCTTGGCTTTTAAAAACAAGTGGTTTTGTACAATACAATAGTGATTCACACAACTGTATTCTACAGGCAAACATGTTCATATCTGTTCCGAATGGCCACACTCTGGGCATTGCGCGAAGCCTGGCGTCATGGCGAGTAAAGCAATGAATTGTACAAATGGGGATAATGGTCCATAATTTTGGACACATTCACATGTGCACCCTCAAATCCTGCAGCTGCGTAATTGAGGCTGGCGCGGAAACCCGGCGTGTGCCTCTTGAAATGTGGAACATCGGTCTGCAGCCGTGCCAAACTGTTGATGATTGACTTGTTGGTCTGTGGAAGCCACGACCAAATCATTTCTTTTCCACGTCCTCCCAAAACACACCAGTAACCAGAGAGCTGCTGTGTTTTTATAGACAAGGAGAATGAGGAAGCAAGTAGGAAACAACTTGTGCACAGTACAATGGTGACATGCAACCACTGGAAAAAAAATTACAAAAAAGTCACATGCAGCGTTTTTACAATTTCCTTTTCAACAATGGTCCTTCTGTGTTTTGCTGTACATGTGCATCTGTCCACAGCTCCCACTACAGTGTTAGAGAGAGGATGACTCGTATGAGTATGTATGTATTAATTAATGCGCGGTCATTGCACACACAGCTGGAAAAGAGATGTTGTTGCACGCATGTTGGGACAAGGACCTTACTGAGATGTGAAGGCAGACGTGATGTGGCATTGAGTTGCTCACATGAGAGGTGACAGAAGTAACTGCGTGAAGTATGGTGAAGAGAGGTTTGAGAGAGAAGTCTAAATCCTGCATACTTTCACACCTCTGCACACCTGGCCAGTTCATGCTTCAAGTAAGCGTGTTTGCAAGATTGTCAGTTTAGGAAAGGTGCAAAAATACATGTATATGTATATATATTTATATTAGGGATGTAAATCACTAGTTTCATCAGGATACAATATTACATTAATTCTGTGGACAACGATAAACTGTAATATTAGCTGATATCACAAAGTCTGCCACGACACAATTTAAATTCGTTGCTATGCAGGGGTCTGTGATCGATAGATGATATTATATGATCATTTAACACAATCTGTTACAGAAGGAGCTGCCGCCCCTTTCTTTTTACTTCTGATGCCACTAACACGCATAAAAGAGCACATGGATAAGTTAACCTTCAGGACTTTCTTCCAGAGAACACTTTCTGCCGCTGTTTGACGGTGACACAGACTTTCAAAATAAAAATATAACTTCTGGATGACGGTATGGATCGATGTTTACACTTTGCATCAATGATACTGGATCGTTGATCATTACATCGATATATCCATCTGGGGTGGGGGTAGCGGAAGCTTGCGTAGGGCAGTGGTCCCTGCTAGTGGTCCCTAATCACAGCAATAAAAGATGGAGCCATGCCACCATTGCAGTCAGTTTCTCCCGGTTAGTATTCCTTCAGTGTTCATTGTTCAGTAGGTTTTTACCGGGAGCCAAATTATCTTCCTCTCCAAAACAAACAGACCAGGTGCAACCAGTAAAAACACTGAATAAAGCAATTTCACTTTAAAAATCAGTGTTTCTCTGATGCTGTTTGGCTCATCACGGTGGGGCTGCTATCCCCGCTCCTGCTAATGTGCGCTCACCTTATTTGCTTGGCTAATTTAAGATCCAGATGTTCAGGAGGTTTTTACCAGGAGCTGAATGTTCTGCAGAGGTCTCCTCCTCTCCAGAACAATTGGGCCCAATGATTTAAACCACTAAAAACACTGAATAAAGCAATTTCACGTTAAACATCAGTGTTTCTAATGAAGAGAGCAGCTAGAAAGTTCAGAAAATTACTTCACTTTACTGTAATACAGCATTTAAACCAGGAAAAGACAAAACTTATATTACAAAATTAAAATCTGAGACCATATCTAGTCTCATATCATGATATTAGTATAACATCCATATATTGCCAAGCTCTAGTTGAATGAAACATAAAAAGCTAGTAGGTGGATCGTAAGTTTTGCGTTTGTTTGTTGGTCTAACTATGTAAATTATGGGTTTTAGAGTAATTTTAAAAAACGGTGAGGAAGTTTTTAACCCTGCTTTTTTTAGATTTCTAAATGTTAACTGAAATTCAACTCTTTCAGTGGCTCCCACCCTTCAGGTTATCCAATGATGTGGCAGATTATCTCCTGGTGTTGTCAGCACGACAGTAGAAGGCCAAACCCAGAAGTGGCTGTGACAGATTACTGTGGTGCCCTCTGCACTGTTTATCAGACCTCTTCCTTTTTACTGCCTGCATCTATCAGGCTCACAGTAGTTAAATACCCAAGATAAAAGCATATGGTGCAGGGCCCACATTAAAACAGCCACTCACCTGATTTATTACGTTGTCCTCCACCAAAGATCTGTGATTCTCAGGGCCACAGTGCAGCGACTGCCCTGCGACGTATCATGTTGTGTTGTATCCACGGACACCTCTGTATCCACTGTGCCTCCTGGCAGTAATAGTCGCCTCCTTAATGGCTCTGTTTTCAGGCTTTGATGCATTTTCTCATGTTGGTGAAACGTGGAGCTACTCGGAACATGGTGTTCATCAGGTGACTGGCTGATGTCGTGCTAGAGGCCAGCTTGTAGCACATGTTGCCTCACAGCTCGCTGTGGTGGTGGTGCTTTTTATTCACTCTTTGAAATTCAAAGGGTCTCTTGATTTGATAGGACTTGAGGAAGCACATCTCCTGTGTCCTGCCCCGTGGTTAATCCAAGGCTGACACTGCGATGGTTGTTTAAAATGTGTCGCCTGCAGTTCTTCTCTCTGTTTGATTGGCATTTTGAGATAGCAGAGGCTGATGGAAAGGGTCTGTTTGCTCACAGCGATGCAGGAGGAGGCTGGGGAGCCCAGAGAAAGAGAGGGGGAAAGATAGAGACAGTTAGAGAGAAAATGGGAGAGCAGAGCATCCTGAACCACGATAACCTTAAGTCCATCTCTGATGACACATGCTCCCATCTCTGACTGGGTTGATTATGGTGACAGCAGCCTTTGCTCATCTCAGTCTAACCTCTGCATCACATCCCTATGATGAAGAAGGAATAACATTTTCTGTTGTTGCTTTGGGAGCAATGCCTCTGTGCATCTATGCCTCTATTATGTCGTGCTATTGAAGAGGGGTTTCTCTTTAACATAAAGAAAGGTCTGCTGCTTTTGAAAATATAAAATTAAAGTTTTGATATGATATGATATGATATATGATAAATATACTTTTCTGTACAGAGAGCCCAGATGTTGTATCTGGAATCTGCTGGAGCCACTCTCCCAGTTTGGGGGTCACAGCCCCAAATACTCTGATTACCACTGGCACCACTCTTTCCTTTACTCCCCACATCTTTTCTAGCTCCTCTTTTAGCCCCTGGTATTTTTCAAGCTTATCGTGTTCCTCCTTCCTGATGTTGCTGTCCTTCAGTATTGCTAAATGTATCACATCTATCACCACTGCCTCATTCTGTTGTTTGTCGATCAACACGATGATTGGTTGGTTAGCCATCACCAGTTTGTCCCTGTGGTTGGCCATATCTACATTTTTATTTAGAAATTTGCTTATGCTGTTGTAGTTTATAGTCCAGTTGAAAGCTATGTCAGTATGGAGGGTTAAGGAATCACACACTGATATACTTTGGTGTGTTATTTTACAGGTAATATTTCTAATTAAATGACAACAACCCTATTATGTATCTGTACATGTGTTAGGTGATTCATTATTCTTCAAATAGGCTATAGTTCTCCTTTTCCTTAAAAAGACAAATGCACAGCTTTAATTTGAAGGAGTACATCTATTCTGAGGAACAAAACATGGGAACAAGCCTTCTCGAGTTTAAGGAAGATTCATGGGTCCCCATAGAACCCATTTTCATTCTGATATCTTGAGTTGAGAGTTCAAGGGACTCCTTAAAAATGGCAATGCAAGTTGTTCCCTTGCCAAAATGTAGTCTAAGTTTGGTGCATTGTTAAGCACCCTTTCTGACATGGTTAATGGCTATGTCGACATGGTTGATATCAATGGATGACTAGGTTGTCTCGTTTTAAAAGATACTGGGACCCTCATGCTATCTTAAAAAGAGTGCGCTGTAGCCTATTCAAGACAGTAATGTAGGCATTTAATTATTTTTGCCTGGAGGGGCCATTGCCCACTGTTGGGGGCACCACTGAAGAGGTACAATGGAGTTACCTCAGCTTCTAACAGTTCAATCCGGTCCCACTCAGAAGTCGTCGAAATCCGGCACTTGGGCAGTGACTTGCAGCTTCAGCTCTAATGTCACCGTTATAGTTTAACAGTGCCGAGCGACGTCAGGGGGAAACACAGCGGGACAAGAACGAAGGTTAATGTGGTGAAAATCCAAAAAGGGCGAGTGGGACGGGTGGTGGACGGGTCTAACAGACATTGACCTTCACCTGGGAGAGCGGTGTTCGTGTCCCATGAGATTAGAAAGCCAAACCTCAAACCTTCTTTTTTCCTAAACCCAACCTCACGTTTTTGCTAGAGGTAAAAAAAACCCAAAAAAAACATTTGTGGTGTTGTACTGATGTAGTGCGTTTATTTTGAAAGAGACTGTATTTAAACGTTAAATTTCCTGTGAGAACAGAAGTGTATTTTGAAAGAAAACAATGCACGTAACAGGCAGAACTTGACACGGCGTCCCAGAACGTCAACAACCAACGCACCCAGGGTACCTTGTATGTTGTATGTGAACGTAGAAAGTCCATAATCAAATGTCGATATGTGACGAGGTCGGAGTGAGAATGTGTTGAGCAGTTATGTATTTACAGTGCTGAAGTACAATATAATACCTTTGCTCCACATTGGTTATCTTTTACCTTTCAACATTACCTGCAGTAGCTTTTTTGTATTGCGCTGAGTAAGAGCAGCTCCAATCACTTTCTGAAGGAAAAAAGAATATTCTTTATAACATCTGAGGGCATTCATCTCTGAGAGAAGAATTACCAAACAACAACTTTATATCTTTATTTATGGAAGTCTGAGAGGAAGTGTGCAGTGTGACCGGAGGTAACTTTACCTGGCTGGTGACAGGAAGCCTGAGAAATACTGCTCTATGGACTCACTGAGACTTTTATGGCACCTTACTGAAATATGACGGCCTGCTCTTTCCTAAAATGTTTCACTTATATGATTTGATATCATCTCCAATATTAGGCGTTGAATGGTTAAGTGTAGTGTTAATTATCTACAGTGTTTGCACGTGGGCGTATTGATCTCTTATAGATGCTGACGTAAATGTTGTCCTTGTCAGGGGCCACATATTTAATGCCAAAGCTTTAGTTAATGAATGGCCACAGACAGAGTTTGTGTCACTGGCTAAATGTTGAATGAAGCCATAGATAAAAAAAGATGTAATAATCTGGCATGTGCATCACTGGTATGAGCTTGGATGTCAGTTTTCTGAATGCTCTCGCTGCGGGTTTGAGTGTCTGTTCCTATAACTTGGTGTAGTGTAGCTTGTTGGCTCCGTGTCCGTGTGATCATGTGCCTTTTTGTTTTGAATATTTGCGTACATGTGAGAGAACGTGTCTAATTTTTACATGTATTTTTTATTTGACCATTATTTAACCAGGTTTGTCTCTTGAGATTGAAATCTTGGCACCAAAAATACACAACGCTTGTAAGAAGAGTAGGAAAAGATGGAAAAACAATGAAGGGCATTGTGAGACTTTAATGGGTGCACTCATGTATACTGCTCATGTGTGCGTGCATATGACTGTTGGTACATGCATGTATTGTCTCAAGAGGTTCCCCACAGCCACTGGCATTCTTACATTGCATCATGTTGTCTTATTTCATCTCTCCATGGGATCATGAAGGAAACATAGGGCGAGTCTATTGTTCATCCCCCTTATGTTTAGTGGAAATATGATTCTTTCATGCATTTTTGTTTCCATCTTGTTGCTCCTCTTATGCAGGAAATTTAACATCCATACTCTGAGCTGCAGTAGACACAGAGCCGGTATGTGATTAGAATCTTCCAGCCCGACCACAAGCACCACTGCCGTCACCACCGCTGCCACAGTCTTTCTAAGAAATAGATCACCTCCAAATATTGTGTTATGTAACCCTTTAAACAACTGCAGATTTCTCCCTCCGCTTCATTCTTGAGAGACGCGGGACCACAAGCGTGCCTGGAGGCCAGATGCAGATGATGGTCTGTCAGTTTGCGGACCCATGGTCAGGCCATCATGATGACATTAACACTCCAAGAATGTCTGTAGCACTCACTCTCAACCATCTTTCCACCCTCAGCTCGAGCAGTGTAGGCTAATTCTCCCCCTGCAGAATGTGGATTGTTATGAGGGATTGCTTGTACAGTATGTTTGATAAACCACAGCGCTCGCTCTTTAGGTAAGCCTTTCTTTTCTTTGTGGTGTGTGAAACTCCTCGCATTCTTTATATAGTATGATCTATAGTGTAGGCAAGATTTTACATAAACCTTTTGGGTGAAGCACAATAAAAGATTTTCCTTTCGTCACAGTTTTGATTTGGGGTGTAAACATGGACTGAGTTATGTGTGACATGGTGTCAACAGCAAACTATCAGCCAGCTTTGACCGTTGGAGCAATGCCGTGCAGCATCAGGGGGTGTAAGTGAGGACAGATGAAAAGAGATTTTTCATGCATCACAGAAGTCCCTCTGGATCTGCTCGTGACATGCACAAGAGCTTCAAATACTTTGAGGGGGGTCATGCTAACTTCCATTGGCTCAGTGTCACCACCTGACTCCAGTCTCTCCTCCTCCTTCCTCTCTTTCTCTCACTGACCTTTTTTTGTGATAGCAGCCCTGATGTGACGAAGATTTCATGAAAGAAATATTTAAACAGATCACAAGCTTGAGCCTGCGCTTTGAAGCCCACGATGGTTGTGTGGACAGCAGCTACTGGAGCGCCTAATTAGGCTGCAGAGACTGCACCTCTGCGAGGGCTTCTCTGATGCAACTTGGAAGGCACCCAGCTAATGCCACCACACAGTAACACTGATGAGATAAAGCGTTCAAAATAACTGATTAGTGTTTACGCCATGTCACTTACACTCCCAGCATGGATTTACATTCAGGATGTAATTGCTGACCGCTTTGGAGAATAGCCGGGAGAAGTTGTTAGTACACTGATCTGAAATTTGAGGTTAGCAGGGGTGCAAGAGCCGGACTTGGCGTTTATCCCTCATGTTTGATGTACAGCCTGCTGAACATAAATCTTGGCTCGCAGTTCCGTCTTGATAAAATATCTGAGGCAGGAAAGTGGAATGGCTGTCGCCTGTAAAGTCAGCTTCCTGTATGGAGCCTCGCTCCGCGGGGCTTGTATGAATTAAACATGGACCAGGGCCATTATAAATGACAGGGTCAGGACTGCCAAATGGAGATGTTGGAAAAACAATGCGACCAACAGAATCTATCATCTCTGCCAGCTCAGTGAAACTTTGTCAAGTAAGGCCAAGTCAGCAACTATAAGACTTCAGCTCCACTGAACATTTTAATACTGAAATGAACAGAGCCTCGTTCAAGTGAGTGTGACAGTTATGGCTGGAGAGGAGCGTAGTGACGCTGGCTGTGTACTGTGGTATTACTGTTGGTATGATGTGAATGATGATAATATAGATAGACTGCTCATCATCCTCTTATTAATTCACATAAAACAAAATATAGATGTTACACATTCTTACATCCCTGACTGGCTGTTTAACCCTTGAGCCTCACTAGGGACATTTTTATTTTTCAAACATTTTGGCTGTGTTAATGCATATGGCATACATTTTGTTCTGGAAATTCAAACTTAGCTTCTACACTAAGTCCATAATAAATCGTATAGCCAAAATACAGACACTCAAACCCTTAAGGACAAAAATGTCCCCATTGAACCCATTAAAACCACAATTTTTGATGCCATGGCTATTACAGCATAAAATCATACATTCTATGATATCAGGCTTCAGTCTAGAGCCCAGGATACAAAATTGTAGTTTAACTTTTTTCCACCATATTGCACCAAAGTCCCCCTTGCATTTAGTATACTTTTTTTTTGTCATAAAAGACATCTGTGGCATTGTGCAAACAAACTGGCATTTAAAGTATTACATTTTGAAAATGAATGAATATTTGTTAGTTATCAGGACTGAAGTTGGTTAAATGATTTAACTCAGTGAAAGTGGAAACATATTAATTATATAATATTTTCATGGCTGTTGTTTTACGCAGACATTTTTATCCTTTAGTTTTTTTTTTAAGGGAGGCGCAAAGGTTAATGTGCTTAAAACCTTGTGCTGTTGGTCACCCACATCAGGTTTTAATTGTAAATATAAAGATAAGTGTTAGAATATTTAGGAATAGTAGGAACAACCTACTTTCATCACTGCATTCAACATCTATATTAAAGTTATTAAAAAATATCTGAAAGGGACTTTAATTAGTAAAGATTTATAGCACTGGATTTCATTATAATGCTATTAAAATCTATTAATTTTGTGTAACTGCTAAGCCTTGAAACCTAAATGACTTCTGCAATCTTTGTTCTTATCTTTTATTCTTCTTTTAAAAAGTATTTCACTGTTGGAAAGATGCTTTTGCTGTCAAGGCGGTAGAGAGAAGCAAATACTTGTGAATTTGGTTCGATATGAAGAGAGAAAACAGGGGAAAAGGGCTGTGGTATTTATTCAAGAGGTAGAAAAAAAATAGGCAAAAGAAGCAAGAAACAGGCAACACAGTAACAGAATATTGGTTCATACTTGATCAGCACGCTTAGTTTTATTGTTTGTTCTGAGTTCGATCTGACTTTGAGAATGAGAGCCAGCTCTCTCTCTTGATCCACTTCTGTACTCTGTGTGTGTGTGGTGGTGGGCATACCAAAATAAGGAAATATAATCTGTAGTTCCAGCAACAACCAGAGAGCCAGCAAAAATCTGCTGGATGACGCAAATGAGTAGGGAGATCTGGGCATTGGTAAGACGGAGGGAAGTTTGCCCCAGTTCATTTACACACACTACCCACATTGTTACGTTACAGAGCTGGTTGAAAACAAAATAATCCCTTGAAGTACAGCTATTAATATTGGTTGCAGCGATTTACCGGTTTCAAGGTATAACGTGATATAAAAATTCACGGTTGTTATACTGTGTACCTTTGCTTATCTTCAATATTAAAAAAAAAATGCAACCAAACATTGAATCTCCCCTTTATTTTGGTTTTTTTTTATAAGGGGAGACTTTTTACACATACTTCCATTATCAAAATGGTTTCAAGTTTCAATTATAGTAATACATTGTCTGTTCAACAGCAATTATTCAGTTCAATAACCCTTCAGTTTTTTATTCCTTTAAGGGTCATTCTGAATGATAATAATATAAATTCTGTAATACCTTGATACTGTGATACCGCAAAACTGCGATATTTTCTGAAATGGTTATCGTACCATGAAAATTTCATACTGTTGCAACCTTAATAGACAAGGTATATCTTCATAAGCCATTTTTGATATCTGTGTACATGTTCTGCGGCCTCTTAGCTCCTCTTTTCCTACAAAATGGATTGAACTTGAGAATTTAATGGACTTTCAAACTAAGCCACACAGGCATTTCCTGACATCACTCACTTACCACTGGCAAGACCTCTCTCAGCTTCAGGCACCTTGTTCCCAGTCTGAGATTGTTTGTTTTCACCCGACGTGTGGAGAATAAAAATAACAGCCTTTAAAGAAGTTTGTTGCATCGTGATCAAAAGGAAAAACCTGATTATGGTTCTTCAGTCCTGTTTTAATCATCGTCTATTAGTTGTTTTCATGTACACTTGTGTCATTGTCGCGACAGCCTTAAATGCACTCTGGTATTGTTTCCTCTCTGGGCATTGGTTTCTCACATTTGTCCAGCCTCTCCCCTGCTGATGAGGACGACTCCGGGTGCCAAGAGTCTGGCAGCTCCATCCAAATCTCTCACTGGGTAAAACTTGGACTCCCTGTTTGTTTCATATGCCGGAGCTTTGTTATCTGGACCGGGAACAGACACATTGATGAAGTGGACCCTTGAAAAAAAGTGGAAGTGGACCAGAACACATCTGTCTCTCTCGTCGTGGAAATAAACCAAACAAGTATATAATTAACACGCAGACAGGGGTGATCCTTACTGAGCTTGGCAGAGCAGTAAACACTGTTGGTTCTGTTTAATCCTGAGACATTAACAAATTACGATAAAGGAAAATAAATCCTTTATACGATACCACTTCCTCACCAGTGTTGTTACCATGTTCTTCATACATGGACGACTAAGTAGGATGATTTTATTGTTGATTAATGTACATGATCCTGGATTTTTTTCAGGTCTTTGAAACTGAGATCTGTCTGGGGCTTTTGTTTGAACAAGAAGACCTTTATGGGGATAGTTTGGATCTTTTAAAGTGGGGTTGTATGAGGTACTTCAGTAGTCAGTGTGTTACATAGAGTAGATGGCAGTTGGCTCATTTCCAGTTTGGAGAAGCAGATGGGAGTACCGCCACAGAAGCTGAGCGGTTTACTACTGTGGACAGGGGTTATTGTAGCCACTTAAAAAAGGCCTTCCTATAAAAATTCAAATCAGTCTAAGTGAAAGCTATACTGAGAATATTTTCAACACTTAACCGTACCATCAGACAGCCCTTTCCTTTGGCGCTACTGTAAAACTTTGGTATTTCTACTCATAAACGCAACTGTACCACGCACTGTATTACGCCACAGGTCAGCTGTTCAGGTCAGACAGAGCTGTTGAGATCTCAAAGATGATGCGTGCTTGTGTTTTTGCAGGCTGCTCAAACAAAGAAATGAAAACAGCTGTGCCTAGTTACACTGATTAAAGACATCAACACTCCACCTGCACACTGAGACAACTCAGTGTTTGCAGCAAACATTTCTCTGAAGACGATTATGTAAAACCACCAAAAAAGCAAGAGAGACACATGCTAAAGAGCTGCTGTACCAAACCATCAGGTAAAATCAGGGATGGGCAGTATTTCTACTTGTATTTAAAATACGTATTTCAATTGCATTTGAGTATTTTGTCATTTGTATTTGATAAAGCTGACAAAAAGCAAATGTAATTTGTAACAAAATACTTTTGAGTGGAGTAATTTTGTATTTAAAATACTCAATACTTTCTCCACGAATCAAAAAACAAAAATAATAGGCTACACATTCTTATAATATTGGATGTAATGATATTTTTTTTACTTTATATCTATATATAGATATATATATATATGTGTGTATATATATACATATATATGTATATGTATGTGTGTATATATATATATATATATATATATATATATATATTCTTTTTTTAATCTATACATTTTTTTAAACTTGGGCCATTCGATGTGCCCTTCAATGACCTAGTGGTCTGTTTTACTGGACTGTGCATAACATAGGAAATTGTATGTTGTTGTGGTTGATGCTTGGGATGAGTATGCTACAAATGAATTGCCTCACGTTGGATCAATAAAGTTGTCTGAATCTAAATCTGAATCAATAAATAATATTTTAGGGTAGCCTACATGTCCCTGGCTTTTTTTCTTTTTTTCATTTGAAAAATGTTGAACACAGCACTTCAGAGGCTCCAAGTTAGGCAGCAAACAAGTTAACTAGCTACAGTCAATCAATCATTCAATTTTATTTATAAAGCCCAATATCACAAATCACAATTTGCCTCACAGGGCTTTACAGCATACGACATCCCTCTGTGGATCCCTCTTCCAGGACGGACAGATGTGCAATAGATGTCGTACAGAACAGATCAACATAATAAATTAACAGTAATCCGTATGACACAATGAGACAGAAAGAGAGAGACAGAGGGCTCTAGTTTCGCAGACCGGGCGCGGCGGAGGCGCAGCGCACCTGCGCTTCGCCAACTGGGTGTGGCCAGGTGGATTTTGTAAGTTTGGCACACCATGCGCCTGGCTCAGCTACTCCTCTTTCCCACCTCCGTCCCTCCTACCGGCGCAAGTCGGAAAGAGGGAGGAGAGAAGGCGTGGAGTGGGTTTTACATAGCCAATTCACATTACACCAATCAAATGAGCCCCTCTCCTCAACCTTAAATGCGCCGCGCGAAGGCGTAATGAGAGTTTACTCAATTCGCCGTGGCGGAAGAGAGCAGCAGCGTCAGACGGCCAAACTTCTCCCAGGAGGAAACTGATGTTTTGGTCCGGGAAGTCCAGGCTACCTTTGTATCATCAGCTCGTGGAGGTCTGCTCGCAGTGTCCGAATATACGGAACTGTGAGCAGACCTCCACGGGCTGATGATGCAAGTGTCCGAATATACGGAACTGTGAGCAGACCTCCACGGGCTGATGATGCAAAGGTAGCTTGGACTTCCCGGACCAAAACATCAGTTTCCTCCTGGGAGAAGTTTGGCCGTCTGACGCTGCTGCTCTCTTCCGCCACGGCGGAGGAGGTCACCACAACTGTAAATCAATGTTGCGTTTTTCTCGTGAGCGCGCGCTCTCTCTTTCTCTCTCGCAGTCTCACTCTGTTTCTTTTCTTTTGACTTTTCTAAGATGACAGATGCTGAATATATACTCCCTATCTGATGCTGTGGCTGTTTGTGGTTGGCTGAGAGGGATGTGAACTCATTAGTTTGCAACTGTGTTAATCAAATCAGGTTGGGTTTCCATTACGCGTGCCAAACGGTGCCAATCCCCTTTGATCTGACATCAGATGTGACGGGACAGTCGATATAGAGATACATTTATGTGCTGATTGCAGATAGTTGCATTGAATAGTGTTTTTTTGGGTATTTATTGCATTATTAATGTGCCTGAAATTCTGGAAACCTGCCTGTGAGGTTTTGGTGACGTGTGCGCACTGTCCGCCGGTCAGCCAAACTTCAGCTTACACTGGCTGCGCTCCACCTGCGCTGACAGTAGACCTGGTTTCAGCTGGCGAGCTTTTAGCGCACCTTCGGCGAAACCTTTTGGCACGAAACTGTCACTGCGCCAAGCTGGATCTGTCGCCACCTCCCCCTGCTGTGCCGCCACACCCATCTCAGCGCACCTCGGTCTGCCAAACTACCAAACTGAGCACGCCTCGGGTTGCGCTGCTCGAAACTAGCTCTGCCCGAAAGGAAGTACTTTAAAAGTAATTGAGTTACTTTACTCAGGGAGTAATGCAATAAAGTAACTGGTTACTTTTCTTTAAAAAAAAGTAACGCAGTAACGTACTTTGATTACTTTAAAAGTAACCCTTACCCAACTCTGCTCATGGTCTCTAGTTACAGTATACAAATTTTGAGCATTTTTGGTCAAGGACTTTTTGAGTTATTCACGAAAAGCTTTGTGGACCGGCCGACCAACAGAGTGACCTATAGAGCTGCAGGTCGCTGCTAAAAAGAAAAAGAAAAAAAAGTATTTTCTGTATTTGAAAATACAAAATGCATGTGTTTTATTTTGATACATTTTCTGGCACCAGTATTCTGTATTTTATTTTGATACATTTATTTGAGGGGTATTTTGTATTTTGTGCCCATCTCTGAGTAAAATTACCTTAAATACCTTCAAATAAATAAAACGGCTTATCAAACAACCACTTAAGTGTAAAGTGCTGGCATCTTCTGATTCAGAAAGATCCTGAGGTTGTGTTGTAACCAAGTCCTGCTCATGGCAGCAGCAGCTCTCTGGGTCTGTGATCATGGGTTTACAGTTTACACAGAAAAGTGTGTGCTCTGTCTTGGCCTCAAGTTTCTAAGAAGTTTCCCCTGTATCTCTCTTTTTGTTCAACCCGTTCAATCTCTCTCTGCAAAACTTCTTCCTCTGTATACACTGGTTTGGTTCATAAAGGCATCCTTTTTTCCCCACAGTGAATGGCATCTTGTCGTCCCTGTCAAAATCACTGTTGTTTATCTTCTTGTAAAAGTGTGCTGACTGACATCTACTGTAGGTAATACACTTGACTATGGATAAGTACCTCATACCTGGAGTGGCTGTGGCTCAGAGGTAAAGCGGGGTTGTTCATTCATCAGATGATCGGCAGTTTGATCTCTGGCTCCTCCTGCCTGCACATCAAAGTATCCTTGGGCAAGATACTGAACCCTAAACTGCTCCTGTTGGCTGTTAAATCGGTGTGATCCTTACTGACCTTGTATGAAAGCCTCAGCCATCATGTATGAATGTGTGTGTGGGTGAATGGGTGATTGTGACATGTAGTGTAAAAGCGCTTTTAGTGGTCAGAAGACTAGAAAAGCGCTTTACAAGTGCAGGTCCATTTATCCTACAGTCCGAATTTAAAGGATCCAAACTGTGCCTTTAAAGTGCAAAAATAAAGCCTGATTTGATGTTAATGGATCATCAATAAGCATTTTTTTGTTTACTCCATCCCTGAACCAACCAACAGAGCTATGTTGCAGTAATTATAGTTTTTAGAGAGGAAAATGTGAGCTACTGAGACATCACCAAGATCTTTTGGTCTTAATCTTTTTGGAATATCTTTAAAAGTAAACAGAAATAAACGAGCAAATCATTAACAGTTTGGTCAAGTAAATTCATCTGAACTTTCTGACTGTACTGAAGCTGTGGGAGTGTTTTGAAATATATTCATTACTTCACTAATTCATTATGAAATATTATTGCATTAAGAATATATATTGCATTAACTTAATTTCATTCAAAATGTTTAACCTTATTTAGGTTATAAGGTACATTAGAAAAAGTAAGTTAGACTGGTGCTATACATTTGATTATTTAAATCACTTTACTCTTGTTTTGATCTGTAGTTTTATGACAGATTCATTTCAGAGTTCAGATATCTTTTAGATAAGATACGTCCCTGAGTTTCATATTAACTTCTGCCCAGCTGCAGTAAAAGGCTGTTCTCTCTGTGAGATATGGTAACATGTGCCAGCCAGTTCCACCTCACATTACCTCGGATTCACAGTAAGAGAACGCAGCTGCCTGAGCAAACTTCATCCAAGATGAACAAATCAATTTTTCACTGGTGTTTGAAAGAAGTTAATCAGGTGCAGATTTACAATAACATATCTTAGCACGCTTGTATCATAATAGTCTGGACATTTGTCAGTCTGCCAGAGAACAGCTGATCATCAGTGTGTTAGCTTAATAATATAGAATCAGTCATGTAGTTGCATCTCACAAAAATAATTCTCTAAGTCTAGTGAGATGTGTAAACTTTGATTTTTTAATAGTTGACATCATAGACACAGATTATATGCATTCATGTTGCTATTTCCTCAGAGGTCAAAGGTCAGGGTCAGTCGTGTTACAGTGTCTCAGAGCTGACAGTACAAAGCTCTGACAGGGTTTAGCTGACTTCTTGCGCAAATATTATCTTTTTTGGAAATCTTAATCCAATAACAACAAAGATCTCAGTCATGAGATGCTCTTTTGAAACTTTTGAGCTTTTTATCCCTGGACTTTATCTCCTCCGCTTTAAACGCCGGGCCTCTTCCCGGCCATAAATCCAGTCTCTTACAGAACGCTCTAAAAACCATCTAATTGTACATTGCAAACCAAACAGATTCTTTTGTTGATTACTGCACAGACACACAGGCCAGCTGGAAAGTTTCCCTTGTAGATTTGGCCCTGAAGACACGAGCAGACAGAAGAAACACTGGTTGGGTAACAGGGTGGCAGGGTAGCCTTGTGTTACCCTGAGAGATGCCCTCCCTAAATGTGTAGGGGAAGGGTCAAGGATTTGATTTGCACTCCATCGTAACTGCAGGATCCCCCACAGCAGTTTGTAAATGACTTCTGATATTGAAACTATATGAAACCGTCTACAAAATGCAAAATACTGATAGCGCAGTGAATTGAACACATGAATGTCTTATTTCTCATGTATCAGCTTTTATAGATTTTTCCAACCCTGATTTTCCCTCTCCGCTGTAACATTGTTTTATATGTGTATCACACTGTGGGTGTCCTGCAGTGTTAGTATGACTGTATCTCTCACATTCTTCCTTGTCAGATAGACTATCGTCTAGTGTGGTCTGAAAGGTAAACAGGGCCCAGGGGGGTCTGGGAGCTCCAGCCTGCATTCACTCCTCAGTGTCAGAGTCAAGTGTTGGCTAATGGAGCCTGTCAAAATCCCTGTAGCCTAAAACCACCTGCCTTGAGAGACCTTGTGTGTAGATGTCAAGTGACTATAGTAATACCCATCAGCCCTGCAGCTAGACTCAATACTGTGCTGTCACACTTGATTTATACACTAAGTGGAGAGGAATAAATGCTACAATTAATCTTAATTAAGCCCTGGTAATCCTGACAGAACTCTATTAACTGTGACTTGTGTGACCTCTAAATTGAAACTGCCTCGGTGTTGACTTGGTTAGCATGGTAATAGGTCTGCCATAATTAAGATCTGAGATACAACTATGCTTCATTTTATTTCTAAAGGTATTTTTCAATGTATCTCGTACTGTGTAATCATTTGATTGTCGTTTATCGTTATTGCTGAGTGCTTTATTGGTGTCTGGGTAGATGGGTGCTATAACTATAATGGAGCCAAATGCCTTGGACCTGATTCCCACCATGTGTGCATGCAAATGAATACACACAGCATCCCCATGCATAAAGACATAATTACTGCTTATTGATATCACTTTATAATAATTATGGATATCAGCTTAATGGGAACATAATTATTGTTCCATTACATTGTATTATTATTACTGCACTGTTAGCAGCAGTAGGGATGTTGTGATACACTGACAATAACAGTGATATTTAAAAATGAAATATTAATAGTATGTTAATAATACACATATGATAATATTGTGTAAATAATTCAGCATTTAATAGCATTTAATTGCTCTTTTTGTACGATTTTGGACAGTTATGGTTAGACTCTCTTTCCACCACCTAAAAAAGACTAAAAACACACAATAATTAAAGTATAAGATAAACTTGACTAATAGCATTATTGTCTCTATTTTCCATTTTTTTTAAAATACATATTGTTACCATCATGGCCACAGTAACTGTGTAGTGAAAATCTCATATCATGCCAGCCCTAGTTAGCACTGTGACATTACTGTGCGGTGTTTTGTTGACTTGTTTATAGTCTGAAAACTAATTTGCAACCATTTTGATAGCCAATTTTAAATCTTTTTTCCTTTTTTTTCAACAAAAACAGTCAAAAATGAATTGTTTACAGCTTTGAAATGGAAATATTTGTTGGGTTTTGTGGTAATCTATTTTATTAAACTAGATATCTGGATGGAGTTTTGGACTGTTGCATGGACAAAACAAGACACTGAAGACATGAATTTAGATTTAAAATTGTGAGGGACTTTTTTTTAGTATTTGCTGACATTATGTAGACAGAAAGAAAAAATGACTTGCACACAGAGTTGGGTAAGGGTTACTTTAAAAGTAATCAAAGTACGTTACTGCGTTACTTTTTAAAAAAAGTAACCAGTTACTTTACTGCGTTACTCTGAGTAAAGTAACTCAATTACTTTAAAAGTACTTCCAATGTTACTCCCTGAGAAAAGTAACTCAAGCACTTCTAAAGTACTTTTGAGTATTCTACATTTCCTATTGGGCAATGGACCACAGGGCGCTAAGCCTCATGGTTGGACATAAAGTAATAACATTAACAAACAGCGGCGGGGCTTTTACTCACCATAACTGCAGAGGCTCCCAGCTTCATTTGAAACAAACCACATGATAGACGGTCCATTATTTATTAATCCCTCTGTGTGTTTATATATTTACTTTTTATCCGCTCCGTTGTCTTTGTAAAGTTAACATATCGCACCGTCATTTCAAACTCAACATTTGTTTTAAATTAAAAGCCCCTTGTAACCTCAGCTGAGAGAATCCCTCCATTTTCTATTTTCTAATTTTTATTCTGAAACATTTGTCAGAACTTCCTGTGGAAGATACAGTAGCTTGACAGTTTACGTATGGCGCTTCAAATGTAGCTCCTGCCATCTGCTGACGCTTTTAGGTGACTACAACAACATGTCGGCTGGCACATGAACAGACACAGTTCTGGCAGTGACTCAAATAATAGTGAAAGTAATAAAAACAGGACAAGAATAACCCGATGACATCACACACGCCGTGAAAGACGACCGGGGATAATTGGTGAGTACCAGCATGTAGTGTGTACCAGGCATAATGCAAGTCCTGAGTCTGAAATATGTCTGTCAGCGAGTCCTACTCCACCTATTTAACTCCCCGGTAGACAACGGCAGCATTTCTCCGACCACGTAGCGAGCCACAAGCTCCGTGGCTTCTTTCAGACTGATAGGTTTAACGTTATCTTTGTTATTAGAACCAAATGACGCGTTATACCCAACTATGCTTGCACATGATGTTAGCTTGTCACTGACCAGGAGGATTCACATCGGCTGACTTTACGTTGGGGGTGAACCAACAACTTCACTTAACCAAAGACACACAAAAACATGTTATTCCCCTTGTTCCCCAAGTAAATTCCGCTTGCTGAGTCGCACTCTGTTGCTTTCAGTAACCAAACTATTCATAACTTACCTGACAAACAACAGCAAATAGCTGTCAACTTAACGCTCTCAGCCAACTAGAAAGTTGAATATTAAGAGTCAACACATATGAATAGCCTTTATTGCAGGGTAAACTATATCAGCCAACATCGCTGCAGTAAAGCGCCATTATATAGTTGTATGTAATATGTCTGTTTCTGTGCAAAGCTTCTTTCCTCCTGAAGCTATATAACCTGCCTTTGCTCCTGGTGCTCACACATGCAGTGTTCATTCATGCTGCAGACACACTGCCGGTCGGATGACTGAACCTGGCTCTCTCAACTTGCATTACCAGCAGCTGTTATGTGAGCTGGAGAGCCACAACGAGTGCGGGAAGGAAAGTAGCTGATGCATTCTCAAAACATCTCATAGTTGTAGCTGCAGAGTTCGCCATGCCGCGTAAAAGTATATTCATTTCCTTTTGTTTATCTCAGCATACATTCTGTTTCACGGCAGAGGGTATGTGGGAATTCTCAACACAACAGACAGGCTCAGATACAGCAGTTATAGATAAATACGGAGTGATTTTTGTACATCTTTTAGTAACAGAAGAGTAAACATGTTTTGCCTTTCGGTGGCTTTGTAGATTACTCCATGACATCATTGTGCGTACAGTAAAAGCTGCTTCTCCTGTATCACTTCTAACATGAGCTCCTGAACCATCAGCCAATTGTTGGAGCGAGTTAAGTATGGACCAGAGTTCCAGAAATGAGATTTAAGATGGCAATTTTCCGACTGGGGCTTTCAAGATAAATAAACTCCAGTGGTCATTACGTCTCTCAGTCAGGGAAGACCAACCAACCCTATTGTAAAAAATGCAGCGGTGAGTGAATGGTGAATGAATAAACCGGATCTAAGGGCCTGAATGTGGAGACAGCATCATGTCTGTAAAATTAGATCCTCATGAAACAGGACTGAGAGGAAAACTCTTCTTCCTAAAACTCAGAAAGAAGACACTTCTGTCCCTTTACATAAAGCTTAACCTTTTTTGTTACTAACAAGTTTGTCCGTATGAAAAGTAATTTTCTCATCACCATGAATGGCTAAAGGAGATTGTGTAAAGTTTGATTGGCTAACCTGGAGAAGGAACACCCATCGTCAGCTGATTGGTGGAAGTGGTGTGATTGAAATCCATTTTGGATTCTTTTGGCAATGTTGTAAAGAATACTTCCAGAACCAGTGGCTCCTTCGACAAGGGCTACATTGTCTCCTATTTTTCTGGTTAACATCTGCTCAACTAGAGCCTGTAACTCAAATGGTTTTGAATCAGCATTATGGCAACATCTATACTGTTTAGCAACCCATTGCAGTTCAACATTACTTACCACGGGAAGGCCATTAACTACAGTAAATGTGAAGTAACTATCCAGTGCTTGTTACTTAAACAGAAAATTAGCATTTTAATGGTACCTTTGAGTGATAGTACTGATGTTAAGCAGACTGTGGAGTATCCTGCACAGGTTAATCCACTCTTGACTTTAAACATTTGTTGTAGGCCTGTCAGCGTGATCAGGATACCAAGTGTTGCTGTCTTTGAATGTCTTTCAAGTGCACAGTTGACCAAGGTTGGCAGAGTGTGTGCTTAGCTGTCACTGGTGTATTGAGGGAAAGAGGTGGTGCTTGGGATCAATAAGTTGTTTTGTTAGGTATTAGGTTGAAGCATTATTGGAGTTGAATGCTCATCAATTAAGGCTGTTGTCTACTTTAACCAATATTTAAACAAAATATTCCCTGACACTCTCCGGTGTAGAGACATATATGCTGACAAACATACAGTATGACTGAAATCTTGGCAGTTTTTCTGACTACTGCAGCCTCTGTTAAAGATTGTAATGAGTAAAATGGTGAGCTAGTTGTAGTTTTGGATTGGACAAATATGAACTCAGTGCTCTCCGTGTTGAATCAAATGGATTGCTTAATACATTTGCCGATGCGCTGCTGAATCAAGCATGCACGATGAAGAGCTGGAAAATGACATGATTTCATCAGCTGCAGTCTGGCTTCCATTTGAGTGATGGACCTTGACCTCTTGCTATTTTTAGGTGGGTATAATAAATCCTGTGCATATGCTGTATACCTGCGTATATGTCCGACCACACCGGTATGCTTTTTAAAGGCTTACCTTGGGTCGGCCCAAGGTCAGTGAATGAAATCACATGATGTCAATGTCTCCTACAGACCACACTACACAGCAAGTGTTTCTCCTTCCTGGCGCAATGGAAACTCCATACAGCTTCTGTGCCAGTCATCATGGATCAGCAAAACATCCAGCCAAGGAAACTTGAAAATACTGAGTATGTTCTTCCCAGATGGCGTGCCTGCTGTATCAGCCAAACATGATGTGCATGTGCCCTCAGCTGCGCATACAAATAAATATAAAATGCTCTCATACGCACGCAAATATAGCTACAGGCTCAGTTTGTCACGCACACTCAGTCATGGTTACATGCTCATACGTCTATCCACAGGCCTACATTTCCCTAACAGATTCTGTCTTTGGATTCCTGAGTGGTTAGTTAGTCTGTAGGCCTATCTGGCCGCTGAGGCCGACAACAGAGCACAAGGAGCACTTTCCACGTGCACCGGAGTAATAACAAGCTGCGCTGGGTTTTCTTGCCCAGCACAGATTAGATCAGAGCCAGGGCTTGATGGTTTGGTCTGTCTGAGAGCTCCAAGTCTTTGGCTTTTACCACTTGGACTAGGCCCTGTCCCCAGAGGACAGTCCAGTTGAAGCCAAGCAGAGTGGAGGGCTGCAGGGACAGTCCAGCACACATAGGTCTGAGTACCAGGAAACACAGACAGGAAATGACCTGGGCCTTTGGAAGTCATTAAACCCTTAATCTGATACCACAGGGATAGGACGCACTTCAGCAGCTCCCATCGCACTCTCCTGTGGATATTTTATTCAGTCTTTCCAGTGAATTTTTCAGTTTCTAATTTTATTTTTGTGCTGCACAGGAGACCGTATTTGTTTGATTTGATTTCTGATGATGTCTCCCCTAAATTATTAATTCCATTAATGCGTTTTGTCTTAATATTTTAGAATCCAGTGCATCACCACAAAGTCAGCTCAGAATGATCTCATCACCAACATGCTTCCAACAGAAAAATCATTATTGTAATTATGACTGCCAAATATTGATCAAAGTTATAAAAAGAACTCACAAGTCACAATGCTGTTTTTTTTTAAGAAGTTTTATCATGATTTCTATTCTTCATCTCGTCTTTTTATCTCTTCGTGGTTGTTCTGTGTGACAACAATGTCATGTGTTTCCTCTTTAAGTCACTATATGACCCCCTGCCCCCCACATTGCACATTAAACTGGTGGGATAGTGAGAGGAACAGTGCAGTGCACAACTAAGGCAAAAGGGGGGGTGGGGTGTTTAAATTTTTAAACATATGCCATTTTAGCACTTTAATTATTGAACACTCCCAGTGAGCCGTGAATAACTTGTGCATAATGCAGAGCCAGAGAAATGTTTCAGCACCATATATTCTGAGAAATTTGGCTCATGTCTGTACTCAGTGTAGTACTCATTACAGTTTCCTGAAAGAGAAAGAAAAAAAGAAACAGTCAGGGGTTTGTGGCGTCACAGGGTTTGAGAGTCAGCGAAATGTTTTGTCAACATGAAAACAAATGACCTTGATTTAAAACTGACTCAGTCATTCATGAAGGCTCCTGTAGTTTAGTGAATACCATTGTAAATGTGTCGGAGCAGATATAAAAGCGTGCCAGCAGAGATCACGGAGGAGAATCCAGATGCTATTAAAGGGATAGTACAGATTTTTTGAAGTGGGTTTGTATGAGATACTTATCTATAGCTTGTGTATTTCGCACAATAAATGTTGGTGTGTCCCCAGTTTGGAGAAGCATACAGGAGTACTGACACAGAAGCTAGGCAGTGTACTGCTGTGGAGGGATCAGAAGCAAAATGTATTTTAGTCACGTAAAAAGCGGCCCAACTAAAAAAATCGTTATCAGTTTAAGTGTATATTATATTTAAAATATTTTCACCGCTTTACCTTGCCATCAAACAGCAAGACAGGAAACTGAAGCTGTTATATTACTCTCTTGAAAGCCAAACTCCATTGGGAAAACAGTAGTCACTCAGTCACTCAACTTATGAGCTGCTCAAGTATGTATAGCTGCAGCTGGAGTCCACGTTCACTGCTCCTTGGTCCGGAAATGGAAGCCCTGGAGAAAATGCTAAGTTAGTGTTTAGCTAGCTATGAAGGGTTAGGTAAAGAGAGAGTGGATCAGATTTGGGTTACATCTCATTCATTAAAAGCTAAATCACATCTTCTTGTGTAATGTATAAAGTTAATAAATAAAGTTGGTTATTACTATATTTGGCCTCATATTTATTCACTACAACATTATGTTATAGCAGCACTTTAAGGTTTTGACTTGTGCGTCAGCTCTATGAGCCTGAAGACCGTCTTGACACTAGTTAGTCGGTTAGCACATTAACAACATAATTCAATGTTGAAAGAACAAAGCATATTTACCGTTTGCCAGTAAACAATAACACAAACATCACAAAATGTTTCTGCCAAAGAGCTTGATGACTAAAGAAAAATAATCTTACTTTATGTAAGTATGGTTTCTCGTGTGCCGAGCTAAACTGCCAATCAGATCTATCAACCATTCAAAATGTTGAATCAGCCAAAGAAAAGCCAATAGGGGCTGATGATGGGCAACAGTGCAGGACGCACCGTACCAACGAGGACAGCAGACCCTCACCAATGGCCTAACTTTGCCCAAAGGCCTACCGTTGGCTTGGTGTGTCAGAGTCTTCAGATACAGTAGCTTGTGTTATTGTGTGACTTGGGCGTTTAAAAGGGTTTGTTTGAATTCACTAAAGTCACACCGTAACACAAACTTACTCACTGATCCAGGCAGCAGCAGACTACCAGCTCCTGTGTTCGGCAAGCTAAAATTACTACTTTTGTCAATGGAGTCTGGTGGCTTAGAGGAAAGCATAGATGGGGAACTGAAGCCGTGAACAGCTTCCTGTCAGAAACGGCTATCTGAAAGCAAGGTAAAGTGCTGAAAATATTCTTAATATAGTGTACACTTAAACTGTTATTGATTTGTTTCAGGTGGCTAAGATACGTTTTGCTGCTGCCCCCATCTGCAACAATACATTGCATAGCTTCCATGCAGTACTCCTGCCTGTTTCTCCAAACCGGGGGTGTGGCAACTGACATCTTCTCAATGTAATACACTGATTATGAATAGATACCTTATACAACCCCACTTCAAAAGACCTGAACTATCCCTTTAATGTCCTTTGCCCCACCTTAGATGCACAGACTCAAACGATACTTACTGACGGTGATGTAACATACTTTTAGAAGAAGAGTACCTGATGTTTGAAGTGCAAAGTTAAAACCTTTTCTTGCTCCCTTTGTTTGACTTATGCTGATAACTGCGTTACTAAATTTCAGGTTGGGGCAAATCAGACTGAAACATGTGTATCCCTCATTCTCGATCACAATTTCAACCATAACATGTATCTCCGCTGGCTTTGCCTTTAAAGGTTAACAGGGATCTGTTAGTACAGAGTGTCTGTGCATGCACCAGCCTCTTATAAACACTCCTGACAGGAGCTAATGTTCAGTGTATCCCGGGGCACATTTGCCTTCTGTAAATTGTACCAAATCTCTTTTGCTCTAAACAAAAGAGCAGTCAGACAAAGCTTATCATCCATTAACAGGGAGAGACAAATATTACAGCTTGGATTAAAAAAAATGTGAAAAAATTTGGAATTTTATGTCTTTAAATATTGCAATGAAATCTCTGGTTTTGTGGCAAATTAAACACTCGTCCTCTCTCTGTGCCAACTCTGAATCTCTGTTTAAACAACATCAGTCAGAGAAATCCCTATTACCAACAAAGCACCGCATTTATAGATTAATCCAGTCAAATGCTTTTTGCTGAGCCACTGTTAACTGATGGTATTATATTGGTTTCAATTTCCATGGTAATTTGAAGAGGCAGTGGTGAAAAACTTCCCCTTTGAAATGGGACATTCCCTTAAGATCTTGATACGTCATTAGCAGTCATCAATGCTGGTGATTTCTCTTGTGTGGCTATAGGCAGCCTTTTGTTGTTGTATGGACACTTGCGATTTATTCACAACTTAAAGGAGCAATAAGCGAAATTCATCATTTCTAGATTGAAGGAATTCAAAAATTGCTATGTGAAGAACTAGAGGTGTAATTTCATCTGGAGCATAGCATGACCTCACACACCCTCTCTCTGTGTTGATCTCCAGCCCATTGTTTACAAGCCAGTCCGGCTGCGCGTTCATGTACGTTCATGTGAAAAAGAAAGGGACAGAACTCGGATTAACATTGGCCTTGCATTTCTAAGGTGGAGAGCACTGCAAGAGGTAAAGGGGCTACAATCTGACTCGGAGCTAGCTCTTCTTCTCCTGGACAGGTACAACATAAAGTCAAATGTCTGTTTTAATTAGTGTTACATAGGGCCGTAACGATACATGTATTTGTGTTGAACCGTTCGGTACGCGACTTTCGGTTCGGCACGATCCTGTACCAAATTATTGGGCACAGGATATTATTTTATTTTATTTTGTTTTATTTTAATTCCGTTTTTGCGAGCCGAACCATTTAAAATATGTAGTTCCCCGACGGACATAATTGAATGACGGACCGAGTCCCGTAAATCTCCGCTTTCACTTTGTGCAGCGCATTTTTGCATTTTGACAACATAGCAAGTGAGCCTGACCAACCTGAAGACCCACCCGCAAACCTTAAGTCCTCCGTTCGGGAACACTTTGGTTTCAGGGTAAAATACAAAGATGGAAATAAACAAGTGGACAAGACAAAAGCAGTGTGCCGACACTGCAGAACAGCGGTCGGGTATGTACTTGGAAACACGTCTAACATGCTAACGCATCTAAAGCGACACCACCCGAGTTTGAATGTTAACCGGCACGACTAGAAAAAGCAATCTGGTGCAAACTACGATATTGTCGTCGATTAAAAAGAGAGAGCGTTTCCCTGACCATCACGCTAAAGAAATAACCAACACCACTGGAGTTGAGTAAAATTGTTTAAGTTGCACTTTAGATATAAGCATGTTTTGTTTACTGCACTTTAACAAAGTGGGAAAGCTAAGTAAGTTCCTAGTAAAACTGAATCTGAGCAGGCTTTAAACTGACCAGCTGCACTATACTTTTAATTTTAATTGAGTAAAACTGTTAAAGCAGAAATGTATATTTATATTTTTCAAAGCAGGATTTTATATATATTTGTTTCATTCAAAAATTGTGTAAAAAGAGTTAACTGCTGTGGTGGTATGTTTTAATAAGGTTACCAATAAGTAAAAGATATTTAATAGTTGTCTATTTTTTTCATTACTGTACCGAAAAAAAACGAACCGTGACTTGTGTACCAAGGTACGTACCGAACTGAGATTTTTTTGTACCGTTACACCCCTAGTGTTACAGTAACGTTAGGCACATGTCGCTATGTCGATTCAATTAAATTTAATGTTACAATCGTAGCATGGATTAATGTCCGGAGCTTGAGTTATTAGCAGCTCGGTCCCAGCAATGGGTCAGGCATTTCGGTTGTGTTAGGTGAGTAGCCCGGCAGCCCAGCTAACATTTGCAATTAGCATTGTAAAATGTAGCCCGGCGGGCAGCCTGGCGGCTGTGTTTAGCTATTCCCCTGCCTACTTCAATGATAATGGTACCTGTAATAAATGTAATATATTTGCTGAAATGGAGGCGAGGCTCAGTGACTAGAAGACCTGGTAGAAGCGCTCCATAGCTGCAAGCTACTCCAGTAGCTGTAGTAGCTCTAGTGCTAACTCTGGGAGCTAACGCTAACATTCCTCTCTTCTCCATGAGCCGGCTCACGGGCTCACGGAGAAGAGTTGGAACATTAGCATGGCAGTCGACTAGTGCTAACGCTAACGTCCCCACGCTTAAGCAGGCTCCCAGAACGTTAGCATGGCAGCCGACTTGTGCTAACGCTAACGTCCCCACGCTTCTCGGCTCCGACTCACTGAGCCTGGCGGAGAAGCGTGGGGACGTTAGCACTAATGGTGTTATGCGCCAGACAAGGAAGCCAGGACCCAGTTGCAGAGTTAAGTACAAAAAGTAGTCTATTTACAAAGTAGCAACAAAAAGAGTGACAAGGCACAAAACTCACAAGACCTGGAGACCAAACACTGGAGCATAAACACGTGGCGAGAGGCAATAGATCACTGAGAGCACGAGCGTAGTACTAGAGCAAGGAGAATAATCCAGCACTGGAGACAAAGAGAGTGTGGCTTAAGAAGCCGGCTAATTAGGCAGAACGAGCTGCAGGTGTGCCGGGAGCCCAGTGCACCCGGAGATCGCCCCGCCCCTCGGCACTCACTCTGCAGGGAGAGGGAGAGAAGGATCAGATAGCAGCAAACACAGTTTCACAGAAAATCAGGACCACAACAAATGGGCTGTCACGCTAACGTTCCAACTCTTCTCCGTGAGACCGTGAGCCCGGCTCCCGGCTCAGTTGGAGTTGGAGCGTTAGCGTGGCAGCTGAGTAGTGCTAACGCTAACAGGAAAGCAGGAAATAGCTAAACACAGCAGAGACCGAGAGTGAGTGAAAGACACTGCTAACTGCTAAACTAAGTTGGCAGTTTAGGTTTTATTTCCTCGCCCCTGTGGTGAGTGAATCTGCCTGCAGTGAAAGCGGGGGCTAACCGGTGCTTCCTCCTCATGCTCCACTTCACTCAGCTGCTAACACAGCCAGTTAGCCTCCGCTCTCCGTTTGGATCCAACCGGAGCACAGAGCCCTGGTTTGTTATTCAGGTTAATGTGGGAAGAAGCAGCGGGTATATCGGGCAGCAGAGTGAAGCTGAGTGAAGCTGAGTGAAGCGGAGCCTGCGGAAGAAACACCGGGACCGTCTGGATGTGATAGTCAGTGGAGATGCTGCGGTACTCGCCGGCACAGACGAGGCGAGTGGGGGGGGGGGGGTGTTGGAGAGCAGAGGTAGAGGGAGGAGTGGCTCATGACACAGTGTTTCACTTTGTTTTGCTCTACAGGCAGTGCACAACAGCGAACCTAGCAGTGAAACGATTTTGCTTATTGCTCCTTTAAGTTTCATGTTATCAGTCGATCAAATGTCATCACTTTAAAAAGAACCTTCATTACCAGATCACTAGCTGTGTTCTGTAGGCTAACGTTAGCAACCCATGCTCCTACCCTGTTGTCACTGATTTTAGTGGGGTGGTAACAAGTGCAGCAATTTCGTTGCAGGACTTGATTTTGGGTGTCATGTGCCGTTAACTGGGCGGAGGTGCCACAAGCTGATATGTCAAAATATGCGACTGTCACTCACAGATTACCAATAACAGTGTAACGTTAGCTAGCTAGCTAATTAGCTACCGAGACATTGGCATACTAGCGATTTTTTTAATATGTTTGTTATAAAGAAAGGGACCATAATACACTGAAATGACATTAAAGTTAGATAATATGATGGTTGTCGTCATTTTTAATACTTTATTAACATAATTCTTTTCTTGTTTGTGCAGCCATCTTGCCAATGATTTCTCGTAACTCTCTGTTTGAAGTGTGCTTTTGAAAGATTTCTATTTGGAAGGCTGTGTAGTACCAACACTTCCCTACCATTTCCTTTTATCCCCCCAAAATTTGGGACACCCTGCCCCTTGACGTGAATGTGCAAAATGGAGGGGTTAGGGCTAAGTGGTAGGGCCAAGGGGTGTATTGGAATTGGGCCCAAGTAATGACCAAGACCAGAGTGTATCAAGACTTTAAGGGGTCGAGTGCAACTCATGAAAAAGGGAGGGTGAGTCCCAAACTGCATTACCCGCTTACATTAAAACATACAAACTGTAGATTGATCTGACAGATCCACATACTCATACCAGAGACTAGACCCAATAACAATGCAGTTGAGTCCAAACGAGATCTTGGTGGTATTGAGGCTGGTCTTTGAATGAGGCTGCACAATATGCAAAAAAAATCATATTTTTTGCAATTGCAATTATTTTGACAGATACTGTGATTGTGATATGTGTTGCAGTGCGATTGGTGGTAGTAATTTCTGTATTTCATTTGCTGCTTGCTTTACCGAACAAGTATGTTCCCTGACATTTGGAATGAGATTTTTTTGGCCACGGCATCTCTGTAGCACCACATTGCTTCATTTAAAATGATACGTTGTGACACAATTTTACTTTTATCAAAAAATGTGTAGCTCCTGCCATTCGGACACTGCACTTTGCCATATTGCGATTTCGATAATATTTTGACTAATTCTGCAGCTCTAGTCTTGAGACCAAGACTGATCTTGAGTACTACGTCACTGTTTGAAAAAAACAAGTCAAATTTGCAATCTCACCCCAGTCAGTTTGGCGTTTTAGCCAAAACATCTTAAATGTCTCCCTTTTCCTGGGCTGCACCTTGTGGATTTTGGGACTCAGTGATGCTTAGATTGTAGAAAATATGAGTATGGGTGGAAATGCATTTCCAAAAGAAGCAAAGTTTGCTGTTTTACTCGTGGAGGAAGTAAAGGTGATTCACAAACCCTGAGAGGTATAGGCCCTAGCTGTTTTTCCTCCTTCAGTCTACCTCTGCAGCACATCTGGACTTGTAAAGCTGCTTATTAATTTTTTACCGCTGGGGTCATGCTTTCATTTATGAATGACATGATGATTTATGTCATGCTGTATATATCTGCTTGGATCTGTGAAACTATAACAGGGTGTTAAGGTATTATCGAGTAAGACATACTTCATTCCTGTGTTATGAGCTACATAATTAATAGCCTTTAAAATTCTGCGGTGTTAAAACTTACCTTATAGCACATATTGTACTCAGCAGAGGCTCATGTGCGATTTTTCCCTGATGTTTACAACTCTCAGGCTTAACCAAATGACAACTGTAAGCTGCTAGAGAGGTTTCTCATTTTTGTCAGTTTACTTAAGACAGCCTTTCCTCCATTAAATGACGTCAAACAGCCACTGGGAAGACTAAATAGGGCTTTTTAAAGCCTGTTGCCGTCTACACAACTGTCCTCACGCAGTTCTTAATGGGAGATTTGAAGTCCCTCCTTCTCAGTTGATGAGGGGAGAAAAGTGAAGGGGCGGAGATGCTTTATATTCTCAATTTAAGAGGCAAAAACGTTGCCTTAAAAGTCTCTGTTTGGTGTGTCAACCATGTAGGTGTTTCTTATAAAATGTTATTGATAGAGAAGGGAATAAGAGTGGATAGTGAGAGTTTGTAAATGAAGGCCTCATTCTGCCTGCTTCCTCTTGAGGGACCACACACTTTATAGATCACTTCCTCCTCCTCTTTGGTCCAAGAACGGCCTGACGTGTGCCGGCGCCATGCTCTGTGATGGCAACCAGGATAAACGGTACAAACAGCAGGGGATACATGGCAGCTTAAAAGCCTCTGTCCCAAATAAAAGTTACAAAAAAACAGGAACAGGGAGAGGGACTGTCAGAATGTAGAGATGAAGACCAGCCATGTGAGATGCGAGCTGATTGGACAAAGCTCGAGTGTGCTGCTGCTGCTTTCATGGGGACAGGAAGTCTGCTGTGGTGTCCTGTCTTCTCTCTGTGTCTCCCTCTGTTTAGGTGCCAGTCTGCTGTCTTTGTCTGTCTGCTTTTTTGAACGCCAGCCCTCCGTAGGTCAGCCAACCTCGAGCTGAAATCTCATTCTCTCCTTTTCATCATGGAGCTAAATCGTGTTTTACGGTAAATCACCTGACAAGTGAATCAGAAAAACTGACTTTTATGAATGTCTGAAGGATTTGGCCCCGGGAGAGGAAAGTTGACTTGCGTGCTTCAATGAAAGCCCACAGCTGTTTGGCTGATTTTGAGTGGTACCCTAAATTGTTCCGTAGGTTTTCATCCTTGATGATTGTTTGTGTCTGGCATTTGAAAGGCCAATAACGGGTACTTCAAATTCCTCTGTGCATGAAGTCCTCCCTAAGCAGCCAGACACATTCTCCAACAGCATATTTACACCCCAGGAGGATAAAGCAGTCTGCCAGCCTGCAGTGTCACTAAGTTATTACATAGAGCTTGGAATCTGACTTTTTCCTCCTCTGACACTGATTGTTGTACCTAAACTCAGAGCCAATACAGAGAACTAATACCAGTGCTCGCGTTTTCCTAAATTCAAAATCTGTGTGTAAGGTAACATAGAACTGTAAGGTCAAAAGACAACACTTGTACTGTTCTGTTTGAAAAAAAAAGTCCTTCCTGTCTTTTGTTCATCCACTGCTCTGGCTCTCTAAATGGGAAACAAAGTGGCCCCGGACCGAGACACACAACACCATACCAGTCAGTTAGCAACAGGTGGCCTTCATGCTCGTGCGAGGCCATGGATGTATCAAAAGCAAGGCAGTGGTAGCGACAGGGACAGCAAGTCTGTCAGATTGTAAACTTCAAATATCAACAATATTTCTGCAAAATCGCTGACTCCACCTTTAACTGATGTTTTGGCCTCAAAACAAGCTGTGAAAACAACATATCACTTTGATATGGCAAACACGTTAACAAACAGATACACATCCAACAGACACAGAGCAATGTTATCCCTCATTTGGAGTCATGTTTGTGCCCACCGGGCAAATGTAAGTCCAACATTTACTCTCTTTCTTCCCTGTTTTTGGTCTCCACCAACTTCTCTTCAGCTGCTAAATGCTCCACTATAGTCACCAGCTACTCACTTCCTTTGTTTATCTGACATTTGGTGCTGAACAGGTACTCTTTTCTACTGTTTCCACCAAACATTTCTGGGACTGTACCCATCAGAATCTGTATGTAATCAATACAGACATGTACCTAAGCTCTTGTTGATTGTCTGCTCAACAGGGTTGCACACTGACATTTTCAGTCATTTTCACCCAATCAATGGGTTACAGTGTTTCTAGTTCCACTTTTTAGGTTGGATCAGTGTGCTAGGTACCTCAACAGAGTGGTAACCAAAAACAGGAGGTAATGGAATGGTTTTATTGGCACTGGCCACAAGTTTTGACAACGGAAACATAACAATAACCATTCTTAAGTGTGACAAACTGAACTGTACCAGACTGCTTGGTGGAAAGGAGCCTTAAAACAACACTGATGAGAGCAGTACGAGTTAACCAAAGCAGTATAGTTGTCATGTTGATAAAGACACATTGATTGTAACTGTGCAATGGGTCTCTCAATCAAAACTAACATTAGATGGAGCAATGCTGTCATTGCAATCAGTCTCTCCAGGTTGGAGTTCCTTCAGTTTTCAGTGTTCAGAAGATTTTACTGGGAAGCCACAGAGGTCTCTTTCTCTCCAAAACAAATGGATCAGGGGACTCTTTCATAAACATTGCGTATGCACAAAACCTGGCCTGAAAGAGGCGTACAGCAATTCTAAAGGGAAATTTGTGATCTATAAAAACAGACTTGATGGGAGAAACTTTTACCGATGCTTATGAGCATTTTGGAGACTGGAAACTGCCGACACAGATGGTGAGGTGGAAGCCTAATTGTAGAAATTGTCGAATACTTTTTGGTGTATGCAATTTTGGGCTTTTATTTGTATGTACATTTTTAGAATGGATCCTATGCGCTGTTTTATAAATGAGACCGCTGGTGATTAAAACTGGAAAAAAACACTGAATAAAAACAATTTCACGTTAGAATTTTTTTAGTCCTCTGTCGTTCAGTTTGTCATGAAGGGGCTGCTAGCCCAGCTCCTGCTAATGTGTGCTCCTCTTTTACCTCTGATAACTTAAGATCCAGACATTCAGGAGGTTTTTATCAGAAGCCGAATTATCCACAGAGGTCTCTTCTTCTTCAAAACAAATGGCCCTGGTAATTCAAACTGCTACAAGCACTGAATAAAGCAGTTTCACATTAAAATTAAGCATTTCCTGAATGCTGTTCGGCACAGCAGGGGCTGGAGCTGAGCTGCCGGTAACGTTTGCTCAGCTTGTTTCTCTGATAATTTAAGATCCAGATGTTCGATGGCTGAAATCGTTCATCCAGTCGGAACATATAGTTAAAGAAGACCAAGATCTAAAAAGTAGCACAAATGTGACTTAAAACAGGACAAAACGTAACAACATAAATGAGGTATGACGCCACTGACAGGCGATGGTGACCAAACGGACTGTGTTTTTGATTAAAATTACAGTTTTCTCTGGGTTTGAACATCGATGGAAACGTTTGGGAAAATGTAAGTACACAACTGAACAAAACTGCAATGGTCCAGTTGTTTTTTGACATTTTGATGCGAAAAAGTTACTGTAAATGTACATAATTGTGTTCAGCTGGCTTTAGATAATCTATCAATCCCATTTTTGTTGGTACAAAGTTAAAATGTGGGTCTCTAAACTGTCAACCACTTAAAAACTTATCATATACTTATAAAATACAGGCTTGTTTTTCATCATTTCAAGCTAACAAACAGTAAAAATAGTCAGACATTTTTTACTTCTTCCACTTGGCTCGGAAAGAGTTTCATCAGTCATGGGATTTTGTCATCCCGTAAAGGTCCTTGTGATCTTTCAGTTGAAGTAAATCAACAACACTGTAGTTGCAGAGTTTCTCCCGACAGTGATGATTCCGTTTGAGGGTTGTTCCAGATAATTAGTTACTTAAACATACAGAACAAGGCAGAAGTATGTTGCAGTCAGTAAGAATCTGTTTGATTGTTGTTTGAGATTATACTTAAGGAAAAGGTTGTCCATTACCCTCATCCCTTTCCCCACTGGAAAGTTGCCGTGAAGCACTTTACCCATGACCCCCTGTTTCCCTAACAAGTGAATAGAGCCTAAGGATCTGTTTCTGGGCCTGCACTCCCAGCAGCATTCCTCATGTTTAGGAAAACATGTAAACTGACGTCGAAAAAATAAAAGTGAGCAGTCAGCTCCCTTGGCCTTTCTCGCCTGGCCCAGATGCCCATATGAAAGCTGACTTTTGTGTGCTGGACAACTCTCATACAAGGTGGACGGCCGGTGTTTTTCCTGGCATGTGTTGAACAAACACAGACCAATTACACTGGGCTGCCTGGTGTGTCAAGCCATGATCTACAGTTTTATTTTGCATTATTTGAGAAGACTTAAGAAGTAAATCTGTACTCCAAAGAACAAGAGAGACAGAGATATATAATACAAGTTCCTGCAGTTTCCCTGGGTTAGCATAAATCCCAGGCTCGAGCAGATATCTAGTGTCTAAGACAAGCAGCGCGTCCCACGCCAGCTAACTGCCACATGGTCTGAGTGAGCTGTGGTGGCAGAGCAGCTTTGAAAACTTTGATATGAAATATTCAAAACTCATACATGCAACTTTCCTAACTCTCCTGAATATATATGCAATAAAATGTGTGGCTCCTTTCCCACTCAAACCTTGGAATTGCATTATTCATCTGAGGCAGTGTTTCAACTTTCTCTCTTTCTCTGCCCGCAGTGCTCTCACCCACACCAGTGAATTAAGTACCCGTCTTCTAATTCAATCCCAATATTCTCCCCCATCGTTTTCCAAAAACGGAGCCCTACTAGCGTGCATGTGTCCCTTCAGTATGGTGGAGACATTTAAAACCATTTTACCTAAACAGGCCAGATACTGTAGGCAGATTGAGATTATATGATGAGTTTATCTAAAAGAAAATGTACAGTTAATCTGTACAAATGTACACTCTGTTAAATTTTGTGCTGAAAAGGAATACTTCACCCACAAAATGATCATTTGTATATAAATTACTTACACCCTTTTACTTTCAATTCATGGAGTGAACTTTGTTTTTCTTTGAATGTCTTCACGGTGAACGAAGAATCCAAAAACTAAGAGAATTTTTGATGATTGATGTAAAAGGGGGGCCGTGTTTAACAGCAAAACTACATTGAAACATCCATTTACAAACTCTCACACAACTCGTGCAGTACGATCAAACTAATCAAAGTTTCAATTATTCCAGTCATATGCTCAGTACTCTCCAAACACATGCATTTATGCTTAAACCTATTTAAAACACTCACACACACGAGGAGCGCAAAAGGGTAAGCATGTGTATTCGAACTCTGCTCAATGGAATGCACATGGGAAATACTGAGCATACCACTAGATAAAAGAGACTTGGATTATACTGCATGAGTTGTACGAGAGTTTGTAGATGGATGTTTTGATATAGTTTGCTGCTGTTTAGGCCTCAATACACCAAGCCGATAGCCGTCCGTCAGTCAGTTAAGTTGGGCCATTGGTGAGTGTCTGCTACCCTCATTGGTGGCGGGTTTCCTGCACTGTTGCCCTTTGTCAACCCCCACGCCCCATCGGCTTTTTTTTACTTTTGGAAAAGGTTGTCCATTACCCACATCCCTTTTCCCGACTGGAAAGTTGCCTTGAAGCACTTTACCCATGATCCCCTGTTTCCCTAACAAGTAAAAAGAGATGTTGAATCGGGATCAGCACAGTGAAGCCCAACAGTGAATGAAATCACTCTGATAGGAAGTGCAGCTCAGCGCACAAGATGTGAAAAGGAAGTGAGGAAAGTAAACAAAGAGCTAAAGTCAAGAAGGAGTGAGACCAAAACAAACTCGTTACCTAAGTTAAGATTATTTTTCTTCAGTCGTTGAGCTCTTTAGCAGGAGCGTTTTGTGATGTTTTGTGTTATTGTTCACTGGCACACAGTAAATATACTCTGTTCTTATAACACTGGATTGTGTTGTTAGTGTGCTTACTAGCTAACTAGCGTCAAGACAGTCTCCCTGTTTCCCTTTTTGAATGAGGATTATAGATGACCACCGTCTGCGAGTGTGGAGTCATTTCCTCTCACGCAGGCGCATAACATACATGCTGGTTGACAATTGGCTGTAGTCTTGTGTGTATTCATGTGCAACTTTTTTGGCCGAGACACGGCAACATCAGGCGATGCAGCAGGGGGTGTTCATCACTGCCAGTTCTTTGAAGTCAGTGTGGTGTGTCTGGGCCCTTAAATGTGTCCCCCTTTATCCAATTCGCTAAGAATTTGATTGTTTTGGGATCCACTGTTCACTGTGGAGACATTTGAGAAAAGCAATTTTCATGAAATCAATGTAACGGGGTGAGTAGATGATATAGAAATACCCATTTTATGGGCAAAGTATTCCTTTAAATTAAAGTGGATATACTACAACACTACTGTACAGTAAAAGTCCTGCATCTCTGTGAGTTTTATAAAGTTCTATTATTGGATTATTAACATATTAATGTGTCAGTGGAATTTTACTCTTATAGTTGAAACAGGTGGAGCTAATTTAAACTGTTTTGTAAAGGTTTTAACAGGTAGTTTATTCCATAACAATGTATAATATTTTAAGAGCTCATTGTGTGTGGGATGTTTAGGTAAAATCTTAATTTGTAGCTGTCAAATAAATGTAGGTGGAGCATAACATTTCCCTCTGCAATGTGTTGGTGTGGAAGTGTACAGTATTATAAAGAAGAAATTCTTAAGTAAAGTTCAAATACCACAAAACTGTACACCAGCACAGCTGTATTTAGCATTCAGCATTCCTCCATTTAGCTTATGCGTGTGTTATGAATAGACTTAGAAGCAGCCAAGTTGACCTTTTATTAGTTAACAGCCATCAATAGGATTTCTCCTAAGCAGATTTAAAGCAGATTTGTGCACATTTTCTTCATTAGTTTAGTTTGTTTAGTGATTCTGTCGTGTTTTCTACAAATATATTTTCAATTTACAGTCTGTTAAATATCTTACATTCTGCTTTTCTGTTTATCAGACCTAGAGTTGCCAAAAGAAATGAATTAACATGGGTTTTTAGTAAAAGTTTTTAACCCACTGGTTGAATGTAATTTTAGAGCAGATATTCAGGTAGTGATAGCAACAATTCAGATACTGAGTCAAAACCAAAACAACTGTTGGCAGTCTCTGTACAAGCTTATTTTGATAGGCATCAGCTTTAAAAAAAAATCCATCCCAGTGTTAGTCAGCTTGTGTGTGCATGTACTGTATATAGACACCTGTTTTGGTGTGACATTTTAGAACCCTTCTCCTAGATGCAGTATGTTACAGTCTGCCCCGTGTAGAGAGTCAGTGGTTTTATTTACCAACAAACACAGGAGGAAGGTGGCAGACAGAGCCCCTCCTCTTTAACAGATGAAACGCTGTAGTGGACTGAAAGCAGTAGATTATTTTCATAACTGATTCATCTTCAGATCATTTTCTCTGTGAACTCAGTCTTTGTTTGATCTTTAAAATATGAGAAAACTGCTAAATTATCACAATTTTCCTAAGCGCATTGTGAGGTCATAAACTGTTTTTTTGCCAGAGATATTCAGTTTACTGTAATAGAAGACAAGGTGACGCAAGTCCACACATTTGAGAAGCTTGTACCATCAAATGTTTCGCAAGTTTGCTTTAAATATACTGATCAATTATCAAAATTGTTCCAGATTAATCTTTCTATATCGATTAATTGGTGAATCGTTGCAGCTCTTGATTCTGTATTTGTCATTAAACTAGAGTGGACTTACAGTTTGCGTGGATAGTATTGGCTGTGTCTCATTATCACCGGCTTGAGCGTTTCATGTCAGTAGATGTAGGATTTATAAAGTTGTATCGAGACATCTAAATCCTTGAGTGGATCCCTGGATTGTACATGATTTAAACTGTAATATTGATGGGAACAGTTTGGCAGATGTTGAAATCATTGACCCAGGCTTATACATAATGCAGTTGGCTCTGCTGTAGGTTCCTGCTCCATTTTTGCTCTGATTGTGTAATACAAGATCGCACGGACTAATTACAGTTTGGGTAAAAAAGTCAGGTTGGATCAGTGTTTCTGAAGAGAAAGAAAGCTTGTTGATTCCTTGGACGTCCAGCCTAGAAGGCCCCTGTTCTTCGGACAACTGTGTGTACAAACACATGGGTGGATAAATGACTGTGTCAGGAAGTGTGTGCACGTGCATGTCCGTGTATATGATGGTGGTGGCATTTGTCCGTGTGTGTGTAGAGGGTGAAGGGACGGGTATCCACAGCACCTTAGTGGAAACTTGGCTACGAGCCGACCGTTGCCCATGAGGGCTTGTAAACACGCTGCGATGGATCTTACTCTGCACACAAGTGCCAAACACAATGTAAACTTGTTTCCATCACTCCATTCAGCTGCTCGCTCTTCTTTTTCCCTTCTGTTCCTTCGTCTTTAAACTCTGAATCACTCTGTATTTCATGTATAATTATGTCTGGAATAATGTATAGATGATCCAACATTTGATGGCTCAATCTGCTTTTTGAGTCTCATTACAATTCCTGCCAAAGTGTCTCAATTCCTGCCAGAGTGTGATCAAACAGATGGCTGCTCTTGATGTATAGTTATATTTAAAGGAGCTATGTACGACATGCAGAGTCTGAGCCAGGATTGCTTGCACATGGTTTCACCTCTGACGTCACAGGCAAGCAGGTAGGTGGCTGGGATGAAATGACGCCGGCTAGCAGTGAAGCCTGGCTGATAGTGCTAACAGTGCTAACAACGATAACAGTGCTGACAGAGCTAATGCTGTTAACCTGCCACAGTGGGTCAGGACAGCATTATCAGCTGTAACTGAGCTTAGTGCAGAGTGACCGTGATTAGCTAGCCTGTGGGGCATATGGAGAGGACTTATATGCGCTAATGTGCTGGATCGGCCGGGGCAGCTACCAAAACATAGAACAGTGAAGCTTGGATTACATCGCACACTAGGAAGCGTGCAGGCCCCCCAGCAGAAGTGGCTGGGCCCCTGAAAACATGCAGTGAACAGGCCCTCCCTAAATTTGCTTTACTCATGTCAACCAAGCAGCAACCTCCAAGGCCGGGAAAGGAAGCCAATGCGAAAGTGCCAAAAACTACAGTTCAGTGAATGGCCACTTGAGGCTGGATCCAAAACAGAATAAATTTTGAAAGCTGAAATGCCAAACTCAAGGCTGTGACTCAGATGTAGAGCGGGTCGTCCACCAATCGGAAAATCGTCAGTTCGATCTCTGGCACCTCCAGTCTGCATGTCGAAGTATCCTTGAGCTATATACTAAACCCCAAATTGCTCTCGATGGCTGTTCCACTGGTGTGTGAATGTGCTAAAAACTGAGTAGCAGATGGCACCTTGTATGGTAGCCTCGACCACCAGTGACTAGAAAGTGACCAGAAAGGCACTATACAAGTGCAGGTCCATTTACCATTTACCAAAACAGCAGTACACAAATGGATGAGTGACGTCACGGAAGCTACGTCTACGATATCAACACATACAAGTAAACAGTGATGCCAGCAGCCTCTTGGCTAGTAACATTAGCTGTAATGTTAACTTCCTGACTGTTGTTTGTCTCTTCAGCATGGCTGGGAGCAGCTGTCTGAGCTGACTGAAAAAAGTTAGTAAGTACATTATCATTTGGGTTTAAAGCCCTGTTCAGCTCCCTCTATTTCTTTTACTGTCTTTTCTGGTATCCTGATTTAACGATTCACTCTATCATGAGCAAATAGTTAGTTTAGATTAGTAACTTTTTCAGGCTATGTGGCTGGCTGCCTACTATCTTCAGGGGGGGTCGTTATTAAACAGGTTGCATTTTACTCAAGCAACAATAAATACAATGTTTATTTTTGTTGTTTTAATAAGCAATGTTGAATATTTTGGTACAAAATAAATGTGGCTATCATTGTTTATATTTAGGATGAACATGATTATTGGTGGCTTTCATGGGCCCCCCATAGTGACTGGGCCCCCAAAAGCCCCCCTTTTGGGAGGCCCTGGGAGCGTGACTTCATTCTCTGCTCAGGATGCCGTGATGCCATTATATCTTTACATAGCAAATAGCTGTTAGCTGCTATATTAAGGTTCAAATTCGCATATAGAACCCTTACAATTATTGACAGCTATTTATGATGAGCAGAGAATATAGTGGCCGCAGAATGAAGTGGTTTCATGGAAAACAACACTGTAGGATGTTCACACTTCCTGAGTATACATCAGATCTGTCGGTAGCAATCCCAGAGGCCAGCGTAGGTCTGAGTGAGGTCACAGGGTTCAATCAGATGACTGCCCCCCATGCAACATCCAAACCAGATGTCTGATGAATTGGTCCTCATAAAAAGATTCCTCTTTTACAATGGACCATGACATTGCCAAATAGGGTAAGACAGTTACGTGTGCATTCCCCAGTCGTTAAAATTCTTACGGGTAATTCAGAATGGCCTCTAGACGTGTTTGTAGAGGAAACCGGAAAAAGAATTTCACAATGATCTTGTCTGGAGATTCTGCGTGTATTAGTGGCTGCCGAGGACTGTAGTGATTCATCGTCATCTGAACCAAAAAGTGATGCTTTTCAAAGGGGAAAGATGCAGGTTATGATGAGTGTCGTTCATCCTGGCTATTGACAGTTTGCAGGAAAACAAGGACAGCTGTTTGCTTTCACAGATGATAACACGGGTGTTGTTCCAGATATTCCACATCTGGCATAACTAATTTTATCTCTTGTTTTCCAGCGTATAACATAATCTGCATCATTTTATAGTACATTACCACACACAGATTGAGTTATTTTGGACAACCTTTTGCCTCTCACATGACAGATTTGCCTCTGAAATGTAAAAGAGGGCTGACACTGTCACAACATGAGCGCACCACGGTATCCTACAAGAAAAATGAACGCTTGCATATCCCCGTTTCCTGGCTGACTTCAACTCCTCTCTCCTTTGTCTTGCTCTTATCTTCTGTTTGTAAAGAGGGAATGTTTCTGTTCCTGTCATCCCTGAAATAAACCAGTCAGATGAAGCAGTATTGTTTCAACTCTTCCAAAGAAAAAGTTACCCATGGGCTTTGATAAGTTGGAAAAAACAGATGTTGTCACAAAACTCTGCTCACACTCGGAGCCGGCAGCTGTCCTGTGTGATACACTGCATTGAAAGGGCTGTCTGGCACTCAGTGAGCATGTGCTGAAAGGTGATGGACAGGACCTGGCCTCCTCCTGCTCCTATCACTCCCTGTTAGCGCTTCTTCTCCTCCTGTGCTTCCCACTAATCACAACTGACAAGGGATACACAGGACTCTGTCTACACATACGGATAGAAAGAGTCGTGCTGACCTGTCTCGGCCCGGGGGGAATGAGCACAGGTAGAGAGAGAGGATTGAGGGGGCCCCGAGATTTCAAGAGCATCAGCATCACAGGGCGTGAGTCCTGCTAAATATGCAGCTTCTGTGTTTTGAAGGCTGCGGGATTTCCATAAATTAATGAAGGACGTGAGGCTGCAGAAGCAAGAGCATGGCATGACAGAGCAGAACGCTCCGTCTTTATTTAGATGCTGTGAGAAGACCAGATGTTGAAAAGCTTCAGGGTTAAATGTACAGTATGAAAGTGTGTGTGAGAAAGAATGAGAAAAAGGAGTTACAGAATCAGGATAGAAACATACTGACTACATGCACAACGTGTACGTCAGCTCCCTGTGTGCATCAGCAAACATGAGCCAGTTTACATGTGCTTGCTTGGCTGTAAATGTCTATCTCTGTGAGAGGCTGCGGTCCTATGGGAGCGTTACATCTGAGGGTGCACACGTGTGCCTCCTGAGCTGTGAAAACATGAACTTATGCACACAGAAGATCTGCACGCTGAAACATTGATGGAGAAACTTCCACTGTGATGCAACACATCATCGGTGACACTTAAAGTGGGATGAATATTTCAATGACCTGGTGGAGTGGGGACATTAGGAGTCAAGCTGGAGGGCAACCACAGGACTATTCTGGGAATTTAAATGCAAAACAGTTTGCATGAAGAGGTCCTGTTTCTGTCGTCAGCATGGAGACACTTCTCCCTGGTTAAAGATGAATTCATGTTGAGGCAGTTTAAAGGCCTCAGGTTTGCTTGGCCACCAAAACCACAACTCAGAATGCAGCCATTGAGATATAACATGGGCTGAAATGTTTGTTTCTAAATACACCACATTTTATTCCATTCAGAGAGGAACTTACTGGGAAAATATAGGTCAGTCCCATTTGTGCAAATACAGGTTTTGATGCTGTTAAAATAAAAAAAACATACGATTTTCTTTTTACTAAAATATGAGAGAGAAAAATATCTAAGCACAAGCGAGATCTAATGAGGACAACGCCTGCTGGGCTGAGTGAGGAAATATTTGGGGGTTTCACTGCTGCTGCAATATCTTGCTCCATGCGTGGAATCGGAACTCGGGGGTGTGAATGAGCTGAGACTCGCGGCTGGTTGGAGAGCTGGTGACAAACACTCCGGATTTGCCCCTCAAAACACCGAGCAATAACCTGACGGACACTCGCTCAAACTGCCTAAATTCCTCAGCAGCGTTTATCCTCGAAAGTAACCTTTGGAGCTTCAACTGCTTCAGGACGGACCGGGAAGTGGCCAAACAATGGACATATAAAGCGCGTTTTATCGCTGAATGTTCACGGAACGGGACTGATGTTTTGCAAAGACTGCTGCTCCTGCTGCTGCTGCACGGACCGGGCCGTGGAGGAGCCACAAAGCGACGAGGAGGACAGCACAAGTCAAAGAGACGGCGCTCCACAAAGGAGGGCAAAGCGGGACGCCTGTGTGCAGCAGAGAAGCAGTGCCCTAGATCTGAATAACATCTGAGTTACTCTGTCATTCAGGCTCCTTTTATGCTGTCTCGGGCAGCACTTTCTCAACCCGCACCTGGAAAAACAAAGGGAACGCGTTCAGTGGCAGCACATCTCCATGCGTAAATGGAGACGCACCGGCGCGTATTCGCTGTACTTTTTCACAATGCGTACAATAAATGATGTTTGTTTTGTCACTAACTCATCTCCTGTCCCATGACCACACTGGTATAGATGCATTATAGACTTCCTCATACTTCATATCTGCCATGAGTGATGGCGATGCCTGCAGAATCTGACAGTACCGGTGCGCAGAGCAGCACTCATGAAAAAAGCCTCAGCGCACCGGATCGCAATGGTTATGTGAAAACATGTGTCATCCCACTGTGCCGTGACCGAGATTACGAGTCGTGGGTGAGGCTAATGTTCACAAAAATATGGAGTTCCCAGAGACTCCGGAGTGCGGTGTGCGTGGGGTCGCTTTCGGTTTTTCTCGCTCTGTTGGTCAAATGTGCAGACTGGAGAGTTGAAGCCAGCAGCAGCAGCGCTGACAACAGACTCTCGCATTCATCGTCTCCCCTTCACTTGGTCTCAGGCTGCGCGGCGGAGCTGTTGCAAACTTGCTGGAGTGTTGTTTCCCCATTGTTCACCCTCGTATGTGCCTTCTTTTGGGTCGGTGTCTACTTAATCCGCTGCGGAGTGCTAATCCAGACCGCCCTCTCCCTCCTAACCTTGTGCCACCTGGGCGAAGCAGCTGCGTGGACTCTCCTGGACGGGACAGATGAGCAGCTGTTTTCATTCACGACAGCAGCCGTGGTCGTGCTCATCTGCGTGGCCACCGGCGCACTCATGGTAGCGCGGCTGAACCAGGGCATATCTGTGATCGTGTTCATAAGTCTGGTCAGGACTATCTCACTATTCTCGCTGCACAAAGTACGGGCCACTTGGAGACCGTACGTAGCGTACCTGGTTGGAGTGCTGGGCATCCTGCTGGCGAGGTATGCTGACAAGCTCCTTCCCAACCAAGGGAGACACAAGGAGGGCTGCACCCCCGTGACTGGAGCCAGGGAAGAGATCCCTGTATTTAAAAGGCGCAGGAGGTCCAGTTCTGTGATAGCCTCAGACATGGCACACAGTCAGCCCAACAGTAAGTCACATCGCCGGACCTCTCTGCCATGCATCCAGAGGGACCAGGTAAGAAGTTTCTGTCCCGTTCAACTTTTCTGTTTCTGGCTTGTTTTCTGCTTTCACTGACGAGATTTGGGTTTGAGATGAAGGGGGGGAGAAGTAAAATGGCACTAAGATAAGCACTGTTGGCCTTTTATAGTGTGACTCTGATTAGAATGTACAGCTTTTGTATTATTATCATCATGACAGTTAAGGCCTATAGTGAGGGTTACAGAGGATTTTTTTTATATCATGCATGTCATGTGTGCAGTATAACACACAACAACAACAACAACAACAACAACAACAATGATAATTCTAGCAATGATGCATAATAATTATTATTGCTATTAAAGCATACAGTGAGGATCACATAGCTTTTATACATATCATGTATGTTATATTTGTAGTGTAACACACAGCAACAACAGCAATGATTATAATAGCAATAATGCATTAGTATTATTGTTGTTGCTGTTGTTGTTGTGTTTACATGTCATGCTCCTGTTGTACATGCAGTGTGGATTTTACAGTTTGTTTTCATGTGATTTGATCCTTGCTCTGCTGTTATTGCTCTGATCTGCACAGATCATCCCTGGACTCACATCTTCTTATATCCTGTAGGGACATTTGCAGCCATTCACAGGCAAACATGGAATTCTATCTATTTACAATATTTTTTTTTCTACTCTACCTTCTCAGTAACGTTGTTATACAATACTTCATTATAGTTATTTGTGTAATATAACAAATTATGTGCTATTTTCAGCTAAAATGTTTTTAAATGTTCCTCTTTTTTCTCTGAAATCATCGCCCCTGTCAACGGGAGATGCTGTTTCATGCATGTAGATATATACAGTGTAGCTGCAAGTGTAGCTCGCCTCTGTCATTTGAAAATAAAGTACCAAATTTGGTATTTTGTTGCTGAAGGGATGCTATTTTAGAAGCAGCTTTCAAGTGCTGATGAGAAAGGGAAGCTGAGGACATGATGTCAATGATTCATCCCGTCCGTAATTATTTATGTCATACATTCTCCCCAGATGATCTCTGAGCCATTGCCACGAAACTGACAAATGCATTATTATCTATCTGTCCTGGACTTTATTACCACTTACTCCTCATCTCTTATCAGAGCTTTCTGTCCTTAAACTCCAGGAATGTAGCAGCTCTGGCTTTCAAACCTCCTCTGATACTGATACACATGCATACCTGTGTTTAAAGGAGACTTGGGAGGAGGGGGGGGCTTCATTCAAGCACTCATATCAGCTCCTCAGCCCTCCTTATGGAAAATCAATGAGCATGCTGAGCGTGTGAATGGGAAACAGACTTCTGGAGTGATCAAAGCTCTCGTTGTGACCTGTGAGTGCGGTTAGGCAGAGAGATGAGAGGCTGCACTGTCGGCCCGGCCACTTGAAAGATGCCCTCATCTCTCAGGGGCTAGTTAGCGTTGTAGTGTGCTTGTTTGTTTTTCTTTGTGGTGACACTCACACACTCATGCACATACACAAATCGGATATGAAAAGACTCTTAGATATTTTAGAGTTTACACTTTATTGTGATTTAGGTTTGATTTCTCGACTGAAGCTCATTCAAGTGTCAGTCATTATTAATTTGATATGCAGGAGGTGGTTTGCTGCAGTGATGGAGTGAGGATGTGTCTTTGTTTATGAATGAGTGATGAGCTGGAGGATGGCTGCCCGTGTAGTTTACACTGAATAGTTACTGTATGGATGTAAACAGGTAGTACACTGATGGCAGATTATTTTACACTTTCGTAATGTTGAAAATGATGTACAGAAAAAAAAATATGTTTTCAGTCTTACAAATAATTGACTAAGAAGGAGAAACAATGCATTTAGTAAACATTGTTGCTAGTATTTATTTTTTGGTGTTATCAAGGGCGTAGGTTTTGTTTTAACATTAGGGCGGGCACATATGAAATGAGGAGTTTGGGGGTCCTCTTCCAGAAAATGTGAGTGTCGAACTCGGGCTGCACAATTAATCAAATATTAATCACGAACATGATTTTATCTTCCCATAATTTAATGAGAATGATCGACTGCAATATTGACGTTTAAAATTCAAGCTCTGCTCATACAGTACAACACCGCATATCAAATCAAGTGCTTCCTATTCTATCAGCCAGCCTCCATTTTGAAGAGGTGTCATGCCACTACGCACGCACCATGCAGCAGCAGCTTGTGTAAAGTTTTCTGCAAGTGCAAACGAAAATCATCCGCTCATCAAACATCTTCCAAACACATCCTTTGTTTGGAAGTTTTTCGGATTTAGGAGACAACAAATCATATGCAAAGAGCACATGAGGCTTGTGTCTGCTCCGCAAACATACACAACTGAATTGTCTATCTATGAAATTAATGAGAAGACACCACAACATGCAGTACGATGAATGCATGAAGGCCGAGAAGAATAACGCGGCAAACGTTACCTCACTGAATTTCAGTCCTTGTCAAGAGCAAACTCAAAAATCCACAACATTGACTCTGCAGAGCACTTCACAGCATCGTGACCGCTGTAAAAAATAAATAAATGCATACATAACTAATTACATAAATAAACAATTAAAAAATACAGCAGTGGATACGTTTCCATCCAGCTCTCAGAGACAGACTGAAATAAACAGTGCAGTCACATTACATTTGGCCAAAGATGTGTGTCCAATAAACACTGTTTCCATTTGGTTTCTGTAGTGACACTTATTTTTATTTATTTTATATTTGGGGTACAATTTTATTTATATTTTGTTTTTAGCAGATGCACTGAATTCAGGTGAAGGAGGGCCTTATTTTAAGTCTTACTTTGATGCAAAGATTTGTTAAGTAGCAGGAATGTAGCACAACATGTAAGTGAAAGCAGCGCTCTAATGTGAACATTTTTTAAAAATCAATGAATTGTCGTAAATAACCAAAATAACAATACTGATCAAAATAACCGTGATTATCATTTTGGCCATAATTGTGTAGCTATACATCAAACAAGTAATTTCCTGCATCCTGGAGAGTTTTTATGAACCAGTTTGTGCATTTCTGCATTAAATTATGGTGCAAATATTTTTAATTTTGTCAAAGTAAAAGTCCTTCTTTAATGTTTTTATTGGTGGGGACACATGCACGTGTTTTAAATATTAAGGGGGGCGTGTCCTTTGCATCCACCCAAAAACTACTCTCATGAATGAAGGCTTTAAAAACAAGAGGGAAACTGCATATAGGTGAAAGAGAAAGAAAAATAATTCACGTTTTTTCCACTTCACATAGTCGTGTTTCCATCATGGCAGGAGTGAACTTAGGCATTAGAGAGCCAGGCTGTACTTTTTACATCTTTGCCATGTGGATTAGACTGCTTTACTTTAAGGGATTCAAGATGGAGTTACTCAGAGAACAATAAAAACAGCCCTAAAATCAAGACATTAGTCGTAAACAGCTCACATAGATGCAACTACTGCAATTAACACGTTTTTGTCTGCTTCAGATTTTTTTGTTTCTTGCGGCTGTGTCCCAATAAAAGCTGAGCGGGATGGAACTACCAGACAAACAAAGTAGACAACACCAAACAAAGATGCAAAACATCTCTGCCTCTCCTTGCTCTAGCTGTCACCACAGCCCTGCTGGAGCCCTCTGCTGAGAGATGATCTCTATTACATGTCTCTGTTTGTGGGACAGAAAGACTGTGAGACTGTCTTGATAGTGTGTGAAAGTCAAGTTGAGAATATTATAGATTGTCTTGAGTGTTTTACCATTCGCTCTCATCTCTGGCGGTGGTGCTAAGCAGTTGAGCAGTCACGGCCTGCCTGTAATTGAGACACACATGGCGTACATATGCTGTCTTAACCGTGTCTTGTCTGTGTGGTCTGTAATGTGTAAACAAGCCCACGCTGACCCACACTAGTCATCACCTTGCTCACACGGGGCTCTGGCCTCCCTAAGGGGGGTCAGACGCACGTTTGGGGGCCACAATGCAACCACCACATGGTGACGGGAACAGCAGAGATGTCGGGCAGCATAAAGCGTCTAACTGACTCTGCCTGGAGGACAAAACAAAGGCTAACTGCGTGGCAGTGACACGGCCGTCATTTTCCAGGTACTGCTCCTCGGTTAGATGACCTCAAGAGGCTGAATGACGCTTTAACAGTTCTGCGCTGCTGTGTTCAATAGAATTATGATGTTTTAAAGACGCTGTAAGAGCATCATGACACGGGGTAGATCTGCACTTTGTTGACGTGACAATGTTTGCACAAGTGCTGTGCGTCTGGAGTGTTTGAAGAATAGTGTGAGGTTGGAGGAAGGATTACAGTAGATACTTAACTTTGTTTTTCTCAGGAAGCGTCTCCCACAGACCTCAGAGTCTTATATAAAGGCCCTTCAGATTGATAGTCACTGTGTAAAAACAGTTTATTCAGAAAATAAATAGAGCAAAGAGGAATCCCTCTGTCTCTTCTTCCTCACAAGCCTTAAAGCTGCCATGTTGCCCTCCGCTGCTCTGCCAAAGCCATGCTCTGAGGCACAACTGTAGATTTAATAAACAGCCATTTTCCCTCCTTTTGATTACAAATTGGCTGCCAGCGTCTATCAGCTCACTAAGTAGATGCATTTTGCAACGCTGGGGTCGTCCTTCCCATCATGAGCGTAATAAAAGAAAGTCATTATCAGCCGATCTGATAGCGGTTAGCGGGGGCCTCTGCGGGAACCTTCTTGGGTTAATACAAAATGACAGGCCGATCTTCTGTGTTTCAGCTCGGGTTATTGAACTGGAGGAAGAGGTGTGGACTTGTGGTGTGGATCGCTTTTCACAGCGTGTAAGGAAATTTGAGTCCAAGGTTCTCCTGCTGCAGACATCAGCACTGTCAAAGACTGTCATTCCTCATGCAGAGGGAAGCAGACTGCCAACGCTGCCAGCACACATCCAATGTTTTAACTACCTGAGCTGCAAAAGTTTTCAGCTGATTAGCCAGGAAGGGGAGTGGACATAAGCGAGACACTTCTGCTTTTTAAATAAGTCTCTTCAGGAGAGAGCCACTCCCCTCTGTGAGCGACTCCACCCCTCTCCACAGCGCTCTGCTCCCTGTCCTCGCATTGACACCAACACAAATATTATCCCAACCAGAGGAGGAAATTCTTTCTTAACTTGGATGATAAAGATATTCTTGAAATCTATGGTAATGACTTCCTGTGGAATGGGATCCAAACACAATTACTGTTGCTGTTGTAAATGTTTCCTGTTACTCTATTTTTGCTGCACCATCCATAATTGAATTGTGATTTGGATGGAGGAGGTTGTTGATAGCCTGTAGGGCAGTGATTTACCACTGGGCCACTGCACGCTCTCATCCCAAACAGCTTGTTTGTATTCTAAACACATAGCCTCGTGGGATATGATGTTTTTTTTTTTTGACTGGACTGGCCTTTGGGTTAGAAACGGTCTCATTGAAAGCCTCCCCCTGCGTTTGGAAAGGAAGCTGATATCAGCATGGGGTTGTGTGTCTTGTGATTGGGCGATCCACTTCACACTTTCAATCCCCATTCAGTCCCAGTGTATTAGCTGCGCTGTGCGTGTGTGAGGAGGCAAGGGGTGGAAGAATTGGGGTAGGAATGAAAGTAGGTCATTCGAGGTTTTGTTTAGTAGCCAGGCAAAACAGCAGGCTTACTGCTACCCCCCTGAACGGTGGAAGAGTCCTGCGTTTGACTGATGCAGTGTTGCGACTCCGAGCATGCTTGCGCTCCAGATTTGTATGTGTTACCTCTCCACCATGTTGGCTACCCAGCGCGAAGCCACATAACACTGGGTTTTAGTCTGTGGCGGCATAAACAAGAGCTTCTTGGCCACATGTTTTTTTGTCTCACCAAACAGACATGTTCTGGACAGAGCGCTGCAATGGCCAGCTCCCAGATGTTTAGAGAATAATTTGGGGGTTTTCTTTACAACCTGGGTTTTACTTTCATAGTTTGGGCAAACATTTGAATCTGTTATGGTGTGCTAGGGTTGCAGCAGTATATGGCGAAATTGTACACCATGGTATGAAAATTGACAGGTATCATACTGTGTACATTTGCTTATGAAGGGTACTGAGACGGAGAATCTCACCTGTGCGCCTGCATCTCGTTTTCTCTTTGACTCCCTGTCAGACATTTTTCACATACTTCCATTGAAAAAATGGTTTCCAGTTGTAATTATAATAAAGCGTTTGTTCTACCAAAAAAAAAAACCCCTTCTGTTTCCATTCTATTGTGGGTCAGTGTACCTGATAATAATAATGTAAGACAGGTTTCTCTCTCCTGTCTTACCTATAAACATACTAGTTACTGAATTATCTCAAAGGGCTGTGGGTGAAGTAAGAGCACAGGAACAGCTTCGATGGGTAAATTGATCCACTTCAATGTCCAAAAAAGAACATAGGACAACTAAACATCAACAACAATAGTGACATCTCACATGTTATATGTCACTCTGCCAAACTTAATCATAGCTGTCATTACCTGCACGTAAGATTGGGTAGAAATTTTACTATTAGCCTCCCTTACAAAATATTACTAATTGCTGATTCCAGTTTACAGGAATAGTTTGACATTTAGGAATATGATTACTAACTTTTCTGCAGAGAGTTAGATGTGAAGTTTGATACCCCTCTCATGTCTTTACAGTAAATATAAAACTACAACCAGCAGCTGATTACCTCTTACAAGTCAAGTCAGGTTTATTTGTAGAGCACATTTAAAAAAACTGAGATAAGTGCTTCACAAAGAGATTAAATAAAATAAAGGCATGATCAGATTACAACAGAGACAGAATGTAAGTAAAGTAATAAAAGCATGCAGTATCTTGATAAAGTCATAACACAAAAACGACAAAATAAAATAAAAGCAAAATGAAAAACACTGAGGTCAGGCATGTCGTCATAATGATAATTAAAAGGCTAATGAGAAGAGATGGGTCTCAAAATGGGTTTTAAAGTTATTAGTGGAGAGGGGAAATCTAATTTAACATAAGTTCAGCATTAAAACAGGAAGAAGCAGCATTGTTCTAAATCTAAAGAAAATCTGCTACTGTATAACAACTAGCAGGCTAGCTGTTGCTCCCTTCTTCCTGTCGTTATGCTAAGCTAAGCTAATAAGTGCTGCTGGCTGTAGCTTCATGTAATCATGACAGTTATATCGACTTTCCCATTTAACTCTCTAAAATGAAAGACTATATAAATAATGGAAGTAGCTACCATGACATCACCCCTTGGTTTGTGGACTTCCATTTTGAAGCCTCGAGCACGCCATTTCGGCCGTCACCATCTTCGTCAGAAGTGACTGTATTTTGGTGGGAGGCTGGAGCTATGGAAGAGAGAGGGATGGATCTGACTGGGAGGTCATGAACACTATTGGCAGACAGCTTGTTGTTCAAAGCGTCCTGCCCTTAATTATGTGTAACTCTGAGCCTTAATAAAATGTAAGCGGTGAGTTATATAAAAATTCACCTCAAGGAACCAAAACATTTTTGGTACCAGGCTGTAAATATGTTTATTTCTGCTGTAAAGTTTGGCATTTTAACATGGGGGTCTGTGGGGGTTGACTGGGAGCCAGCCTCAAGTGGCCGTTCAAAGAGCTGCAGGTTTTAGCACTTCCCTGTTGGCTTAATTTTTCAGCCCCGCAGGTTGCTGCTTGGCAAATTGGAAATAAGAGTATTTGCCAAAATGTAGAACTATTCCTTTAAAACCTGTACAACCATCTGACTGCCTTCTCATTGCCCCATTTGAAATCTTTTTCCTAACGCTGCTGTGTTCCTAGATCTCCACAATAAACTGTGTGTGAGAACAATTTTATTATTACCGATACCAAGGATGGGCAAATCTCAGAAAATAAAACCTGAGTTGTAATAAAGTGAAATTATCCTTTAAACTCTACATTACATGGCTCATACATCTGTGTCCAATCCCTTCATTACCTTCATTTACAGCAACCAGAGCAGCTCATATCCTGGTTCTTGCCCCGTGTCTCTGATCACCTAAGCCAACCAAACCAGAGGTCCAGGACTAAGCTGAGTGCCCCCTCTTTCCTCTCTTCCCTACCTCTGGCACGACCACGATCTGGCTCCCTACTGATTACCATGGAAATTATGGAAGGACGTCTGTGTGAGCATGTGTGTGCATGTAAGCGTGTGTGTGTGTGTGTTTGTGTGTGTTGCCAGCAGCTTGATGGCTGCCAGCTGCTGCAGGCTGAGAGGTTGAATCCGCTCGTAGAAACACGGAGGGCCTCAAACCACAGACGCAACCCAACGCAGCTGGAACTGCTAGACAGGCACAGGCCTCCAGTCCTGACACACAGCACACATATTAACACCTCAGGATCCTAATAACTGCCTCACATTTGAATAGAATAGTACAATCTGAAGCAAATTATGTATTTTTTGTTGCGCGTGTTGAAGGGTAGATTACACGCTGTACTTTATTCTGCTGTCTGTTCTAGACTAAGGCAATTATGTCACTCAAGTTTTCTGTGTTACCATAAGAGACCGACTATTTCAGTGATGGAGGTGAACAGAATGTTCCTGGCACAAATGTGTGTATGCGTACTGTATGTGGGTGTGTGTGCTTGTGCATGTGTGTGTTTGTGTGTGTAAAGAGAGAGAAAGAGAGAGAGAGAGAGAGAGAGAGAGAGAGAGAGAGAGAGAGGAGAGTATTTGTGTGTTTGTGAGGAAGTGGATAAATTTGCATATGTGCATAAGCTAGATGTGTGAGTGAATGGGGCTGCATATTGTTTGGTTATTTTTTTCAACACTATAGCCAATATGATACCTGAGTTTCGGCACCATTACCTTGATGATACTTTTGTTAATAATTTGCTCTAAGAAATATATACATTTTTCTGCAGAACTAGCCAAAGACAAATTTCTCAAATGTTGCATATTGTCAAAACACAAGCAGCCACATTGGTGGGCTTGTTTATTGCTGAGATTGGTTGGGGTGCTTCATTATTTATTGGTGGGACTATAATTTGCGACCTGTTCTTACTCCCATGGCGTCAAATGGCGCAGCTTGTTTAGTGGTCCGCACAAGGCACCCTTTAGTATCTGTATGAGACACACCGGGCTTTAACGTAACTCTAGAGTAAACCCATCTGTGGCAATATTAGACATTCAGAGCAACTGACGTAGTATAAAGTGCGAGAAAGTTCACATAGGGAGGCAGTTGGGTGATGGATGGGTCAAACAAACACTGGACTTGCACCCTGGATGTTGCTGTTTGTGTTGGGTGTGAAACCAAAAGTCAGCGTTGAGTTTTCCTAAATTAGTTAATGTCAGTGACAGTATTAATACTATTACTATTGATTCACAAGTAACATTAATACTGGTTCATTCAATTCACAACTTTAATTGTTATTAAAGACACTTTTAATTCTTTTGATCAGTGGACCCTACAGACTACGGGAATATGAATTACTTACAGGATAATGGAGGAATGGACACATATTCTGACTTTATGATAGCTCCAGAGGTAATGTAGAGAGTCACCGCTTGTTTTTTCGTCATTCAGGTAAATCTTAATGACTTACGGTCTGGTGCTCGTGATTTCAGTAAAATGAAATCAACCGATGTCTAGCATCTCTATACTGACAAAAGTTTAAACATTTATATTTGTAATTTTGATCTAAGCAGCTAACTCACGTGAAATGAAGTGGGTAGTCAACAACCTGGTTTTATACAACCAAAGAACTTCTATGAAAAGAACTGCTTGGCAACCAGACCAGGCTTCTAATTGAGACAGGCCTTTATTGAAAAAGAAAGAAGGAAGGAAGGAAGCGCTGCTTGGATAAACAAGGCTCTGACTCGACAGGTGCTCTTCAGTGAAGTGGGTGAATTGATATTGAACAAAAAACCAAGGAAGTCTTGCTGTTTGTAAAAAATGCAGACAACCAAGGAAAAAAAAACTGAGGCACTCCGTCTTAAGGTAAAAATATATGAAGTAACTTTTATTTGAGCAAAGGCAACAAGACAGACCTACGCGTATTGACCAAAGTCTTCTTCAGGGTCAAGACAGAGACAGGCCTTTATTTGTCAAAATGTGTAGCCACACCGGGCTATTAAACGAGACTAGGCGTTTAATTGGGACGAGGCTTTTAACTGAAGTTTTACAGTAACTTAAGTTATGTAGCAACCACACTTATCTTAACCCATACCATGATCTTTTTTCGAATTCCAACCAAGTAGTTTTGGTGCTGAAGCCTACATTTCCTGTAAACATGGTGTATTTTGAAAAGACACTATGTATGTAATAAGCAGAAATTGACACTGAAACTGACATGTCCAAAACTGACAATAGACGGGTACCTGTAGCGTCATAGTTTGAAGCACAGAGGCACTGATTAAGTTGCGGTATTTGGCAAGTTAGAGGTGACAGCGTGTTGCAATTTATAATGAATACATCAATAAAGTATGAAATGCCTCCGACAACCAGTTCTGACTTCTGACTACTATTAATATTGGTAAACTACTGTTTATTAGTGATAGCAATAACGAAGTAAAAGATGATAAGGAAAGGAAAGCTTGACAGCACCCAGGTGGAGACAGAAGGCCGGCAAATGCAGAAATAGACGACAGTCAACTTAAGAAAACTCTAAAAGGTGACTGAAAAATGACACATAAACTACATGTTTGGACAAACAAGCCACACTGACAGGGACAGCAGGAAAGGTCTACAAAAAGTTACTGAGAGAATATTCCAGCAGACTTATTGCTCATTCAGGCTTCAAATGATGGTTGTGTTTGTTGTGCAGCGCTGGAGGAGGCACTGTAGCCTGCCACAGGTGGTCTCCCCCCGCTGTTCAGACACTCTGTCTCAATGCCAGTCTCAGCTTTGTCATTTTCACGAGTTTCTGGAGCATCTTGACGAGGTTGTTTGATGATGAGACAATGCATTTTTGGCATGTTTGTAGTTAACCACAGCAAACAGAATGATTGTATACTTAAATACGTAAATGTCAAACTCATTCAGGTGATTCTGGTGCATGGATTGGACTGGATCAACTAGAGAATGGGAGAATCAGACAGGATTTTATAGGTCAAACATTAGTCATTTCTTGGTGGGGCTAAAGCCATCTCGCTCCACCTATAGTGTCATCTACAGTATGAGTAGCCATACAAGAGCCTTGCTAATTTCCATTCAATCCCAACCTGCAGCACTTGACAGCCTTTAATACTTGGCTATGGATATATTTTGATCTGTAGGGCCAAAACACGATTGCAGTTTGATTCTTAGCTGTACACATGAGGCAGGCACCCGTGTTTGCAATGCTGAAGCAATGTTTTTGCTTTGTAAAGGACGGGTAGCTTTATAGGTGCTGGTATGTCTCAGTTACAGCAGCACATCACTTTTTGGTTTGGCAGCTTTCATCGCTATCCTCCTGAGGAGAACCTTTGATACTTCTCTTGATGATTTAAATGAAGAAATATGAACATTGTTTTCTGCCAAACCCTTTTTTATTTAGCAGGAGAGCCTCTAACGTCTCAACGTGCTTTTCCTAAATACCAAAAAGGACTTAAGTGCAAATTCCAGATCTCAATGTGCGAAACAAGCTCTTGTGTGTAACCTGCTTTAAAGGATGGGCAGGTTAATGGATGCCAGTGCGTATCCGGTACAGCACATCCCTTTGGGGAGCTGAACGCAGCACGTTTGGCTTTCATCTGTATTTATCCTCCTGAAGGGCTTTTCAATCACACGAGGAGCCCACCTTTAAGACAGTGATCCCTTACATGAGGGGACATTCCTGCGCTTGCCCCGGCGCTAAATGAACTGGAATGTGCAGGTTGAGCAGACCCTGAAGGACAGGCCTGTGGGCCCATTCACCCATCCCTCCCCTTCCCGGCCCTCCTCTCCCCGCACACCCTGACCTGAGCCAACACCACCATCCTGGGCTGTCACCAGGTGTGCAGCTGGCCTCTGCCGAATGAATAGACACTCTCACATCACCCCGGGAAGTGTGTGCGCGAGTGTGCGTGTTTGTGAGAGGGAGGTAGAAGCAGCGAGAAGGGGGAGAGCGGTCTGAGGCGTAAATAGCTGCAGTCTGTAGAATGTGTGAAAAACAAATGGAAGAAACAACTGTTAATTTCCCCTCTGAAAGTGTTCACGTGCACATTTGGGACGTGAAAATTGATCTCATGGCCTTTGATTGGTGCCGGGATTCATAGAGGAAGTACAACAAGTCCCTCAGGTGCAGTCTGGCTATTGTGTCTCCACTAGAAACAGAGCAGGCCACAGTCGCTGCTGCTGCTGCCATCATTCATTTAACAAGCAGGAACATTTTGAATCTCTCTGACTGGGACCGTCCAATAAACCCAAACAGCTATCAACTGATTATATATTTCAGGAGCATGACATGGAAGGCTGTTTTCACTGATTGATGGTTGTATTTAATAATCCACTGCCTGGTTGGTTACTTACGGCCACAACTGGACAGGCTATTGCATATATTTTATTTGATTCCAGCTCTTCATGCAGCATACTTTTCCTTCTAAACATTACAGCTTCTCCATTTCCAGCTCAGCTGCCTGAATAACATGTTGGTATTGTACGTTTCTCCAAATCATGGATATGTTATTTTTGCATGTTTCATCATATCAACGTTTCTAACATGATGTAATTCAGATTATATGTAGTATATAAGTAGGTAAGTAAATTTTATTTATAAACACCCTTTGATCAGGAGGAGGAGGGGATTGTTGATGGTGTGACACCTAGGCAAGATGGCTGCCAAGTAGCAGACCACTGACCAAGTATTTTAACAAGACTTTTGGACATGTCCAGCCATGTTTGTTGCGATGAATCCAAGTAGTTCATTCAGGACTTCAGCACATTTCCAGTCATGTTTGTCACGACTAAACTGAGTATTTTTAACAAGATGTAGGGACATTTTTAGCCATGTTTATTGCGACCAAACAAGGTATTTTTAACAAGACATTGGGACATTTCCAGCCATGTTTGTCGTGACCAAACCAAGTATTTTAACAAGACTTTGGGACATGTCCAGTCGTGTTTGTTTGCGACAAATCCAGGTATTTTTAAAACGACTTTGGGACATGTCCAGCCATGTTTGTTGTGATGAATCCAAGTGGTTTATACAGGACTTCAGGACATTTTTAGCCATGTTTGTCACAATTAAACTGAGTATTTTTAGCAAGACCTCGGGACATTTCCAGCCATGTTTGTTGCAACCAAACCGGATTTTTTTTTAAACAAGACTTTGGGACAATATCAGCCATGCATATCATGGCTAAACCGGGGAATTTTAACAAGACTTTGGGACATTACCAGCCCTGTTTATAGCGACCAAAGCGAGAATTTTAAGGCAAAACGTTGTCCTAACCTGAGTAATTTATGTGCCTAAACCTGACCACATGTTAACCATAGCACTGTCACAACATAAAACTGAAAACTGAAATGTAAAGACATATCCGCTACATATGAAACATACAAATGTAACATATCTGTGGTTTGCAGAAACATTCAATGCCAACATTTATTCTGGTGATAGGTTTGCCATTTCACCACAGGACTGTTGCACAGTATTTTCAAAATACGAGTGGCAGAAGAAGTATTCAGGTCCTTTACTTGGGTAAAAGTAGCATTACAGCAATATGAAAATACTCTATTACAAAAAAAAGTCACGCATTCAAAAGTACAGTAAGTTTTGGTTAACAAATTGTCTCAAAACAACAGTATTTGTTTTGCAGTAGACTAGATCCTGTCAGAGTTATATAGTTGAAACAGTCATTATTACTGATTCATAGACATTTAAGAAGCATGTTTTAACTTTTAGCTTATTTTACAACTTCTTTACAAAGTCTATTTTTTCTTTTAGAAACTGATCTTATGTTTTGTATAAATCTTAATCTGTAAAGTAAGTAGTCAGTTAAATATAATGGAGTAAAACAGTGTAGAAACATTTCTCTCATGTCAGCAGGCTGCACGTCTGTCTAGCTGGATGGCGTTGAGCAAGGAAATGTGTTATTGTAACCTCTGCCTGGTGAGTCCTCCCCGTCCGTCCAGCCCGCTGCCTCACAGGCTTGCCATGAGCCTGTCTGTCCCTGCAGCCAACAAGGCTTCTGCTGTTCCCTGCTCAGTGCTATGTTTTACTCTCTAAATATGTTAGAGAAAAAAAAAAAAATCTGTCTGTACATCTGTCTGTCAGTTGGCTTATTTCACCCCTTGCAGCGGCGAGAGTCTTAGAGTTTGGGTTAAGGGCTGTTTTCGCGCAGTCACTTTCAATTAGTCAGATATTAAAAGTGGAATGTATAGTTGTCGGGCTGTGCTGAATTAGCATGATGGTATACAGTGTCTATATGATTTGGATTTTTTCTGGACTCACCGTGTACGAACAAATACCAATGTTGGAATGCTGGTGGTGATTCTCAGTGAGGAGCTATTTTTGTACCGCTTTGGTCACATTTCTGAATCCACTCTGCAAACAGAAACTGCTTATGGTCAGCTCAAGGACATAAGTTATTTTTATTAATTAAAAATACCAATAAATGGGGAAAGAAGTCACAAATTAAAAAGCAGTCAGCTGGTTTCTTTCAAAGTTGAAGAAACATTTTTGTTTTACAATCCTAGTGTTTCCTATTTATCTGTGTTTGATAGCATCACTCCTCGAGTGAGGAGTTTTGGAAGTGTGTATATTATCATTTATTAGTGTGGGACATGAGAAAAGTTTAGAAGATTTATTTTCTCTTCAATATAGGAATCAATGCTAACTTTCCTAAATAAAAAAATAGGAACACAAAGAAATTTAGGAGCACGGTGACAAATGATCATATAACAGAGAGTTTATTAATACACCATGTATAGCACAGCCTACCTTTTTACTTTTTTTTAAGTTTTTTATTGAGCTTTTTCTATTTTAAGAACATCAACACAAAGACAAGTACATAAACACAAACAGCACAGACTAAACAAAAACACATCTCTGCAGTGTTCATAACATTTATGATGCCAAAGTCCTTCAACACAACGCTAATCCTTTTATCATCAGGTGACCTATTCTACACATCATGCCTGGAAACAAACAAACAAACAAACAAAAGGTCCCTATTACACAGCCAGATCAAAAGAAACAAACACCCACTCTCTCCATCTGTATTATGCAATTGTAGTTCATTTCAGTACAGTGTCTGGCTCCTATGACATGTTTAATCCTCTTAAAAAGACAAAACTGATTTCAGACAAGCACATATAATTCTCTTTGGTGATACAAATTGGCCATCATTAACTCAATTGATGCATTCTCTGTCATTAACTTGACCCACTCTCTATATTCAGGTCTAACTTGACTTTTCCAGTTGCGACGGATGACCCTAGCAGCTGAGATAAAGCCTGTCAGGGCAGGAGCAAATGCTGGTTTGGAGATCTTGGGTAGAAGCAAAGTAGAGTTGACTCAGGAACAAGCACACCTAGCCACTCTTGTATTGTTGTGATTATCCCTCTCCAGAAAGGTAGAACTAGAGGACAGGCCCACATTACATAGATAAAGGTGCCAAAGACAGACAGGTGTAGAATAATATCGAGGACATATCTTATAATGTATACATTTTCCTTGAGCTTCTTTTGTAAACCTGCCTGCATCAGATATTATCCTCACCCATGCATCCAAATCAATGTTCAAAGTGTAGCACTAATTTGATTAGAGCAGGGAAAACAGTCTCAGATACAATCCGAGTCTTTATTTTTTTGTCTGTAGCTCAAAACTAGCAGAGTCAGTTGCTTCTTCTGTCTATCTGATGCTGTTGCTCTCTCTAGACACTAAAACATTATATCTATATGTTCTCTCCACTGGCTCCAGTGGATGTTAAAGTGACAGAGCAGGTCACGGTAGCTTCGCAAACATTGTTCTCAGCTGCCCTGTTGTTACTAGCCGCCATGCTACTGTTGACTTTTGCCGCCTACGTTAACGAAAGTGCAAAGCCTCTTGATTTTGTTGAATGTTCCGAATCCCCTTGGCAGGATTCCTCTTTCTCCTCATCACTTTCCCCTTAAAATAAAAAATAAATTGGCTCCAATTTTAGCCATGTCTGCACTTAAGTACTGATACGTTTTCCATGTTGTTTACCTGTCACAGAAACTCTACTGTGATTGGTGCATAGTGACTTGTAAACTTCTGGGACTGGGCAGTACAGGGGAAAGATGACAGTAGATTATAATCATGGTCCCGCACACTGTGTTCCTAAATTATTATTTGGGTTTGCACGGATCTATTTTTAGGGGCAAATGCGGGTGAAATGCTCGCACTGTCAAGCCCTGCCCTAATGTGCAAAGCCCAATGAATATTTAATTTTATTTTTTAAGTGAATGTCATCTCAAGTTGACATCTACTTGTTAGGCACATGGTGAGGACGAGACATCCAGAGGGCCCCGAGATATTCCCACTCTTGCAAGAATTCAGCTACATGCTGTATTATTCAGTTTGAAAGTGTGAGTCTCTGCTCAGTTGTTAGAGAATTGGTGAGATGAAGGCAGGAGCCACAGCTTGGCCTCAGTCCGTTTTCCCAAAACCCTGCTTCGGCCCTCGGCTCTTTGTCCGTGAGAAGTATGATAAAGTGGTGACCTCCTCCAGTTTGTCTTTTCTACACTGTAACCACCAGCTAACACACACACACACACACACACACACACACACACACACACACACACACACATGGACACACGTACACACAGTCCAGCAGACTGGCAAGGCAAGGTCTCATTGATTTGTTGCTGCTATCCTCTGCATTGCCTGGAGACACTAAACGATGTCAGGGCTGACGTGTTCTTGTGTAGGTGACATCCGTTTATACTCGGCCACAATCGATGGCTATGAACAGCAGGCTCTTCTGTGCATATCTGTGTGTGTGTGTGTGTGTGTGTGTGTGTGTGTGTGGTGAAACACGTCCTGTGTAGTGGAGATAGTGGGCTGTTGGTTCCAGCAGAAGCAGCCCTTCCTGTCCAGTAAGCTCACCAGCGCTAGTACGGGTCACATCTACGCCTGGAAAACAAAACGTGACAGAAGACATGGCATGACGACGTGTGAGCCTCGTTGATAAGACACCATGGCATTGTTGAGAAAACTTCAAATGAATCCGCATAGCACAAATGCTCAGTGTGCTCCTTTAAAGTCTCTCTGTGTTGTTAAGAGAGAGTGAACATTGAAAGTGGGACTCAGAACAATGTGAATGAGGTTAGAATAGACGTACTGAGCCTTTATTTTAATGGTGATGTGCCTGGGGCTGCCTCAGGTTTCTCTCTACCCCCCACTCTCTCCACAATGTTTTCCATTAGCTGCTGTTCCATTCATACTCTCGCCGATCCCTGCGTCGTCTCCTCCGGGACTGGACAGATTAAATGAAATCTCTACACCTACTGTAGCTCTTCTCTTCTTGACTTTTCTCTTCTCTCTGTTTTTTTTGTCTTTTTCTTTTTCCCTGATCTGTCCTCTCCACGGACGGTGGAAAGAGTTTAGTGTCAGGTCTTCAGGCTCGAGGCAGTTTAGCAGCCTCAGATCCTGGATCACAATGATGGCTCTGAGACCACATCGCAGATTCCGGCTTTTACAGAGTAGCGCTGCCAACATTGTCTGTAATTCTGCACCTCTCTCTTGTTGGTCTCCTCTTTGAGCTAATGTAACATCTTCTATCATGTTTTCTTTTCCCTCTGTGAATATTTAACCCTTCACCTTGTGTCTTGCTGTCATAGTCAGACCCATTTCAGTGTTAAGATTTAAGAATTGTGAGAGGTTTGGCAGGTGATTCATCAAGGCTTTTTTGGAGAGAGCGTTTCCATTATAAGGACGAGGAATGGCATGTGGTGGTTTTGGCAAAGCTCCACAAGCTGGAGAGGCAGAAGGACTTTTGACGTCATCATGAAACGTGACCCACTTCTCAAGAGGCGAGGAGCCTTGGGCTGGTTGAGCAGATGTTGCACAGATGAGCCTGCGCGCACCCACACACACACACACACACGCAGACACGCACAAATTGTGCACCTACCCTGTGTGCACACTTTCAACTCTGCCTTTATTTTCCATTAAAATACCCACAGAAAAAGAATCAGCAGCACAGGAACTGTAGCCGGGTCTCATTTGGGTTTGTGGTTGTGCACAGGCGTGAACTGATGTGGTCATCAGCGTGTGCGTTTGCAGAAGAGGTAAAGCATGACAAATAGGAGGGTGTTACTGGGTCATTCAGGCCATATCAGGTGGGTTTCCTCTGAGGGGTAGAAAAGAACCTGAAGCAGCTTCCACAGTATGCCTCTGAGCTACATCACTCCTGTTACGTAAGGTGGATGTAGGAAAGACGAGGTGATGTTGGGCCCAAGAGAACCGCTCGTTCAGTTCTCCACTGGCTCCATCCTGCCCGTCAGCCGGGGGCAGTCTCCTCCTCCTCCCCTCTGCCATCACTGTGACGCTTTCAGACGTTACATAATGCCTTTCTTTCTGGTCTGTCAGTTAGTTAGGCATGTTAGAGTGCAATAGGCTCTCTTTATCTCAGTGCTATTTGCACCTTTTATTGAAAATGTAAAGGGGCCCGTTGTAATGTTTGTTCCAAGAGATTGGGTAGACCGTCGGCTCCAGGCTGTCGTGCATTCCCACTGGAGCACCACAAAATGCAGACCAAAGCTTTCTGGGCTTTCTATAGTGCTACTTTGCTTGTATTTTAATTTTAAAGTGGTTAAAAACAATATGTTTTTTACTAACAAGGAATCACATATGTGAAAGGCGTTTGTAGTTATAAACCTTCAGATAATTATCACTCAACTCTGCAGCTCCCTTCAGTTCCCCTCTGTGGAGCGTTTAAGCATTTTTAACCGCATTGCTTTGGTTTTATGGCCCACTGCTTCACTGTTTTAGTTCATTCTCTCTGCTCCCACAGCGTTGTTTTTAGCCGCAGAAGGGAGCTGTTTCGAACATGACAGCATTAAAAAACTCTGAGCATCAATTCCTTTGAGTTGTTAGGTGTAAATGTATCGAAGCTTTAAAGGGCCACTGTGTAAAATGGGTTGAAAACCGTTGAAAACAGTGACATCAGTGGTCAAATTCTAGATTGCAGGGCTCACTCGCTCACCCGTCCCGTCGGGTAAATGACGGTGGCCTCGTAGGGACAAAAAGCCTTGCGCAGACAAGAGTTTTTCAGGAGTAGGTCTATCTAGCGACGAGGTGAATATTTATTTAGAAATCT
>NC_065525.1:30412131-30469034 GCF_006386435.1 Epinephelus moara
GTGGTCCATTCCCAAACTTTATAACTAAAAAAAACTTCCACTACTCTCTATCGACGAACTACTAACACTCTCTGCTGTTTCCTCCTCCTTCTTCCTTCCTTCCGCTGTCTTCGTTGGTTTATTTATACACGCGAAACGCGTTCTCTGGCTGGCTGGATTGTCCGCTCAGTCTGCCGTACATACATGGCGGCGCAAGATGGCGACCTCTCTAAAGCATGGCCCTTGCTATATATATATATATATATATATATAAATATAAAAGCATAATTATAAGGCTACGAAAACCAAACAAATTTTATTTTATAGCGATTATACACTTATATAAACATATTAATGGGTAGAATATTCAGATTCAGATTTGACAATAAACCATGCCAAATATTACACACTGGCCCTTTAAAACCTTTCGAGTTTTGATACTTTTTGCAGAATATAGCATCAGTTCCTCCATGACACTCTGTTATAGTACCTGCACGTTCGACAGCTAGTGGTGTCTGCCCCTCAAAACTCCTCTTCAAAGCAAAACCATTCATTCATGTAGATTCACATTGATAAAGATAAAATATTCACTTTAATGTATTGATTTAGCATCCCACTTGTATGTAGACTTTGTAAGCTCAACATGATGTTACTTCATTCAGAAGTTAATGGAGACCAAAACAGAGCCAAAAGGAGGGTGAATATTGGAATTGCATAAGTCAGGTGGACAAAGACATGTCACACTGATGTGTCTCACTGTGTACAATAAGTAAGCAACACGTTTAAAGTTTAAATCTGAACTCAGGCCCCTGTGGGAGATAATAGTGTTTCATCTAATCTGATTTCACCTCCTAAACCTGATACACACATCACAATTTGTGGTGTAACCGATCCTCGACATAATTTGTTGTAATGAGGGACAAAAAAAACTCTGGCATTTCACAAATTTCAGTTGATTAAATCAAATCATGGATGCAGTATGTTCACAATGCTTTCTGGCAGCGATTCGGTCCAGGCTGCAATCTGAGAGTTCATCTGATTTGAATATGGACATCACAGGTTTGACTCGTTATTCATATAAACAGCTAATTTCAGGGCATTCTCCCTCAAGTCTTTGTGATCAGCTATGTTGCGTCTAAGTCTCTCTGTCCATAATGGGGTCAGAACATTTCTCCATTTCAAAAAATTGCATTGCTGCACTATCTGCCAAGCCGCAGCTGGCAGTCACCTCCCAATTTCTGAGAAATATCTGCAGAATATCCCAGATCTAACATCACTGTCTGTTGATCTCAGTCCTAAGCTTAGCCTCGTGCTATTTTTATGTTGATATTGTTTAGTTTTTAATTTAGCTCCATTTTGGCAGCCGTGCACTTTTCATTTGTTATTTTTCCCCAGGGAATAGTCAGAGGCTGTGTATCCTCTCAGGCAGATGTTGGGTCGGGCCTTATTTCTGTGTTCAGAATTCAAAGTCCAGAAAACAAAATGGCGGCTCCTCCAGTGAGAGGCAGCCCGTGCTGTCTATGATGAGCTCATTATTTCTGAAATGTCAGTGGTAATGAAGATTGGTCACCTTCAAGAAGCGACCCAATTTACTGTGACTGAGGTCTTTACGTTTCTCGTCACGCCCTGCCCCTCGCCATTGTGTACTCTGAGGCACAGTGAGCCGAGAGCAGACAACATTACATGCTTATAAAGATTATTCCTGCTCCATTTCACATGTGCCCATATTGTTGCTTGATGGCAGGAATGCACTTCGGATGCCGAAGGAAGTACAAACATTCATGAAACCCGCACATTCATGAAACACACACACCTGCGTAAAGGGAGTTGGAGCCTGTGATGTTGCCACAGATGTAATAAGCACTCATTCATTTCCACGTTTGCAGAATGTTAAGACTGATTCAGGGGCCGGTAGATGAAAAGGTCAGCGGGCTTGTTTTGAGTGAGTGTAAGATTTCCATCATCATGCCGCACGCTCTACCAGGCCCAGTCCAAACTACACAAACAGTGTCTCTGAAGCCCTTGACAGCCTCGATTCTGCCATTAAGTCAATAATCTTCCCTCACTCTCTCCTCCTCCTCCTCCTCCCCTCACGACTGACCTGCTGTTAGTTTACGTACTTCCCTTTTTACTTACCCTCAACAACGCTTGTCCAAACAGCAGCATAACTTTCCCCCTTATGTGTTTCCCTTTCTCCCACTGTGCCATTTTCCACAATTCTTTAACTTTTTCTCCCCTCCTCATTTCTCGGCCAGCACCTTTCATTGTTTCCAGACAGTGGTGAAACATATTGAAGGAAGCGTGTGGAACGTTAGAGTCTGTTTGCACGGAGAAAGACAAGGACACACACACACACACACACACACACAGGAGTAATTGTTCCAGGAAAGTGGCATCTGTGCAGCCCATTAGACAGGGATTCAGTGGACCTGTGCGGGCCTTTTACATATGGTGGTCAGCTGCTGGAAAGGAACTGGAACCAGGGGTCACATTTGAGAGAAAACATTAGGGGAGATGATGCATGTTGGACACACACTCACACTCTTCAAAGTCCTATAGTACCCTTCACCGCTTCCCTGGTAGCATTGCTCCGGCCAAGTCGTTCACATCCACGGGGCCTGGATGCAGGTCGGAGCATACCGCTACCCTGTGGGCTGCAAATAAAACCCTCACTCTCACACATTTGGAGCCATAACAAATTCTAACACTCATCTCCTCCCGGGTCACTCCTTGAATCACAAGGCCTGAAAAGTTTGACATTTGTTCATGAGTAAAGGGCGTGGGAGAGAGTGAACTCTGAGAGGCTTTTCGTCAGTAGCAACACAGTTATTATTGCAGAAAAAACCTACTGTAATGGCTGCCACAATGGCTCTCTAGAGTGCAGGTCTACCTACTTGACTTCAGTGAAAGGAGAGGAGCGAGTGAGGATGAAAGGAGAGGAGTGGGAGAGTGAGGGAGTGCTGCGCAAAGATTTTTGGGAATTAAAGTAAGGAGGAGTCCTTCTCTTTAGAACCTGCAGCTGTGATTCATTAGTATATTTGTGTTGCTAGGTCTGAGTTGACTGGACTGTGTATGGACCAAGGCCAGGCCAGGCCAGGCCAGGCCAGGATACTTCCTCCTGGGCCAACAATTCTGCCCCCATACCTTTGAACTTTTCTCACTGCTTTTATACACAAGTGCATTGACTTCCCTATTAAATGTGTAATGGGTAAAACATGATTGTATTGAACTGTATTTAAGACACATAATTGTTTTTGATGCATCTGTTGAATATCAAAGTTGCCATATGTTTTATGTATATTTTATTTGACACATTTTACTACACTGGGAATGAGTAAACAGAGCTGTAGTACTTTAGTCCGGTCTCCAGACAACTTTTTGAGGTCATGCACTTTTCTTGGTCGAGTGCCTTGTTGGACTTGACATTGTCTTGGTCTCGGGCTATTTCAATTGGCTCTGTCCGCAGTCCATCGGCGCTGTGTTTTACACATGCAAAGCGCGCTATCTCAGCTAATAGCAAATGCTGTGTCTATGTATACGTCTATGGTCTAACTATAAAGCTTACTTTGCCACATATCTTAAAATTTGGCAAGTTCTTGTTAACTTAGATGCTGGCTGAGACAAACAATCCCTTCCTTCCCCTATCAGTGATATCTGCAGGCAGTGAATCACAGCAGCAGCAGAGGGAGGAGGACAGGAGAGGATGAATGACTGATACAGACTGATGTCTGTGTTATTGATTCCTTCTAAACTTTTCTCGGTATTTTGATTTCAGGAATATTGTTACTGACATTTGTGAAATGTTATTGAGTTTATATAGTGTATAGATTATTTCTGTCTGTGCTAACTCCTTCATTGCTGTATTAGCACTGGAAAGACAGTATTGCCTGTTACAGTTTTGAAGAGGACTTAATTCACTCTGGATTTGGCCTTGGATTGGTCTCAACTGCACCTGGTCTTGGACATGACTTGAACTCGATTCAGTGTCTTGACGACAGCCCTGCTGATGAATGTGAGGGAGGTTTTGTTTGGGAGATTTGATGTGGTGTGGCTGATTTGATAAGACAACAATACGGCGTGATGGTGACATTACAGTATTTAGCTGAGCAGATGTTTGGTTCTTTCCTGCATTGGTTAATCACAGTGATGATTACAACATCATTGACAGATGTAGCAATTTATCTTAAACAGTGTTTGATCATGATCTTGTGACCCATGTGTGATAATATTACACTGCTTTATGCAACATTTTCTCTTCATAGTTGTAAAGGAGAAAATCTGTGGATTACCACATTAAAAAATCTGAAAGTGTTGAGTGTCCAGAAATATAATCAAACAAAAAAGGGCACTGAGTAAAAGATTAAAGACATATAGCAACATTTGACCAGCCCACTCTCCTCGAACTTAGGTGTACAACTAATCTGAAACAGCGGATATGTTCTGAGAGACATGTGATATGTTGCTAATTAACTTATCTGGCAATTCGCAAAAATGTTATTTATTTATTTATATATTTAACCTTTATTTAACCAGTAAGTCCTGTTGAGATTGAAAATTTCTTTTATAAGAGAGACCTGGCTGAGGTAGCAGCCAATCAAAACACATTCAAAATGCAACAAATACAACATTTAATACAAAAAATCCACAATAAAACAACAACTGTTCAAACATAGTGGCCTCTAAAGAAATGTCTCTGTCACCACATTCTTTATGATGCCCTTAAATTCATCAGTGGATACCAGTCTGTCTAATTTCAGATCTTTTTGAAGATTACTCTATGTCCAAGGTGCAGAGTAGGAAAATTCAGTTCTCCCCAGATCTGTTAAAACCAGGGGTACATTAAACAGCAACCACTTAACCGGTAACTACCAGAGCTGACACACAGATGGGTGCAGAGGTAGGCTGAGGTTTGACCAGTATTGCTTTATAGATAAAAATATACCAGTGCTATTGACTGTGAGTGGTCAGTTACATTTAACCCACCAATTCATAAAGAATGCAGTGATGAGTAAGGGGCTTTGCATTTGTAATAAAACAGGAATGCATGGTACACTGAATCAAGGCTACGTAAAACGGAGGAGGTTGCATGCAAATACAGTTACATAATGTTGATACTGAACGTATCACTGAAAATGTATTTCAGTCATTTTCCACCAAATTAGGCAAACTTGCAATGCAGTATCCACAGGTAGTGACTACAGCATTTTTAAATTATTTTTACCTTTTTTTTTAAATATTTTACCAAAACCACGATCTCCCCCGAACCTTCACCAAAGTGCTTTGGTTGCCTAAACCTAAGACAGGAGTCTGGACGCGAATCCAAAGTTCTGGTGTCAAGGTCCTGCACTTTGTACACCCACAATCTTCCCCAACCACCTCCTTACGAAGGCTACACAATACATGACTGTAGTGTTTCGTTACCTGAAAGAAACGTTGTCCCTGAACATAATCCAGGCAGTGATTACGTTGCCGCAACACAGTAACATACAAAAGTAATTTCTAGGAGACAGAGTTGCATTTGACATAACTTCACATAAATCCAGTTAGGCTGGTAGTAGTAGTTTGAGTACCTTAAATCATTTTACTGCCATGAAATTGGAGCAGATTGGCCATTTAACTTAATATGCCACATTTATAAATGCAGTTGAAAGCAATATGATCATACGCAATGTGGTTATACTTTTCAGAGGTTAGTCAGTAATAAATTACATTTGGAAAGGTAACTCAATCACCCTGTTTCCAATCATTTTTGGAGAGCCTCCCATATTTTAAAAAGTTAGTTATAGCTGGGTAATGTTATTAGAGCAAAGTTTTAAAGAGAACTGTTCCTTCTGGGTGGCACGCTGTCGGTCACGGTGATATTACGAGAGCTATACGGCCCTCTGGGAGGATTCTGCTCACGTTGTTTGAATATTTGTTGTGTCAGAGCACCTGGTCAGAGCCTCGGGCAGCGGATGTGGCTGCACATGCTGCATGAATACGAGACTCATTAAGTTCACTGGCCTGCCAGGTGGACTGCAGCTTGTTTTAGCACATGCACACTCACGCACATGGCGCACACACGGTCGCGCCGTGATGCATGTACATTACACATGTGTGCTCGCCATGATTTGCACAAATAAGGCACGTTCACACACGACGCAGGGACAGACGGAGGGAGGGGGAGCTATTGGGCTTGTAATCAGATCAACTCAGATATGGTATCATTGTAACCAAATTAGTGATGCTGCAGAGTATAGTATATCAGGTTTTGGCCAGAGCTCAGTCACATTTGTGGCAGAGAAGTGACATGGAGCACTTGTCCCAAATGCAATAACTGAACTTGCGTCATGCACATTAAGGACAGTTGGAAATACAGATACTGTAGAGGGAGATAGACTGACGCTGGATGAAGCTCACACATGTAACTTCATGTACAGAGGGTGTGCGGCAGATACTTCTGACTGGAGCTGCAGTTACAGTGTGTCTTTTGATCAGCGCTAATCTGTTTCACTCACTGCAGACTTTTCTTTTTTTCAAAGTCATTCCAAAGAGAGGCATCAGTCTGCAATATTTAATGTATTTTTACTGCAAAATGAATCTCAAAATTGGAATAGTATGCTCATAATTATAGCAAATTATTTTCATGTTATACTTTAAAGAACTGGAAATATCTTTGTGTTTATAATAAGTACTGTACTTAAAAGACAAGTGAAAAATTGTTTGAAAGAATGGTCCAACTGAAAGGCCGTCACATTAATGTGAAGGTTGATAGTTGAGCTTAAATATTCATTTTGTTTGCCTTTTTAAGAGCACTGCTGTTTGCCTGTTTTGGTTTGTTTTGTTGAGTGCTTAATATGATGTGTTGCCAAAAAGGTTGCTGTTAAAAGCTGTACTGTGGCTACAGCCTACATCTTTTTCAGACTGCAGAAGTATAGCACTGTACGACTTAAGTATCTGCCATTTTCTGTGAGAGGCTGTGACTTTATTTACATGAATTTGTAGATTAATACACAATGTTATTATTTCTATTTGCAGACAAGATAAATTATAATTCTGAAAGTAATACCCATACAGTGGGTATTTTATTTTTGTTCCCCTCTCCATCCAGGACAAAAGATGTTAAAAAATGGTGCAACCACAATAACCAGCAACCTCCCCTCCTACATTAATAAATTATGAATTGCACAGGGGAATTCACCAGCGAGGAGCAGGGCCGAGTTTCCCACACTGTGCTGGTCATTTAAAGGTTTCAACAGCAAAACACGTTTTAAAGGGACAGTTGATCCCAAAGTCAAACATACATATTTTTCCTTTCACATGTAGTGCTATTTATGAGTTTGGATTGCTCTGGTGTGAGTTTGCAGAGTGTTATATTGGTCGTAAAGATGTCCGCCTTCTCTTGAATATAATGGAACTAGATGCCACTGGGCTTGTGGTGTTAAACTGGCAAAAAAAAATACATTTTAAAAACTCAACAGCAATGTTTCTTTCCAGAAATCTTGACCTAGTTACTCAAAATAATCCACAGACCTCGTGGTGAGCAGTTTCACGTTGAAACTGTTTTCTTTCTACAGAGCTACACCTGCCAACTGTATCACTGCGCAGAAGGAGGTGTGCATCTACTCATGGACAAGAGGCTCGTGCTCATGACGGTGCGAGATGTAAACATTGATGGTGTTAATGGTGTCCTCCGCGGCTGAGCTGTAACGTTAGCTAGCTAAGTGGTGCTAGGTGAGCTAGCAGTAGAAGCACCTCTTCCTTCTGCCTGGTGATACAGTTAATGGGAATATTATTTTTGGATTATCTTGAGTAAGAAGGGTCATGATTCCTGTAAAGAGACATCGCTGTTGAGTTTTTCAAATGTATTTTTTGGCTCTTTGAGCACCACAAGCTGAGTGCCGTCTAATTCCATTGTATGTGAGAGAAGGCAGACATCTCTACAGCTGATAATTGCAACATTTGACAATTCACACCAAAACAATCTAGATTGATAAACAGCACTACAAGTAAGAGGAAAAATATGTGTTCTGGTTTTGGGTTGAACTATCTCCTCCCCATTATATTATTACTTTTCAACTCACTGCTTGTGACTATTTCATGTCCGAAAATATCATTACATAGCTGTTTATTAAGATATCACACATGTGTAGCTGTTTTAATTTTGTGCAGTGTGTATCAGAAAACATTAGACACACAGCAGACATTTTGGGTGGAAACACAGTTAATATGGTCACAGCTACTGGAGCCAGTCTGGGCTTTTTGAGTTCTGGTGACTTTGCCGTCTGTCTGAACCCACCTAATGGTCTTTGTGGTGAGAATGTGTATGGCCCCAGTAATGGAGTCTGGATCACATGTTTGTCTTGGGCATACTCCTCTCTGATAGGCCCATGGTTCTTAATTACCAGAGTGACTGTTTATCCACACTGTTTGCCTGGATCCTTATCAGCCCTAACAGTGTTTTAACTCCCAGTAGAGAATGTGTGGGAGATGGTGAGAGGAAGTGTGCTTGTGTGTGTGTGTGTGTTGTGACGCACAATAGTGTACATGTCAGCGTGCATGTTTGATGTACTTTGTCAGACGTGGGTCAGAGTGTGTGGAATGCAGAACACGCAGATTCTGCCAGCGATATCCTGGTTGCGGTTGTGCCGATGAGGTTGTGTTTGCACTCCTCGTTGTGGAAAGTCAGACTTGTGGTCTGCAGTCATCGAGGGGACACTTGTGTTGAGGCTTTAGCGCTGGGCGCTAAGTGTTCAGCTTATTGCTTCATTCCTCAGCACCGACGTTATCAAGCAAACATTGAATTTGCACATTTTGCATTCCAACTCAGGAGCCCTTGTAAAAGTGTGACGAGTTTACTGAGTCTGGATTGTAAAAATGTTCATACAGTGTATCATCAGTCTGTGTTTTATTTAAGGTGGAGCTGTTAGAATGAATTGTGTGTATAAACTGTGTTTCCATATGCTTTTATTGTGTGTCTGGTGTATGTGTGTGTGAGTACGTGTGCGTATGCAAGCATGTGTGTAACCTGAGCTCTGGCCATCTCCCTGTGTGTGAGTAATGGTCCCTGTTTTATTGGCCTGCTCCTCAACAGACTCTATGAGTAATCACATAATGCCTGCTCTGACGTCAGAGCTGTTACCATGGTAACACAGCGCTCCCCACTCTGGGGAGGTGCGTTCATTTTTTTCTTTCCCCCACATCTCGTCCTATGTGCGCTCAAAGCTCCTGCTCCGGATGGAGACGTTACTCCTCGAGCTAAAATCACCTCCCCCTAATCTATAGTTTCACAATGTGCTCGTATGATTAGAGCCGCACACTTTGCTCTCTTTTACCTTCTTCTTTTTTTTTTCCATTTCATCTCCATCTCTCTGTGTCTCACTCTGAGCCTCTCTCTCTCTTACTTCACTGTCCCTATTTTAGTCACCCTGTCTCTTCTTGCCTCCCAGCTCTGTCTCTTTCATGATTAGCCCCCATTTTACTCTCTGTCTTCTCCCTTCCCCTCTCCTTTCTTCTTCTCTCCAAACTCCGTAATGCCCGACAAACCACCTCTCCTATTTCCACGCCAGATGTATTCATTTTTCTCCCTGCCTTTCATGCACTGTTGGATTCCAGTGAACGGCCGACCCCTCTCATTTCTACAGCCTCTTCCTCTTCACAGTTTTGCCTTTTCCCTTTTTTCGTTCCTCGCTCTGGAGAGAGGACAGGCCCGGATGAAAAGGAAACATACTCCCTTGTGTATCCGTGCCTACATGAGATTAATACAGCTCCAGCCATCCCCTCAGGGTGCCAGAGGACAATAAAGCAAGTTCAGGTTTAGTTTATTACTTAATTGAAAAAAGGAATATCGTGGAAAACTATCACTTGTCTAATTTTATGGTTGCTGGAGTGCACACTCTATTAATTCATTTGTAATAGTTTGACATTAAGTCAGGTACATTTGGATGTACCACTCCAATAACCAGTGGACATCTGTAATTTACCGTTCAGCAAAAGCTTTTTAAGCATGATAGCCAAAATCTATCAGAGGTCCGTAGAGTCTGACTTTTTCTGAGCCTGAAAACCATCAAAATGTCAATAATCAGGCCAGCCTCAATCTCTAAGCTAGCAGCGGCTGGTCTGTCTGGCTAGCCAAACACTCACACAGTGAAGCCGTTAATGGCTCTGTGTTATGTCTGTTGTCATTGCTCAGAGAGGCCGAAGCTGAAAGCATTACTCTGCCCATTTCCAACCCATTTCCTTCCCCGATTGAAAGTGGTGTATCGCTGCACAGGAAAGGAGTACTGCTGTCTCCCAAACCAGCGGTGATCTCCTGCTGCTGCTCTGTCATATGGATACTCGTCTCCGTCACTCATCCAGTCAGGAGTGTGATTGGTGGTTAACAGTGACTGACTTGTTGTCTGGGTGATGTGTTTGGGTCGGGAGCAGGACCACTGTAATAGACCCTGTGTCTCTTGCTAATCAACAGGGCTCGCCTCGCACAGGCGTCCGTCTTCATTTTCCAATCAATTAGGCCCCAGTGGAAAACAGGCCGTCTAGCACAGGTGCATGTGCATATGTGTGTGTGTGTGTATGTGAAGTTTCTCTGTGGATGCGAGGCTGTGTGTGAGAGAGGCAGACAGAGGAAACACGAGGGGTGGTTCATGAGAGTGTGTGATTTTGTGCAGTTTGCCAGAAAGGCAGCCTCACCAGATGACGGCCATAAAAAAAACGCTGCCTTACAGCTCAGCCCCGAGTCACGGCTGGGTTTCTGGCTGACTTGCCCTTGACTTGTTTCAGAGGCCCAGGGACAGACAGAGTCATACCCATTAGTGCGTTGTTGCATGCGACTGGAGTTTTGACCCGAGAGCCTGGGAGCACTATCGAACCATAACCCAATGAGCCACAGTTGAGGGCGTTATTGCCCGGGGCGAGGCCCATTCTGCCAACGCAGGTCCCCTGGTTTTGCACAGTTTAGCGTGGCACTGCCAGCTCAGCAGAGGGATCGAATCCAGCCAAGGACGAGGACAAGGTGAGCGTCAGAGCTGGGCGGGGTGCATTTATACACTGCAAAATGTTGAGAACGGAGGAGAATCATTGTCAAAGAAAGAGTTTAAAGTTTTGGGAAATACAGTTTTCTGCTTCCTTGCAATACCGCTTAACTTAATTTACTTCATTTCAATTATTTGACAGGGACAGTGCACATAAATAACTGTGGTTGAGCCAAATACTCAGATGAAACAACTCTCAGGTGTGGATCATACAATTAAAATGTGTAAATGTTCATACTTGTGATGACGGCAGTTCCTCATTTGGCTAGCCGTGTTTAATCTATTACTCTTGTGGTAAAAACTGATCTGAAGCTCAATTCTGAGATTGATCTGTAAATAGTTTTCTATAATAACAATAAATGCAGCAACTTCCAATCAAACATATACATTTTTTATGTTAAAATAACAACTTCCTCTTTAAACTCTGCCCATTCTACGTACAGATTCAGATACAAATAATTTAGTTGCTTGAACAGAAACAGACACAGATACAGATAAAAGTTCACTTGCTCATTCCTAGCAACAGCATTTCTGAAAATATATGTTTAAATGTATGAAACTGTAATGTAATTTTTTCCCCCTGTTAAATATGAAGCTACAGCTAGTAGCCAGTTAGCTTAGCTTAGCATAAAGACGTGAATTAGCAACATATGTGCATACAATGGTTTGTATAATAGCCTACGAAAATGCACACACAACCATTCATGTGATATCCTCTAAATAAGTGTACAAAAGGCACTTAAAATACCGACGATTAGTCTCCTGGGAGAAAATTTTGTGTTTTGTGACCCATCCGCCAGCCAGTCTACACCTTACCGCGACTGCTTCCTTCTGTACTCCTGACAGCGTATTGGTCACATAATAGCAGCCTTTCACAATATGTGGGTTATACATGAATTACTAGCTCATGATTATGTGATGTATACACATTTTGGTGCATTACTTTTTATATTAAAACATACAAATGTAAAAACGTGCATTAGAACAGCCTGGAATCAGCTAGCCTGGCTCTGTCTGTCCGTGAGCATCTCTTAAGATTAATCCATTATATCTCATTTGTTTATGCCATACAAACTCCTTGTTTTTCCAGTCTTTATGCTAAGCTTTAAGCTAACGTCTTCTGGCTATAGCCTCACATTTAACAGACTGTTACGATAGTGGTATTGATCTTTGTATTTAACTCTCTGCAAAAGAGCAAAAAAATGTATCTCCCAAAATACTGAACTGTTCCTTTAAGACCTTGTCTACATGTGTACAAAATTTTTGAAAGCAGGGTCTTCCTCGTTTGTTTATAAAAAAAAAAATCCGTCCACACAAGCACTCAACATCTCTGTCCAACTGAAAATGTAAAAACATAACTGAAGACCTGTTAAAAGCATGCCAAACCAGCAGGTGGCGATAACCCTAAAGCCACGCAAAGAAGAAAAAGATGTTGGCCAATCAGAAGCCTAAAAAAAGCTCTTACATTCTGATCTCTGTTACTCAGTAAAGTGGAAGAGTAACTGTTAATTTATATGTAAACATGTAAAAAGTTCCGTTAGCAAGGTTAGAGCCAGCACTGTTTTGTCCGCCCTTGCAGTTAATTGCACACATTCTCACGTCACGGGCCAAAAACTCAGTTTACCATGTCTAAACACCAACAGTAAAACCGAGTTTCTGAAAATCTTCACCCTGGAAGGAGTTTAACAAATGAAAAAAAACATTTTCAGTGACCTAAAACACAATTTACACCAAGGGCCCCATGATACAATATTGTTATGATTTTAAACATTTACAGGAGCAATATGCTGAGTATTGTGATAAAATATATTGTGGTATATTGAAATCTGTTACCTTTTATTTACAGCAAATTATGTCCCCAAAGGAAAACTTTGCCAGTGTGTCATAAATTAAGATTTTTAGTCTGTTTATGTCACTTCAGTCATTTTTATTGCAGCCAAATTTATCTAATGGACTGAAAAGCAAACAATTTTATTATTCTATTAGGCTACCAAAAGTTTAATATGTATTTGCATATTGCCACGCAAAATATCGCGATACTAGCCTGTATCAATACTAACCCCCCAACCCTACAAAACACTTAGATAAAGCTATATTTTAAAAAAGACCTGTGTGCGTGTGGACTAGGCCGAAGTGAGCCCCTCTCATCAGCAATGCTGTCATGTTTCAGCCCATCAGTGTTAATCTACCAGTTGGTATCAGAGTGTATAAAAGATTGGAATGAAATGTGACACATGGAAAATGCACTGTTCTACTAAAATAATCTCTGTCCGACCTGACAGGAGTCATTTAGCCACTGGCTTCCAGCGTGTGACAGCTCATTATTGTTGCGTGATTAGTTCAGTAATGTTGTAATCACTGACAGAGAATGTTTCAGATGTGGACACAGGTCTTGGGTGAGGTCTGTCTGCAGTTTTTTTTCCACTCTTGTCTTTGGGGTTTTACAGTGTGACAGTGGAGGCGACGGCCAGATCTGAGAGAGCCCTCAGTTCACACACCCACACACACACACACGCTCCTCTTTATCCCCGCCGGTTGTCTGCATAGATCCATTTGCTTCAGGCTGGAGCAGCTGTACTAATCAGGTTATATGGGGAGAACTAATTTGTTTTGGGGTCTGTTTTCCATTAGATTAATGCGCACATACAGATAATAAACATGCAGATTTTTGAGATGGAAAAAAAAAAGACCATTTGCCCAAATTTCCACATTTTTTAACTCCAAGGTGGCCATTTTGTATTTACAAGTCCTGCACAGTACAGCCTTATCAGCCATGCAGTTGAAGCTGTTTATGGCTCAGTTTTATGATACCTCTCTTCTAGTCTACCTCCCTAATTAATTGAACTACTTCCCATTATACTGGATTATCCTTTCCAATTGGGCATTTTTCGAGCCAGGATTGTGAAAACAATCTTGGCTGATGGTCGTCATTTATCCAGAGCTGCAGCAGACATTATTTGTTTCTGCTTTTACATGGTCTATGGAAAGTGCAATTACAGCAATTACAGATGAGAAGTCACACTAGCTCCAGGCTACAGACCCGCTTTGTCGGACTCATACGGGACGTGAACCTCGGCTGAACACGATCTTAAAACCAGGATTAATCTTTCTTTTCTTTGTTTGATTAATTGTCCTGCCACTGTTACTGATTGGCCAATTAAGAGAATAACAAATGAGCGTTTGGACATTGTAATGACTGAGTGAGGTTAAACGCAGCCTGCATCACACTCTCCATCATGTTTCCTCTGCTTCTTCAGATGGTAGCAAGATGAGCCTGCTGTTCTGCGGAACAGAACGGGAAAGGCAAAGGTCTCAGCAAATTGTTTCCTCAGCTGTGCCGCAGAGTGGACTGTTTAGGATAGGCTAAGAATTCAGAAGCCCTTTTAGAGTTGTGTTGTCTTAAACTTTCGCTGTTGTGAGAGTTTTGTGGCTCTCAGCAGCTGAATGTAAAGTATGAAGCCACCATTTTGTACAAAAGGAAACTAGTCAGGGAGGGAACAAGACGTTTTCTTAACCTTTTCTTAACAACAACAAAGTGACACTGTGGTGTTTCCTGTTTATGTCCATGATCAGATTTATCTTACACATTTATGATAAGAAATTATATTTATAAGTTACTGATTTGGTAAAGAAAAACGAATACTTTCGATCAATTTTGCTTGATCAAACATCAAAATCTTTTTTTTTTTTTTAAAAGATAATTACCATGTACACCCACATGACCCAGGTAAGCCTCATTTATACTCCCCTTACATAAAAAAATACAATATGTTTCAAACGTTGTAAATGTCACTGTCCTCATGCGTCCATGTGTCCTTTATAATGGTATATATACAGCCAATAGATGGCACTAGAGGGCAGAGTCAAAAGTTTCACACAACTACACACGAGCCGACGGTGGAGAAGGTCGTAATAATGCATTCTTAATCGAGGCAGTGTTGTAGACCGTGGTGGTCTGTGAGGCCATTATATACATCTCGACGTGGATGAATTCATTTTCTTATTTTCACTGTGTATTACTGTAAATTATTATATATTATTGATTCATTTCTTTCTGCCATTATTTAAATGTCTGCGTCATCTCCTGCGCTCATATCTCGCTTCAGCTACGCTACACTGCCTCCGGTGGTACTGCTCTGTTTCATCCGTATCCAGAGCTTTCAGAAAATGTGCACAAATACAGATGAAATGAACACAGAGTACAGACACAAGGATCTGTCTGTTCTGTCTTCTATCTAATGTTGAACATAAATGAGTCCTAAGAGAGTGTTGGGGGCAGCAGCTGTGCACTGTATAGTGCCTTCATAGGAGGTCTAAAGGGGATCTACACCCATTTTCAAAATTCATGTTATTCCTATGGTCTAAGACAGTCCAGAAATATTAATAAACATGAACATGTGTCTCCCAAATCCAAAAGCTAGAGGGCTAAAACTCAAATGTGTGATGTCAGGAAGTATAAAGTCTGGAGCTGCTCCACTGACAATGAATTGGGAAAGATGTTGAAGATGACACTGAGAGCACCCAGAGGAATGTTCTGAGTATATGAATACGTTTTCTATTTAAAACTGAGAACACTACAGCAGAATGAAGCTCTTTTGGGTGTAAAAAAAAAGAAAACAAACATTTTGTAAGACCACAAAATCAGGCTCCCATTCATCGTCCATGGATCAGCTCCAGACTTTATACTTAATGACATCACAAGTTTGAGACGAACTTCTCTGGTTTCTGGTTTTGAGAGAGTAGCTCATGTTCGTGCTCATGTATTATATTAGAATTCTTAATTAAGGTGGTGGGGGTTTATGGTTGTCACTGCAAAATATTTCAATATGAGTGGCCATCGGGGGCGTCTGAGAGTCTCTGGGAGTTCATAAATTTTCTGCAATAACTTCACTTATTGTTGTGTTTACTTACGTTAGAATTAGCGCCTGTTGCTTCAGGAGCTGCTATTACTGTTCTGCAAGCTGCAGCCTGCATTTTACATCATCAACCACAGCAATGTCCCTGGTTGGCTGCTTAAGTTGTTGACTGTGGTGGAGATCCCTGATTGGCCCCAACTGGATTTTAATTTCTGGAAAGTGTTTGGGGCAGCATCAGGCTAAAATAACACATCCTTTAACATAACTCCTCACACCATAGGTTACTCTAATAACTGCATGCTGTACTAGTTCAGATTCAGATGATTCATTCACATACTGTACATTATCACACCTTATACTGTAGAATCCTTATTCCCTCTGTCGCTCTCTATAATACTAGCAAGAAAAATGCACTAATTTCACAATAAGCTGCAGACACGGCAGCAAACAAAGCCTACTGTAGTTTAAAACTGAAGTATTCATGAATATTTATGCAGCGAGTTGTTTGTTCCCTGTATCCATCTCCTGACAGCAGTTTTGCAATTATTTATGGATTCCATGTTTTAAGTGGAACAGGAAGACTATTTCAGGCAATGGCTGTTCACGAGCGCACAACTGCTTATGAAAACAGATGGCAAACACAATGTAGTGCTTATTTATTTTATCAGGAAAAGATAAATATAGTAAACACAGGCCCGGTGAATGATTGCTGCTTTTAAAATGTATGATCGCTGCTCCCTCTGTTATGCAGCATCTGAGACAGTATCAGTGAGAACGGAGACTGATGAATGTGAGGAATGTAAGCTGACGTCTCTGGACGTACTGTAGATTGAGTCACATGGCTAGGTAAACACAAGGAGCCGTTTGGCCTGGTGTGTGTGTGTGTGTACGGTGTGTGTGTGGGTGGCACCAGCGGCTCTGATCGACAGGATCCAGGAGCAAAGTGTTCCTTCAAAAGAGTTTTTTGCTCTGTGTTGTTGAGTGTGAATAAAGAAATAAATGCTTTGTGTATTTTTACTAGGATTCCTTCCATGTTTAAACAGCAGACTAACAAAGTTTTTTAACAATGTTTTTCTAGCTTGTGGTTGCCCTCAATGTTGTCCCAGATCCTGCACACATGCATACAGTACATGGACGCTGTTACACATCTGTACGCACACACAGACTTGAAAACAGAGACAATAGGCATATACCGTATATTTATTGCATACCTATACATGGACAAACTCACAGACCTGCAGTGTAAACACACAAAAGACCAACTTGCTTATATACACAGACATTTACTGTAACACACAAACATGTGCTTACCCCGGTTGTAATGTAACTGAGTACATTTATGCTATTTTACACCTCTTCTTTACTACATTTCATAGGGAAATATTGTATTTTTTTACTTCACTGTGTTTATCTGACACCAATAGGTATTAACTATTATGATAATTAGGATTTCACAATTCTTGAAATATATCTCAGCAGCATTTTTTCTTTTTGTCACAATGATGGTGAGGCAAACAGCAGAAATATGTCCCGCTGGACTGGCCTCATTCAAATAGATGAGAGAGCTGTGTTTTCTCACATCAAGCTAAAGCTAGTCTGTATTTTTTATATCCATATGTCAAATCTGATGTGATGTGAAAGGTGTCTGAAAGAGAATTATCACCTGACTCTGCAGTTCATCTCTGTTTAGGTTCAGTCTCAGCTCTCTTATCAAACTCTACACATAGCAGGCAGCTGTTTTCAGCAAACAGTCTCTGATAAACCCGCCGTACGCTACTTCCCCAACACCAAATGGCAGACAGGCAAACTTAGAGACAAGCTGAACTGGACTGAGTGGAGCATTTAGCAGCTGAAGAGCCAGATATCTTCCCCAGAAGTTGGTGAAGAGCAAAACAGAGTGAAAAGGAGAGTCAATATTGGACTTACATTAACCTGGAGGCTGAAATGTTTTTTAAATTTTTGCTAATGTTGCACCACAGTGTATCCGCTGTTTTTTTGAATCTACAACTGCTTGCTAATGCCTTCACCATAACAACTTTATAAGACGTTAATATGTCTCTCTTTCTCTCATTTTCGGCTACCGTCCCTCTCTGGTTCGTGCTCTCTCCCCCAGTTCTCCACTATATTACTCTTATTGCTCCATTGTTCCATCACTTCACCCTCTCTCTTTCTCTCTTGATTCAGTCGATTAAAACTACTGGCATTTATGCACAAGAACTGCCACTTTCATCTAAGGAAAAAAGAAACGAAGGGTAGCGACTATGATCCAGACTATGAGCAGCACATATCCAAGAGGAAGCTATGAAAATTGCAGACACAGCACTGAAAATAAATGCAAATATAGCAGTGTGAAACATCAGTTGGTTGACTTTTACTTCCACTTTCATTGACAATACTGTTTACAAACAGTTACGTACAATTCCTGCACAGAAAAGGAGCAGTATGTAGGATTTAGTGGCATCATTTAGTGGTTGCAGATTGCTACTAACTTGATGCCCCTGAGGCCTGAGTCTACTGAGGCCTTCAGGTGACATAAAAAAAACGCCTTTTCTAGGCAGTGTTTGATTTGTCTGTTCTTGGCTTCTGTAGAAATGTTGTGGTGCAACATGGTGGACTCCGTGGTGAGGCCCAGCTTCCTCTGTAGATATGATATATGATTCTTAATTTCAGGTGATTCAACGCTAATTAAAACTCTAGTTATGAATATTATATCCCATTTTTACCATTACATCCCCCCGAAATCCCGCACTCTGTTCCTTTAAGATATCCTTCTTCTATTACTGGCTTGCACACATAGAAACACATATAAAGCATGTATCCACTCACAAATTCACAGTTTGAAATAAATGTGCCTTCGCAGAGAGCCTGCCAACAATCGCTCTGGGTGGTCCAGTAACAGAGCTGTTGTCACTTTTCAGGAGAGCTCTACTTAAACCATACATCATGATATACCTTTGCCAAAAGCATAACTGCTGCTCGACACAGTGACAACATATTATTACTACTGTAATTTTGACTATTATCACATTATATATCACTCGGGCGAGCAGGACAGAGAGCTTTATGGTAGTATATACTGTGTGTTGCTTGCTAAGCCTTGGTGAGCCCTAGTGAGGGTGCGATCGAAGAAGATAGCTTTCTGTCATTCATGGAGCCTGCAGCCTATTTCCCCAGAGGACAGCCAGCATCTCCTCTATCTGATCCCCCTGTTTGCTTTTCTCTAAGCCAGGTTTCCAGGATGGCTATCAGCATGATGGTCCACTCTTAATGGCTCTATGCTCTGCCTTATAGAGAGAAGCCCACCGGAGTGTGGCAGGGAAGGCCGTCTCTTGTTCCCCTGCACCTTCGTGGTCCCCGCAGACCCCTGCATTCCTTCTACATGGGGAACCAGAGCCCTCTGGGAATTTCACTGACAAAGCAAGCGTTTTACAAGCTAATGGTGGAAAACCTGCCCGTGGGGCTGACCTGAGCCTCTTCTAGGGGAACAGGCTCTGTAATGCAAATCCTTCCACCTGCAAAAAGAGGAAGCAGAGATTTATGCTCCATGCTGTTACACATGCTGTTTATCAGCCGCTGGCATTCACACACTTTCATGCATGCACACGCACGCTTTGAGTACATCAGTCAGTGCATAGGTGCTGTCCTGACTGTACGTTTATATTTCTGCAGCAGTGATTTATAAAGGATGTAGGGATGTGATTTAAAGGCATATGCTTGAGTGGGCAGTCGCTGTCTGTTTGTTTACTGGAGTCCTGTGGGAATCTTGATGGGATTGTAAATGTTCTGTGTGCAGCTGAAATAGTGGGGGAGATGCTTGTGTGTGTGTGTGTGTGTGTGTGTGTGTGTGTGTGTGTGTGGTCCTCTCCGATGAGCACAGACAAAACACAGAACACAGACCTAGCTGAGTCAGGCCTGTGAATAAAAGATGAAATAACGTATGCACTGGAGGCATCATGCATGCACAAATTCCCATACTGCTTTCATAACATTGCCGTTGACTGAACTCCGTGCTCTCAGATCGTCATTCCCCTTTTCATTATCTTATGGCAAAGCGTAGGTTGGGTTCAAATGCTAGAATAGTTAAATATTGAAAAGTAGATTTCCACACGTCATTGTTACGCCAAAACTAACTGGATTCAAAAGTTCAGTGTGTTTGCTTCAGTTCTCATGTCAAGGTCAGGTCCAAATTGTTTTGTTATTCAACTGTTCATTAACTCTGAAATCCCCTCTTGACGTACATCGCCTCCTCCAAAAGAAATATTGCCTTCTGTCCCAGTCAGACTTATGGCTTCATAAAAACATTTTACAGTGGAACTGTAACACCCAGCCCTGTTGTCTGAGACCTGCACTGTGCACTTAACCGGCACAAATCTATCCATTCCTCATTGCTTAAATAAGACCTATGAGCAACAAAATAGAGCCAAATGTGGCTTAACCCTTTTTTATCAGCCTACGCTCCTAATCCTCTGGTCTTTCATAATGTCATTCATAAATGCGACAGAGAGTCTTTAAGAGGACACATAAATCAATATTACCATTTCCATTTTGTAATGAAAGCTGCGCTGGAAAATACCCAAGTGGCTGAAGCAGGCTGAAGGGCTGAATCACCGAGTTGATGGATGATGGGGAAATGCGCTCTTTATCTCGACGCTGTCCATCTTTTCTGATGAACATGAAGCCGGGCCAGTGACACATGAAAAGCATGTAAGAGAGAATTTGTTGTTCCCTTGATGGGCGTGTAATTAGCCAATCAATAAGCAGGTGCAGTCACCTTCGGGGAAATGTTTCGACCGCAGAGTGAGTGACAGCACAAGCTTAAAGGAACAGTTCACCCCAAAATTAAAAATACATATCTTTCTCTTGGCTGTAGTGCTGTGTATCAGTCTAGATTGTTTTGATGGGAGTTGATGAATGTTGGCGATATCAGTCATTGAGATGTCTGTCTTTTTTCTTCAGATATAATGGAACTAAATGGCACTCGGCCATTAGACCCTGTAACTCTAGATAATCCACAGACCTTGTTGTGAGCAGTTTCATGTAGGAAATACTTTCTTTCTACTGAGCTACACCAGCCAACTGTATCACCACTCAGAAGGAAGCGTACGTCTACTCATGGATAAGAGGTTCATGTTTGTGACAGCACAATATTTAAACATTAATGGCATCCTCCGCGGCTTAGCTGTAACGTTAGCTAGCTCAATCATGCTAGGTGATTTAGCAGTAGATGCACGCTTCCTTCTGCGCAGTGATTTGGTTGATGGGTGTAGCACAGTAGAAATAAAATAGCGTCTTTCTCAGCTGAGCTGTAAGTTAGCTACCTAAGTGAAGCCCTTGAAATCCTCTTTCCTTCAGAGAGATGGATTGTGGGAGACCAGTGCAGTCATACAGTTGATGGGTGTAGTTAAGTAGAAAGAAAATAGTCTTTACCAGAAACTGCTCACAACAAGGTCTGTGGATTATCTTGAGTTACTGGGTAATAATCTCTGGAAAGAGACATTGCTGTTGAGTCTTGTAAATGTCTTTGTTTGGTGCTTTAAGCACCACAACCCAAGTGCCACTTAGTTCCATCATATTGGAGAGAAGGCAGATACCTCTGCAGTAGAGGGGGACACGGGAGTGGATTTTCACATCCCACACCCACAAAAAAAAAATCCTGTCCTGTCATAATCCCAGAAGAATGCTCCTGTCCCATCCTGTTCCCGTGTTGTGTTTTTAAATAATAAAGAAAAAAGCATTTACTCATATTTAAACTGCATATTTAGCCTATATATGAATATGAAAATTGTCATGACTTTTTTATAGCATCCTTTTAAATTTTTATTGTAATTTGTCTGGTCTATATTCATGTTCTTGACTGTTTCAGTACTTTACCTTTAATTTTATTTCCTCCTAATATGATTTTGTTAATTGTATCCACTAAACACCAAGACAAATTCCTTGTAAGTGAAAACCTACTTGGTTATAAACCTCTCTCTATTTTAAGTGCTACAACCATGTGGCAAATAGTGCTAGCGCTTAGTCCATTAGCTTGATGCTAACACGTAATAGGAGAAGTAGCACAAATAGCACAACTAGCATTGTCATTGAGATAATATTATTTTAACAACCTACTATTTTACCTCACATACTTAACATAAATCGACATGGGTGCTTACAGGCATATGTTTCCGCTAATAGTTTTGACTTCACATTGCTAGCTTAATAGTCATTAGGATTCCTGTCCTGCGTGCCACGTGGTGAGTGGTGAAATTCAGTATGTTTCCATGCACAGTAACATCAAACTACGATTATACCTCGACTAGGCCATTTAATTTATACAAGCACGGGAGGGGAATTGATTTATTGACCGAAGTATGTCCGACTCCCCTACGATAGGTGGCGATATTCAGCTTGTTGGTATTGGACTCTTTTCCAGTTGACCTATTGCGTCACAGACCAAACAATCGACAAACAATAAAGCTATGGTAAACTAGTGGCAAACTTGTGCCATGGTGGACAACTTTACAGCTCTGCACAATTCTTCCATCCAAAAATGCACAGCTCTGGACGTTGATTTCGTCATGTTGTTACCAGCATCTTCTTCTGTTGCTTATTTTATGCTATTTGGCTTCCAGGTCAAAGCCCGGGGCAGAAACTGTGGAGCATGCACAGAGTGCCTAAGCCAGTTTGGGTTCGACTGACTGTATACATGCAGGAGTAATTTGATTTAAATCGCATTATCTGGGTGTGTTAGTCTGACTTTAAGAAATTTGATTTAGTGCGATTTAAGTCAGACTTACATGTTTGCGTGTATTTTAAAAGTCTGGTTGTAGTCGGACTAACACAATAAATCAGTTTTCTCTAATGTCATGTAAACGCACTGATTGACACCCATCACAAGGAAATCTCACAGGAATTCCTTGACCCACAGGACCCCCCCCACAAAAAAATGTCAGCCTTTACTCAACACTCATCTGTAGTTATTACACATGTATTTTTACATTTTTGGTTGAACTGTCCCTTTAATGTCTATGTTTCAGATCAAGACAAGTTAGCCTAGATATAGTGAATGAATCGCCGTATCATATTTATTCTGTCATGCCTCTCTGAAACAAGTGTGCAGTGGCCATAGAGGAGCCGCTATTGTTGTCACAGTGAGCCCCGTTTGAATCAACTGTGAATTAAAGCACACAAAGCCCACTGGCACCTTGCAGACTGAACAGAGCAGAGGCTTGTAAAACAAACAAACAAGTGAGTGCTGTGTTCCCTTCTCAGCTCTCCAGGCCCCAGCAGTAATCCTGACTGGACCATTATACACTAATGGCGTTGGCATGCTGTTTTGAGGTGGGCTGCCAGGTCTACCCAGCCAGATCCCCTCTTTTTCACCCAGCTGAATGTGCGGAGCTGGGAACCTAACTGCTTTAGAAGGAGTCGGCTAGAACGCATAAGCAAGGAAAAGCAGCGTGTACACAAATAATATTACAAAGAAATAAAAGATGATGCTTTTTAATCACGGAGCTGCGTGGACGAGGCTTTAAAGAATATTTTTACGCCATCCATACAGGCTTGCATGAGGAGATTTTCGCTTTGTCAGTGACACATTTCAAGCTGTCGTGTTTGATAGTTTTTGAGGTCAGAATATGGGGTACTCCCATTGAGGTTTTCTCTGGGCCATGGCATCCTTGTGGTCTGCGCTTTCACCCTGGGAGACTGACAGATCTATCTCTGGTAGAGACTCACACTCCGGGTTTCTTCTAGGATCAGGCTAAGTCTCTCCCAGGAAACGTAAAGACGATAAATCCCATTAGTCACACTTGAGAAATTAGCAGAGTCTGAGTAAGAAAGTGTGAAGAGTAAGGGAGGGGTAAACTGAGATGTGGTGCTGGTGTGTAAAATATATCATGGCATCATATTTGTGCATGTAAGCATTGTTAATGCACGTGCAAGTGTGGTTTTGTTCGTTATGCGTGCGTGTTTGCTTTGCAGACCGGTGCATGTGACAGAGAATGTGCGAGTGTGTGGATGCCAAACAGCTTTAGGTGTGCGTGTGCTAATCTTCGCGTACACACAAGCGTGTTCCTCATTCCCTGCACATGGCCCCCTCCGCTTTGGCAGCCCACCTCAATAGTTCCCTTCCCTCCAGCGATGACGCAAATGGCCCATGATGACTGACCCCCACGGTAAAACCTGTAAAACATTAGCCAGCGTGAATAGGAATGACTCTCCATACTCTCCCATCAGCGGGCAGGCAGGGGGAGGATTTATTAGTGTCCTCCCAGTGGACGGCTGCCGCGCTCGGGGTGGATGTGGCAGAGGAGGAAGGTGTGGCGAGGTTTTTCGGAGTCACCTGGACAAAGAGCCAGACAGTTTGGGTCAGAAATTTGTGACTGCCTGTACCCGAGCCTTTTCCACACTCTATTCCTGCAGTTTTACTGTATACTGTACACACCCCTATTAATTCTCAGCGCTTTAATGTCTGTTTTCCTTTGCCCTCTAGCATTGCTATTGCCTTGTGTCCAATTAAATTCAGGACAGCTTATGAAGAGATTTTCCAAGGAGGATGATGGTTTAGTTAATGAAAATGCAAGAGTGGAAAATACAAAGCAGCAGAAAGTAACTACATTATGGATAGAAGGAAGATTAAAACTCACACATATCCACCGCTAATTTCCATCTGTTCTATCTGTTTGTTATTCATATGACAAACTCTCTTCTTTACTTTGTCGAGACGTCAGTGAAATCTACAAAGCCGGCATAGGCTGTTTTGTTGTCCACATGCTAAATTTAAAAATCCATAAAGGTGACAGAGTCTGTATCTGTCTACACTTCAGAGTAAGAAATAGATGAAGAGCACCAGGTAGACCTGAGGGTTCAATTATCAAAGCTTTCTGCACTCAAAGCTCAGGTAGCAATTAATAGAGATGTTCAAATTTACGTTTTAAGCATTACACTACATCAGTTCCTCCCTCTGGTGCAGCAACGATTCTTCCACTAAACAAGAAAGGAATCCTGTAAATATACATTTAATAACATAATTCCTTGTCTTTTTTTGGTCATTTTGTGTCTCTTCAAGGGAAATTTGTTTCTTTTTTGGTCGTTTTGTGTCTCTTGTGGTTGTTTTGCCCCTTTTTGTACTTATTTTGTGTCTCTTTGCAGTTCCTTTGCATCTTTTTGTGGTCATTTCAAGTCTCTTCCTGGTTGGTACATGTCTCATTTTGCAGGTGATCCAAGATAGAAATCCTGTAAATATACATTAAATAGATCAGTATACATTGTCATGATTCTGTAAAAACTCATAAAACAAGAAAGACAGTTTCCAGAGAGGGTCCCAAGCAAGGGCGAATTATGAGACAGTGGACCCCTGGGCAGAGATATGCAAAGGGCCCCACCACCTCTCCTACAACAGGAGCAATAAACAAAGACATTGTGGTGGTTTTGCCTCTTTTTTGTTGTTGTTTTGCAACTCTTTGTAGTTATTACGCATCTTTTTGTGGTCTGTGTCTCTTTAAGGGAATTTTGTGAATCTTTGAGATAATTTTGTGTCGTTTTTGGTCATTTTGTGTCTCATCAAGGTAAATTTGTGTCTTTTTGGTTGTTTTAAGTCTCTTTGCAGTTCCTTTGCATCTTTTTGTTGTCATGTTACGTCTCCTCCTGGTCGATACATGTCTCATTTTCCATGTTAGGGCTGGGGGGCCACTGACACTTTGGGCCCCTGGGCCTGTGCCCAATTGGCCTGATCTGTAATCCATCCATGGTCCCCAGAGAAAACAGTGACGGTATATTACTGATCATGAGTATACCTCCACCTGTGGGTGCAAAAGAAGATTACACCTCATTTTCAAAGCCGTGATGAGCAATATAGAGTTTACTGTGGCTGTAACAACCATGAAAGTGAGTACAAGGATCTTTGATTGTTGCCTTGATGGTGTCCTTACGGCTAAGCCGCTGTCATTTCCGAAGCCTTCATATAGTGAGACTTAGTGGAATCTGACCTACTTTCTCTTTGTCGGCTGAAAATGAAAGTGAGCGCGGGGATGTCTGAGTCAAGCGATGCAGACGTCAGAATATCTTTGACAGAGAGCACTGATAAAAGAACAAAGGAGGCATAAGCAGAAAATATTCTGAGACCTCGAGGCAGCGAGTGTGAGTCTGAGTGCATGTGTGTGTGCACTTACGTAAGTAGGCATATGTGTGAATTCATGACTTTGCAGGCCTGATTGTTAAGTGAGAGTATAGTGAGTTTAATTGGACAGAGAGGTGGTGCATAAAACCCCTGGGTCAAGCTGATTGGAAATCCTGCAGACTGATCTGCTGGCCCTTAATTAACCCAACCATACTGTAAGATCAGCACTCTCTCTTTTTCTCCTTCCCTTCCCTCAACAAGGAGATCTCTAGTTGGCACTTCTTCTAGCCGTGTCCTCAGTGAAGCCAATAATGAGGGACGAAATAGGACGCAGGAGGCAGGCAAAGAAAGAGGGAGGCAGAGAAGAATGAAGGTCTGATCATGAATGAATGATTAAGAAACACTGCTCGCAGTTATCTCGCACTGAGCTATATTAGGTCGAAGCAGTTTCCGGTTCCCTTTCCAGACAGATTTAGAAAAGTACTCAGTAGTAAGTTGATGACAGTGGGTCGTGGCTCATTGCGAGGCGTCAGGTTGATTAGTGTGAAAGTGGAGCTGCACTATGGGTGCTGTTACTGCTATAGCTCCCACCACTTCACACCCACAGGGAAGTGGTTCTCAACTGGTTACTGGCGGGAGCAAGTCAAACAACAAGCATATTCCAGTAGTTTGTTTGTGCTTTGACACCGTGGTGTTTACCCAGCACCTCAGAGGCACGGCAGCTTGCTGTGGGCTGTGGCTCGGAGCCATGGTGGTGGACAGGGCATGGCGGCATACTGGCATCCACGCTGCTGCCCTCTTAACACTCTGGGTGAGAGGAAGGCTGGGAGTTTACTTGGCTGGCACTATTTTGAGTCATGAGAGCGCAGCCTCATTTACTGAGAGCAGCAGGCGTATTTTGGCAGGCTGCTTTCTTTGTGTGTCTGATGTTTTCATATCTTAGGAGTATCCTTTCCATTATTTACCTTGATGCCTGTAAATCCAAACAAACTGTCATCAAGCTGGACAATAAAAGCCAGGAGTTTAGACTTTTTTTATCAAAACACAGGCTCTTAAAATCTAAATCTTTAAACACCCCTCTTCTCCATGAGCAAGTCCATCTTAGAGAAACCACACAGTAACAAATCAGGGAGAAGATCCACAGTCCTTGTTTTGGGCAAAGGCCAAAACTAATAGAATTTTTCATCAGTCTACATTACCTGAATCATGTCTGTATCTTTGTCCTGGTTGTTTGGTGAAGGTTAACTCAGTGTTTTTTTTTTTTGGCAGACCTATGTGTAACAACTAGGAGCTATCCTTCCGCCACAGCTTAGCAATGAAACACTATCCAAGGTAGCATAAAGAAGGAATTTTGTGGTAAAAACATTGTAATATTTGGAAAACACTCCCTGTATTCGACTATCTCAGATTCAGGGGGTCAGTTGATCCAAATTAAAAAGCAAAAAAAAGTATTTTCTCACTTACTTCTAGTGGTCTCTAGCCATGCAGAATATTCTGGTTTCATTTATTTTGAGATACTCCTCTCTGAAATCACTGCCTCCACCCTAATACAGCGACAATGAATGGAATTTTGTTTTTGGTGCTCACACCTTTAAAAAATGACACTCAAAAATGCAACAGCAACATCTCTTTCCAGGAACAATGTCTGCGTGACTCACTGTGTACAGGCTTCATAGGTAGAAATACTTCCAAGGAAAACTGTTGACAGTGAGGTCTGTGGGCTATCCACAGTATCCAGGGCACAGTTCCTGGAAAGACACGCTGCTGCTGCTGCCGCTGCTGAAGGTTATGAATGTTATTCTCAAGTCTTGTGGGCACCTGCTGTGTCTGTCACCTCCAGGAGGTGAAAGGTGAAGAGGTTACATTGTTGTGGTTCAAGGAAGTTACCTGAATGTGCACAGGATAAAGCAGTAGCTAGCTCTCTGAACAGTGTTTGGTGTTTAAGTTAAGAACTCGAAAGTGCCACAAACAAAATTCCAATCATGTCCATCGTGTTTGGGTAGAAGTAGTGATTCCAAACCAGCAGACCTGAACCACAGAATACCACCCAGTTGTTTTTTCATTCAATGATTTTCCGTAACCACTTATCCTGTTAGGGGTCGCGGGGGGCTGGAGCCTATCCCAGCTGACAGTGGGTGAGAGGCAGGGTACACCCTGGACAGGTCACCAGACTATCACAGGGCTGACACACAGAGACAGACAACCATTCACGCTCACATTTGCACTTATGGCCAATTTTAGAGTCTAGTTTAGATGTCTTTGGACTGTGGGGTGGGGCCGGGGTATGAAAAAAAGATCAATATGTTTATCTTTTACTTTTTTTTTTTTTACTAATAATATCACTACTGTTACTTGAAATAATACATAAGGCCACAAAAACATAATGACAAAGCAAGGCCTACTAACTCAAAGAGAGGCCTATTCAGTAAAAATGAGTATTGGACAAAGGTAAATTATGACATTCTCATGATGTGTTCAATGTAATCTCGTAAAAATGTAGCTTTTGGTGAGAAACTTGAATAAATATGGCTGTTTGAAGGCGAAATTTGTAATTGTTTTAACAGCACTATAAAAAAGATATTGGAGAGGGAATTGTGATGTATCATACATAGTAAAGAAGTCTTTTTGATATTTTTTTTAAAGATGTTTTTCATGGGAAAGAAGGTTATTATAAAGGTTGTTTCATAAATGTGTCTGTATTTGTGTTTATTCAAAGGTCATGTAATGAAGGACTGAATGACTTTGAAACTGTTCAGTTATTTTTTTTTGTAGTGTAGATTTCTGTGTCTTCCTGGAACAAAAGAAGAATAAATAACAACAAAAACAAAAGAAACACCAATATAAAAACATCGGTATCGGCTATTGGCGAAATTGTTATTTTGAACATTAATATGAGTATCTGTCCAGAATTTCAAAATCGGTGCATCCCTATTGAAATTAGAAAATTAATTTATGTTCATTTCATTTCATTTTATCATTATTTTATTTGTAATATTTTATTGTTTAGTCTTCTGAACAAGTGAATTTGTAGGCCTAATTCTTTTTTAATTGATTATTGATTTATATGATTATTAAAATACATGTATTAAATGTTATTGAAAGCAAAGTTGCTTTTTTATTGTTAGCTAGGTTGTTGTTTTGTATTTTGATAGTCAAGGAGCAGTACTCTGACTGCTGAGCTTCAGAAAACGGGGGTTGGGGGTGAATACATTGACTATGGATACTGCTATGTATAAGACCTCATACAAATCCATTAAAAAAAAGTTAACTATCCCTTTAATGCTAGAATCACAGTGCTTTGTATATAAGAATTTAAAGTTTAAAATCAACTCACGTTGACACATTTGGAGCATGATGAGTGGTGCAGATGATTTTATCATTTCCAATTGATTTAATGGAGTCATCCCTTCACTTGGCTGCACCTTCCATTAACATGCAACTTCACGACACTGTTATTGTTTCTGTCTCTTGTTTGTTTCTTGCGAGTATCACTCTGGATCATGAAAGTACAGCAAATCTCCAGAATGCGTTCACAATGGAGCCAGAGTCCCATAAAAATGCCTCAGACCTTATTGAGCGTGTCATGTTACTCTGGTAGCTATTGCACCCATGATTGAAAGACATACTTCCACTTTCAAAGACGCAAAGCATTTTTTCTCCTGAAGACTGCTTTCAGTCTCTTATAAATCACCAGCATTGCTATAACTGATGGAAAGCCACCACTAGACCTGACTCCTTCTGAGTTATGGGGCGGCATAATGAATCTAGCAGAGGGTGAAACAAAGGGCATAACTTCTACAAAGTTGTTATTTTTCCCAGTAGGTGCACTGGAGCTTTAGGACAAAAACAAATCCATTTGGAGATTTTACTGCTTCGGCTGTGTTATGCTGCCTGGAGGGCGTCCATGAAAAACCAGGAGATATCTAAGAAATCATTCATGTGTGGTTTTACCTCTTTAGACATAATATTGGCAGCAAACTGTCACATGTTTTAAGTATAATCAACTCCATCCTCCTGAAGCAAAACAAGGTAATAAAGTTTGAACAAGACTTTGAACACAAAGGTATAGCCTCTTTGCATTTTCATGTTTCTGCAGTGATACATGTTTCGGCCTCTGTGAGGTCGTGTGGGTTTCTTTTGGCCCTCGTGACTGATATTGTTGCTTTGTCTTTGAAAAATAGATGATGTTTGTGTAGCAGTGATTTCATGTTTATAACACCGGTGGTTTGAAGCTTGAAAGCACTAACACCGAAATTTTGTTTACTGATTTTCCAGCACTGGTTAAAAAAAAAACATTCAAACACAGTGGCACCAGACTGCATCCACTGTTTGGTTTAGTAAGTGAGTAGCACAGCATCCACATGTATTTGTTGATCATACTTTTGAGCCCGTCTCAGAGGAAATGAACTCCACTGTGGCCTGTAAAGTCACTCTGTGCAAGAGGCTATCTGTGGCGCTCAAATTTTATGCTCAGCTTTGATTTTGTGTGGGTTTTTTGTTTTGGCACTTCAAAGGGTGCATGTAGACTTCTGTGTAGTCTGGGTCTGTCTCTCAGAGCATGGAGATGAAAGGTTGGGTTACATAAGACTGTAAGAGCGAAAAGGCTGTTTATGTGTGTGTGCCTGGAGAGCCTCACTGATACTGGGATCTTCTAATGGAGCAGGACTCCGCCGTGACCATGGAGGGGCTGCCGCCAGCTCCTATACTGTAAAAAGCAAAAGCATGTCGTCAGAGCGGTGAAGAATAAGATGAACAGCTCACTGGCTGGCTAATACTATCATTCACAGTAATTTACATCTCATACATGAGCCCTTTACACAGCTGATTGCTTGTTGACTTCCTCTTCCATCCAGTGTGGTTATTTTAATGCATGAGATGGTGCGCGCACGCTTGATGAAGCTTTAAAGTGACTCACAGATATTATCGTGCTGATGATCGGAGAATCCAGGCTCTTCATAGCTGCAGTCCTCCGGCGAGAAAATGGAGGCTGAGAGATGAAGATGTTTGTTGAGAAAGGGCAAACCCCTCATATTTCATTTTTTATAAAAACCTCCTAAATGTCAAGCTCTTGGGAAGCCGTTGTACTTTATTAATGTGTGTGCATCGTGTTATGAGTGATTGTTAGGATGGTGCCCTTGTTCGCTTGCACTCAGGGTCACCACTGTTTGCGGAGCTATTACCAAAATTCAAAACACAGGATTTAAACCTGCTTTGACTCTCAACTTGATTTACAGTCTTTAAAGGCCCCTGAAAACATATTTTCTCAATCAGCTCCTCACTGTGATCGATGGGATCTGACATGAATGCACAAATTTCCACTAAAGTTGGAGCAGCTTTGGATTATTTCACATGGGAAAAATGGATTTTTGAGATTTAGCAATATTTGGATCAAAATGTGATGGCAGCTGGGGGGCTGTTTGTTTATGTTGGCTATTGTCAATCAACTATAATTAAACCATGCCCAGACAGTGCTGATGAAGCTAATTAGCTGAGATTTCTCTTCATAAATAATACCTAAGGATTCATCGTTGTTGATTGTTGCTTATTGAGTCTTAAGTGTTTAATATTATAGACAAATATGCAAGATTTGAAGTTTTCAGGGACTTTAAATACAGGGATGATCACCAGGCAACATGTTAATGTAGGTTATATTCACACTAATGATTATTTTCATCATCAGTTAATTCACTGCCTACTTACTATTAATTGATTCATAATTTTATCTATCAAATGTCAGAAAATAATGAAAAATTCCAGTTTTTGTTTTTAATTTTCCACAGGCCGTTTTATTCAGTGCATAACAGTCCAAAACCAATATTTATTTATCATGTATTACAAATAAAAGTGTAAAAAATGTCACATTTAAGGAAGTTTGAATTTAAGTTTGTTTGGCATTTTGCTTGAAAAATTATTAAAACAATCAAAATAGTTGCAGATTATTTTTTACAAATCACTGCTGCTCTCTTTTACAGGCTTAAATTAATGATTTGATAAACATGTCAGTAAAATAGGCCTGCATCTTCCACTTTGTTAAATTAATAAACATACTCTTTTATTTTTAAACAGTTTTTACTTGAACTACTTTCTGCTGAAGAAATACTCTCTATAAACCACTGACAACGAGATCTGTGGATTATCTAGATTAACCAGGACATTGATCCTTCTCAGACATATTGCTGCTGATTTTTCATTTCTATTTCATTTTTGATGCTTTGTGCAACACAAGCAAATCTTTCATTCACTTCCACTGAATTTGGATGTTGGAAGACTAAACTAACTAAACTAAAACTATCTGCATGGTTGATAATACTGTAAGACAAATCTTTAATCTTTGATTAAATGTACAAAGCAAATACACCTGTATTTCCAACAGTCAAAAATGTTAAAGCTAAAATATGTTATAGTAAGGCAACAGGAATAGTTATTTCGAGACTGTCCTTCAAAACACGACCACATCGTTTGTACAAGCGTCTTTTTATGACCTATATAAATGTTTATTGTGAGGCGGTGACCTCTAGTTATTATGACAGGAGCAAAGGAGGAAGTCAGGTGATAGTAAGGGACAACAGAGTTTGTGTACAGAGAGTAGATGGATGTTTCAAACAAACCCAGGACTTTGACCAAGTAGACTGCTGTTTGTGTCCCACGTGAAACCAAAAGTCAGCGCTGAATTACTTTAACTTACATAGTTAGCTTAAGTAAGAAAGCGCTTATTTGAATCCAAACCATGACCTTTTCATAAACCTAACCAAGTAGTTTTGTTGCCTGGAACTAACCACAACCAATTCACAACGTTAACCACATGTTCAAAACTACGACTGTTAAAGCTCATTTTATGTCGTTTTTGCCACCAGTACACTCCTGTGAGAGTGATTTTAGAGGATAGGAATCAAGCCCCTAGGAATGCCGCTCAGCCTCGTTACAATTTTTCCCAGTGGCCACTCATGGTACTGCAGTAAAAAAATCTCAGGCTTTTCCTTAAACCACCATTATAAAAGAGACATCTGTAAAACTGTTTACAGGACACCTCGAACTGCAAATTATAATTTCTTATGATCTCTTTCTATTATGAATTTTTGATCTATGGAGGTATCTTTTCTATTTGTTAAACTTTACTCGAGCTGAGAAAAGCAATATAAAGGCTGTGATGTCATCACAATGTGAAGTTTATGGGCAGAGTGGGATCTCACTGGAGGTGCCAGTGGTAGAATTACTACTGCGCATATTCAGTGGGCTGCACACCCCAGAAGTAAATCCAGAAGCTAGAGACTTTATGGCATATGCAACACGCCCACAGGAAGTGCACCAGACTTTGAAGTCAATTTCCGTATAGTGGCCGAACTGTGTATAACTTAAGCTTCAGGGATCTGTCAGTGTGGCCATTGGGTCCAAAAAGATTTTTTCTCCAGACTTACGTAGGGAAAGACATGTCTGTAAATAAGTGGACGCACTTTTGTGAGCGTCACATGCCTTGGGAAATGACTTGTTGCACTATTAAGATTTGATCCATTTGGTCTGATAACATCTGGAAAGTCTAGAGGAGCTGTATTATTAATCACTTTATGCCCATCCAAATTAGCTAAACTGCTCCGCTCAGCTAGTCTCGCCACCAGACAATCAGAGATCTCTGCCTTCTGATAGTCTGGGGACACTCCTTTCTAAAGTGTGTTTAACACACCGGCGAAAACGGCCGGCAACAAAGCAACGCCTCTTGCATTTTTGAAAAGGACACGCCTTCTAGGAAATGTGCGCTCCCCCTTTTCTCGTCCGCAAGGAAACAAACACACAGAGAGCTTGAAAATGGATGCCGAGAGATTAAACTCCGTTTTATCAAACGTGTGCTCATCCGTGAAGAAAATATTTTTTCCAGCGGATGTCTTAGTTACAAAATGATTGAGCTAACTGGAGTAGTTTCATGTTGTACCCGACAACGGGAGGCTTTTAACAGATGACGTCCTGATGTTAGCTTTGCTGCTGCCATTAGCTGTCCCTGTCAGCTGCAGCCACTGATGCTTTCTAGACATCGTGATTTCCCAAAACTGAATAAATACCACACATAGCAACACAAAACTGCTTTGCTAGCTCAATCATGTTGTAACTAAGATATCCAGCTGGAAAAGATATTTTTTTCACGGACCGTTTATTGAGTTATTACCTATTACAGACACCGCTAACGGCTGAGAAATAGTAATGTTTGTTCAGTCATTGTGTTTATAGACTTTACAAACATCGGATTAGTCTAAACGGTGATACAGTGATGTGAAAAATGTGATATATAACATTTTATATATATATATATATACATATACATATATATATATACATATATATATATGTATATGTATATATAGCTAAAAGCTCTGCTGGTTTTCTACCTGAAGTATTTGTAAACAAGGCGATTCCCTCTATAGTCTGGCTGGACGGATGAGTCATGGCCTTGTAAAAGATTATGTTTGTTTCTTTTAGTTGGCAAGAATGTGTCGCCGCAAACGCGACAAACATCCACTAACTTTGACGGCGTTTTCTGCGAGCGCGGCTGAGCCATTTTGTACCGCTACACGTGTTTCTAGTGGGACTAAGTTTACAAGCACAAGAGTTCAGCGAGCCACCGAAGGACCGCCCTGCAGATTTACTATTGGTTCTGCAACGTAGGGAGTTTTTTTAAACTCTGAAATTGTATTCGCCCATCTAAACACAAAATCAGGGAGAAAGTCATCAGTCTTTAGGCAAGCAAAGCGTCTAAAGACTGACTTGTGAGTCTACCGCTCAGCTGGCAAAAATTAGCTGCCCGGTCAGTGAAAGTCTCTTGTGCACCTGCTCTGTGGGCCAAAGGATGCGAAAGATCTGGTTCATTTTATACCCGGGAAGTCAAACTTTTTTGGCTTCATGCACCACTGAGCAACTGAGCAACTGAGCAACTAAGAATGAACGGGGCCCCATCTCCGATGCTGCCCTCTTTGTACAACTATGTATGCACCAGGCAAGCAGTTCTTATCGGACTGAACAAGAGCCTCCTTAGGGTCCAGTATCCAGATCTAATAATACATCCATGATAGGAACAACCAACCTACGTGATCGTATGGGTTGGAGGACTTGTTGGTTATTTCATTGTTTGTTTAGACCTAAGGAGCACAGTTTGAAGACACTCCACAAAACAAGGCTGCTGTCCGGACAGGCCCACGGCACTGTTGACTGAAACCCACTGTTTTCCCAATGTTTTCACTCACAGCATGGCACAACTCAGTGACCTCCTCTGACACAGTAAATTACACCTGAATTATCAATTTGGCTCTTATACCGAGCCCCTTGCCTCAGTGTGTGCAGCAGCAATTTGTCACAGCGGCATGCTGGGTTTCTCAGGGCTTCTCAGTTCTGGGGCAGAAAGCCCTAGCAGAGGCAGGGGGGCTCTAATGTTGACTTGGCTCTCCTGCAGCGTGTTGCTCCAAAAATCAGTGACAGAGCTGCACTGATGCATTCGGTGACTCCCAAGAAAGTGGAAAACTGGTTTACGAGGCCTGTGGGAGGACACAGTGGCTGGTAATTAGACAGCGTAAAAATCCTCAGCCTCCACCAGGCCCTTAGGCAGTGAATAGGAGCTAAAGTAAACCAAACCTGACTGTGAAATTGCATTAGACGTCTGCACTTAATGGAAAGTGAAAAAAAAAAAATAGACAAAACCCATTTTTGCATTTATGAGCGTTTCCATTCCCCCCACACTTCCTTGACTCTTTGCATCACCACTCCCGCTCCTCCTCTTTCCCGCTACAGCACAGTACTGTATATCTCCATTATGGTGTTGCTTTTGTGAGTTCTGTTATAGGACGCTAACAGGAACAGGATGTTCAGGACTGTGGTTTGAACATGTCTCCGTTTTCCCACAGATGCTCCCCCGCTCCGACTGGGACCACAAGAGAGGCTCCCGAGGATCACAGGTTAGCGCCGTCCATACAAAAAGAGACACACTAGTAATAACAATAATGATAAACAGCTGAGAGGAAAACACACACACACAGGAACTAGCTCCCTGATCTCTGTCGCTCGCCTACACACACCTTATAAATGACGCAAATAGCAGAAATCCTACCACTAACAGACCTGTTCTCCCACTCATTTCAGCCCTGGTTAAACAGCATGTCCAGAGGTGTCACTTCCCACCAGAGTCCTTGTTGGGGGAGAGCAGGGACGAAAGTATAACTTTGTAGTGTTGCACTCTTTACACAAAAATGCATTTATTTAGACTAAACAGATTTTACACACGTCCCCTACCGATACCAGCCATTTTTTTTAGATTTGGACAAATGAGTCAGATGCAATCAGACTGAGAATTGACATTGCACATTGCTACTTTTCCCCCTCTCTGTTGGGACAAGAGAAATCCAGGGAGCGGACAAAAGTAACAGTTAAATCGAAACACAAACAAGTATCTAATATTTCCGGCATATAGAGCACATTGATGTTTCAGTAAGTCCCCAGTGCAAATAACCATATTACTCTCACTTCAATTTTATTTGTTTTATGTCGCAATTGTATGAAATTTGTCCAATGCATCAAACTCATCTTGATGTATAATCACCATTTTCTCTTATGAATAACATTGAGTTAGAATAAGATGTTTAAACCACCACATATCTTTACTCATCATGTGCACTCAAATCTCTAAATCATGCATGTTTCTCCAGGTCAGTCTAAGCAAACCGACAAGCAACGCCATGTTACTTTCATCCTTACCATTTTTTCTTCAACTTTACCCTGGCTAGCACCAAAGATAGGCTAGCATGATAAATTAAACCTTCACTGATTCTTCGCCTATGGACAGGTCAAACACAGGGGTCGGCAACCTCTACCATCAAAAGAACCATTTTAGGTCAAAAAAGAAAAAAAATCCATCTTGAGCTGCAAAACATATTGGAGCCTCTTAATAAAGGTAACACAGCCTTATTAGCTGAATAGCAGAAAAGGCACCAGGCCAGACGTATGACTCACATTCTAGTTGACAAAATGTAGAATTTTTTTTTTTTAAATCAGTGTATAGGCTATGCATTTTTACAGCTGAAGAATGTAAGAATCACTTTAGGCCCACAGCAATAAATGAAAATTAAAATATGATAAAAGATATAACCGTTATTTGTTTCCATATAATTTTCTGTCAAAGCCCCAGGGAGCCACTGGAGAAGGGCCAAAGAGCTGCATGTGGCTCTGGAGTCGCAGGTTGCCTACCCCTAGTCTAACAGATGATATACATTTACAGTCTTCAACAAATAAGCGTTACCTTAAATTTGGAAAACACTAATGTTTTCTGTTTTAATAAGTGAATAATCCACTCTGTAACTCTACTACACTGATTGGATCGGGCTGAATTTCTCTTATGGACTTAAAGTGGGGGTGTACCTCCTGTGGACTTCCCCTCAAGTTTCCTACTTTTGAATTACAAGAGAAAAGTTCTGTGTTGCAACCGTCCCCCTGACACTTTCGTCCCTGTTCTCCCCTACTCTGTTCCTCTAAAGGACGCAGGCCTGTGATTTGGCCGTAAGGTGCTGCACAAGCCATTAAAGGCTGGGGAACTGTAACAAGAGGGACTCAGACACAAGGGTGCAGCTTGTAGAGGACAGACACACAGCCGCATCCTTGAGATTACCTTTGCCATCTTTGGTGGGGGGAGAATATATGTGTGTGTTTGGGAATTGGTGTATTGAGCTGCTACAGAGCCACAGGGCAGGACTCTGGAGTACATGAGGAACAATGCCCTTGGTGTTGACATGGCCATATACAGTATGTGTTCTGTACTACATGTTCTGCCATCAGGAGGATACCCTTTAGACATGAATAGGCAAAGCTGTCTGTGCTGACATTGTGTGCTTGCAGTGGTGGATCCTCCTATAGGACACATAGGCAGCTGCCTTTTGACATTTAAAAAATTGTACATGGTGGAGATGGTGGAGTGTATGTGGAGGGCGCTAGAGTAGAAGAGGATGAACAGTCATCTGAGGTGGAGGACAAAAACAAGATGAGGATGAAATTTGCAAATATGCACATAATTTATTCTGTGATTGTTTGTTATTTATGATTATTACTTGTTAGCTTAGTTGTTTATCTGTGTTTGGGAAGCTTGCCCAGGGCGCCATATGTGCTAGGTCCGGCCCTGTAGGCTTGGATAGCAATAGATACTGAAAAGTTGTGGTTTGGGGGTAAAATTAGGGGATTTTTCATGAATAGTGATCATAACTGTGCAGCACAGGATTGGCCTTGAAATCAAATTACACAGTGTGTAATTTCCTAGAGATGCTAAGACTCATATAGTGGTTTATCTGTTCCCAAAATCAGCCTTGCAGTATTATCCCCCTCGAGCGGAGACATTTTCAAATAGCATGTTACCCTTTTGAAATATTGTCCAAGGCTCATATCAATTTGTTATGTGGGGTTAGTAGGCAAGCACATATTTTTTGATTGATGCATTCCCTAAGCTGCCATTTAGACTCAGTGGTCAGTTCAGTCTTTTTTTTGTGTGTGTGTGTGTTTGGACTGGTGCTCTGCGTTCGTCAGTGGAATCCTGTAATAGTCCAGAGACTGACAGGACGTGTAAGAAGTCAAGGCTTATGTTGGCACCTCTCTCCATCTCGTGGCTATTTTCCCTTGGCTCTGCTCTCCTGGACCAGGTTGTTGGTCAGAGAGGCTGGTAGCACCCCACTACGCCATGGCACCTTGTAGAGTGTGTAAATCACACACTCCGCTCTTCACCCGGTGACCAGAGCGTTTGATTGATCTCCACTGTGTCGTAGTCGCCAACATGCACACATTAGCAGGCTCATTTTCCAAACCGCGTCTTTTTTTCCCCCATCCAAAGCTTGCGGTGGATGTTTTAGCTTAGGAATTGACAGTGAAGTTATGTATGGAAAGAGCTATTTAAATATTTGTATTCGACTTGAAAACACATTGGTTTTGGAACATTACCCGCAGAGATTATCGGAGAAAAGAGTGTTTGTAGGCCCCGGATCTTGTGACTGTTATTCTAAATTACAGAAAGCCTGCAAGAGTGGTCTGTGAGGCAGACAAGCCATGACATTGCAGTCATGTTGAAGATTTCTCAAAATCACTGTGAGCACTTCAAACACATGGGATCAGCGTTTCTTAAATTGTGACTTTCAGAGTTGAAAAAGGTCACTGCCCTTTTTCTGGTTGGTCCCATCATGACAGTCTAGTGGAGTATTTTTTCATTAAATCAGGTCCTGTGGCAAGACTGCATTTAAGGCTGAAAGACAGTGAAAACATTCAACTGCTGCGCCTCTGACTGTCCTCTGCTTGGGAAATAATTGGATCTGCCACAAATGATACAGAGGCATTAACAATTTTCAAGCTCCTGCTTTTTACAGCCCAGTCGCCAGAGGAAAATATTGGCACTGTATGTTTCTGCAAACCACAAAAACATTATATTAGCACATTTCATATGTATCATATTAACATATATGGCTAATATATAAGCTGATTTCAGCATCTGGAGGTGGAGAGGATGGTGAATTCTTTGACACCTAGGCGAGACGCCAAAACCAGCTGTTTTTCACTGAGATATGTGCTGTGTTTCTAGCAGCTTTTTAGGAACCAAACGTGGATGTTTTGTAGCAACTTGTCGCTAATTTTCCAGCCACTTTTTAGGCACGAAAAGCAGTTATTTTTGGTTGTACCGCAAAAGCAAGGCCAGCCCTATAAATGCAAAAGTCTGTCCTTGTGAGTGAGTGAGCGATGAAGCTACATCATTGGTCAGACTGGGTGATAACGTGAAAGTTGGTGTTTCCCCATTGGCTGTTGCTCTTTTAAAATAAAAGGCGCATAGGTTGACAGAGGCATGGACACTGTTACCAGTGTAGCATGATAGCATGGTTGAATTAGCAAGGAAGCTAGCTAACAAGCCAGCTGTTATAGGAGTAAAATGTTACAAGTTAATGCTTCTTTCACACACCCATGTCACAACATAGGAAAGCACATTGCTATCATTAGATGAGTGACTACTTTGTTTAGCTCATTTACGTTAGCATAAAAGCATGGTGGAATTAGTAGCTAACTAGCCAGCCACCTGCGAGTGAAATGGCAGTTTTAGATGGAGGAAAGAGGGGATCACCTCATTGGTTTGAGGAACAGCCATATCTGTATGACACAGGCCTTACATTTATTTTAACGTTATCGACTATTACATGTTACTAAGTCAGAATCGGTGCCGTAGTCATTATCAGAGGAAAGTGGAAGCCACTGATTGAAACTGAAGTGAATATTATATGTTAAAATGTTGGAGCGGGTGCCACCACAATGACAAAATTCTCTTTTGGTAATTGATCCTGATAGGACATTTATATTTTGAACTTGGCTGTGCAGCCTCCACCAGTCACATGGGACATAAGCCCCATTTCCAGCAAACACTTTCAGTATGGTACCTTTGAATCCAAAAGTAATCCTTCAGACATGGTACCTAGACCCCAGCGTTTCCACCGCAAACAGTACTCATTCATGTGGGTGGGGTTGTTGTCTCACTGTATTTCCTCCTTCATCAGTCTGCACCTCGTTTATCGTTCACAGAACGAGGCTGCACGCCGACATTTTCTGAACAACATAAAACAGGCTGCAGTGAGAGTCTCTCTCAATGGGATATTTAAAAATAGCAGGCTTGTGCATTCAGTATTTCTCAGGCAAGTTCGGGGGGTTAGTGTTGCCGGAGCCCACAGGAACAACGCTCTACCATGCTTTTTTTCTCAGAGTGAGGATTAGAATATATGCCGTCCCGGTAGAAATTAATTTTTATAAATGCTTGAAGATCCACTTGTTTCTAAAAGTGTAGCCTATGTTATATAAAAACTAAAGAAATTTAAGGTGTGCTTTCATTGAGTAACATTACAAGTTAACGTTCCACCTTAAAAGTTGCCGGCAGTCGGCCCACCTTTTAGTACCAGATCTGTGTGCTGGGTACCCCAACAGAGAGGGGACCAAAAATGGAGACAATGCAGAGCGGTTCCATTGGTACCATCCACAACTTTTCACAGTGGAAACTGAAAAAAAGCGTACTGAATTGAACCGTACTGTAGTGCTGGGTGGAAACGGGGCTGAAGAGGGGTGAGGAGGGTTGTATTTTAACTGAGAGAAAAGGAGCTTGATCAGTGAGTACAGCTTGAGAGAAAGCAGGTCCCGTCTGCTGTGTGACTGTGTCTCACTGGTCTTCACTTTAACATGCATTTACGTGAGTTTTTGGAAGCAACAGCGGGGATAGCTCATGCCAGCTCTGTAAAGGGAGGCAAAGCGAACAATAGAACATGACTGGGTTATAGCCGGCCACTTCCTATTTCAAATTAAAGTCTTCGTTTCAAATTAAAAGCCCTCTAGCATATCATATACAGACCAGCCAAATACTAGGTTTTGACCTTGTCTTGTTTACAGAGACATCTGCCTTTCCTCCCAAAGACACACAGAGACATTGCTGCCACGATTATGGCCAGAAAAGCGGTTGTTTGTTACCAAGACATCGCTGATTTTCCTGCCAGGATTGTGCAACCCAGACGGGGTATTTCAAGCCAAAACATGATCTTTTACTAACCATAACCAGGTTGTTTTTTTGTGCCTAAACCTAACCACACATTTACCACAGCGTTGTTGAAACTTGAAGTTTCAATGTATCGGCTACGCAACTATGCAGAAACCTCCAATGGCAACATTTTGACTTTATATGACGTGCAGCGGTAAAACACTTCTGAGATGGTGCCACCTCTCAGAGAGAAAGTGAGGAACAGAATGACATTTTAACTTGGTTTTGTTTATAGCATGGCTGTTCAGTTTACAAGATTTTTAAAAACTCGTGACTGTGCCCACTGTAGCGCTGATGATGGATGGATGTTTAACCACTTGTATCATGTGGTAAATCTTCACTCACTCATCGCCCGGCATCTGTTTTACCTCATGCATCTCTTTTGTTTGCCCCTGTCCTCTGTTCCAACAGCTCTTGCCTCTGCCTCTCCCGGTCTGTCTGTGTGTCTCTCTCTGATTTTTTTTTTATCTTAGTTGGCTCCTTTGTTGGAATCAAACACCCTGAAATATGTGGAAGGAAAAACAAGCCTCTCCTTGGAGATGAGATGGCTGCATGGCTCAGGGGTCAATTGGCTTGACCTTTCCCAGTAAATCTTTAATGAGTCAGTTTTTCTTTTTTGTTTTGTTTTGATCTCCCCCCACATCCCCCAGCACACCCCCTTTTAATAAAATATGTAATAGCGTGTAATTGTATCCTGGCTGCAGCCGAGGACCTGGCTCAGCACAGCTCCGGTCTGAGCTGACGGAGGGGTTGTGAGGGGAGACGGGGGTTGTGTGTTGGTTGGGAAGTGGGAAGTGCTGTGCTGCTGGGCGTAGTTTTGGCTGCAGGAGCTGAGGCAAGGAGCAAGGAGTGTCTCGGTGGAGTTTTGTGTTACTGTTGTGCTGTGATTCACACTGTATCACTGCTCTGTTATTCTAAGTGGAGACCATCACCATCTCCCGGGCTCCTCTTCGGCTAATCCATCTCGACAGATGTAATCAGGGCCATTACGCTAACTGTGCTGCCACTGAAACAGAAAACTGCACGGTAATGATTTTTCAAACATGCAGAGAGTTCTGTGTAAATGAAATCAACCTGAGAAAAAATAATGGACTCTCTGAGGGGTATTTCTTTTTAATATATTCCTCGGCTTCTTGCTCAGCACATTCCTGTGTTTCTCAGAGTGTGAGGATTTGTGCGGAGGGTTAATTGCAAAATAAGCACAGCAGTGTGTGTATCTGTGCGCTGTACGAAGAGTCGGAGTTGCTTACATTATTGAAATGTGTTTACTGAGAGAATCAAATACCTTTCATTCTCCAGCAGGCCCCCGAGGCATTTGTCCAGTCTCTAGCTCTCCTGTGGGATGCATTATATTCTCACCATTGCACAATTTTAAGAAGCCCACATATAACTGGTGTTTTACTCGAGGCTAAGAGGACTGTGTGTTTAGATGAGGGAACTGAGGGGTTAAAAGTGCACAAGATGGACCGTCTTAGAAATTGCAAAAATGTGACCTTTCTGTCCGTGTATCTCATTAATAATCATCATTAGACAGAAGGATCAGTGTTTTGTTTGTTGCACCAAATGCACTTCATCTGTCTTCTGCAGAGTTATTGGCAAAAACATGTGGACACAGCAGGAACACCAACAAGCATATTTCAGTTGCTCAGCGCTGTTGCAACGGGTCGATGGATTTGTTTGTAATAAATTATGTTTGATATGAGAAATATACATTTTGTGTATACGGGTATGTGAAGTTTATGAGTACAAGTCTTGCAGATGCATGTATGCACTACAGAATTTAGGTTTTTGACGTTGTAAATAAGCTTTTGAATCAAATGCTCCTAGTCAGTGATCCCCACTGAACTGATCTGGTACAATATCTTCACTAAACCAGCATTGAGAGTTACTGGCAGATATTATTTGGTTGAAGTTTGGTGCACATTACTGCAACTAAAACTACACTCCCAGCAGAGTGGGGCCTTGAGTACAGAGAAGCTGTGTGGACAAACAGCTTTTCACTCTTCAGGAGTGATTGCCGGTTTGTTTTGACTGGCCCTTGGTTTGGTTTACATGAACTGCTGCGAGGGTGTTAATCTATGGCATGTCTATTGACGTACTGTTCCAAGCTGCGTTCACACAGGCAATTAAGGCCATTGATCATGTACACTGTTGTTATTCATAGTAAAATGTCATAACAGAATGTTCATGCATGGTTTAGTATACGGCTGTGCTTGTTGGGGAGTCATAAAAACTGTTTATTGACGCTGGTAGTCAGTTTTATCAAATGTAGCACGTCAACAGGAGCTGCAGGCCTGTGACCAAATATCACACAGATTTGTGGTAATTTTGTGACCAGAGGTGTTGGCACAGGGGCCGGATTAGTAGGATCAGTGGGTATGTCAGGGGCTGGCATCAGTCGAAATGGGAACTTTCCTGCATTTCCTGCATAAAATCAGAGTGCCTCCTGCCAGTTAAATGCAAAGGATTGGCCAGCCACAAAAACACCAAATGGCTTCGAGCAGGAAAGAACCCACATGCTCCAAAAACATATTACTTCTTGGATAGTGAAAGGTCACCACAGTTAACCCGCAACGGCACAAAAATAGGCTCCTAAGTATGAAATATGGAATAAATATTTCTCTGAATGACTCAACTGCTAAGGTGCCCTTGGGTAATATATTTAACTGCTATGAAATTGTAATTTTCATTCGCTTTTCCTTCCCCAAGAGCACCAGTCCACAGGCTTAAGTACAGCTTATAGTGTCGTATGACTGCTTCATTTAGTCACAGGAATAGTTTGACATTTTTGGAAATACCAGGATTTGGTTTTCTTGCTAAGAGTCAGACGTGAAGATCAATACCACTCACATGTCTGTAAGGTAAAAATTAGTCTCCTGAGACCCAAGCTTTGGTATGGTATGTTTTCTTCTCTCCTATCTATTTGGGATTAGGAGGACCTGATAGATACATAAAGTATAAAAAACGAAGCATTGTCTTTGAACAAGATGTATTTTTTTTATGACTTAAGTTTATTGAATTTCAAATTCAACAACACCAAACCACCTCAAAAAAAAAAAAAAAAAAAGGTAAGGATTGAGTTAACCGTAAACTGAGGTAAATCAAAATAACAGTATTTACATGACATGTAAGTGAACTTGTCCACACACACAGTCCATAAAAGATAATTGTCAAAAGAGCGTCCATATAAATATTTCCTCCGGCTGTGCCATCGCCACATCCACCCTCCTGCACTCAATACAATCCCAACAAGAGCTGTACACACTGCTAACAATATGTCTCTGTATGTTTACAAGTAACATATCAATATATGCACACCGTGTATGTTATCAACATGGTACTTCCCAAAATCAAAATCACTCCCCCTATGCTCACACAAGTGCCTTCACTGGTCCCAATGTAGTGAGTGGAAGCGCAGAATCATTCGGGGACAATGGGTTTATCTGTAATAGTCACCAGTGTGTATTAAAGTATAAAACTGTTTATTTTAATGTCTGAACATTGCTGTGCAAAATCAAAATTGCAAACAATTCCACATGTCTGAAAAACCTGTGTGAATGAATTTTCCTTGCTCCGTACTCCAAGCTAGGAATGTCCTTATTGTCTGTAGGAACAGCCTGTCACAAACTGGCCTGTGTGAAATGTTACAATAATACAATAGCAAAGTCCCAGTGGCCTCAAAAGATTACTTCCTAATTTATTTGTTTTTTATTTATTTTGTATTCTTGCACCTTGACTACTGTAATGCACTGTTTACATGCCTCAGGAAATCTCCAGTAGCTCGGCTTCAACCAGTACAGAATGCTGCAGCTCGTATTTTAACTGGGACCAACCATAGGTCACATATCACCTCAATTCTTGTCCCCCTCCATTGGTTGCCAGGTAACTTCAGACTTGATTTTAAGATTCTTATAATAACTTTTAAAGCTCAACATGATTCAGCCCACAGTTATACAGCTGAGCTTCTGACTACCTATGCTCCAAGCCGTGACCTGAGATCCTCAAGCCTACCCTCACTAGTCGTCCCTAGATCGAGGCTCAACTAGAGGTGACCGGGCATTTGCCATCAAGGCCCAGAGGCTCTTCCTGAGGATCATTGCTTTAAACATATTTTGACAGGAAAGCTTTCCCTTTGTACTTTTTGATTTGTAACTTTTGTGTTTCATTTCCTTTTGTTCTATTTTTGCTTCTGTTCACACTAACATTTTTTAAATTATTGTATTGCTATTGTTATATTTTCATGCACTATGTGAGGCACTTTGTAACCTTGTTTTGATAAGAGCTATACAAATGAAATTATTATTATTATATTATCAATTAACAGCATCATAGCTTGTTACTATTGCTAAAAATTTGTATGTTACATCAAACTTCAAACAATACCAAGCAGGAATTAATAAATTTAAACCATATATTTTGCGTCAAGATCGGCGGTAGATTGACTTGCCTGAGATGGCTGCCATCTTTTTTTACATGGATTAGTGTAGTGTGCTTTTGCAACCACTAGATGGCACTTATACGTCTCCCAGAATGAGGACTTTCAGCTGTTTAAAAGTAAACAGGAGGATATAATGTTTTAATTAGCGAGCTTCAGTGGTGCTTGTGGGCAGTTTTTGTTGCTTTTGGACAGAGCCAGCCATGCTAGGCATGTAGACATGAGAAGGGTATAAATCCTCTTTTCTCTCAGCAAGAAAGCCAAAAAGTGTATTTTCCAAAATGTCAAACTATACCTTTAACACCGTCTTAGTGTTGCTTGATCCGGACTGTGGGCCATAGCTGTTTTTCACTGTCACCAAAAGGCAAAATTTAAGTAAAATCAAACACCAAACGCCTGTGTTACTTGTTAGTTAGAAACTTGGTTGATGAGCAGTTCGTCCGATTTGCCGATGTATTAATCTGACCAGATGAGAGGTTGTCAGTCTGTCACTCATCCGACGTGCAGGCCTGCTGCTGCCAGCTGTTTTCACGGCCACCTCTTGTGTGTATGTTGCCTTTAAAAAGAAAGATTGATCCATCTCACTTGGAAACAGAGGCATGATGAATCATTTCCAAACCGAGGAAGCTGTTGTTTCGATGATCAAAGAGACAACCCTTTTTTCTTTTGCTCTATAATTTAGTTACTTCCTTATCTCCTCCGCACAACTCTGCGAGATGCGTGATCCCTGACAAACTCTGAAGGGTGTATTTCTCAGAAGAATCTCTACAGAGTTGAGTGTGAGCCAGTGGCAGACGGGTGTTGACAGTTCCCAGATGTGAATGTGTATTACTATGAATGTGGTAAAAAAAAAAAAAAAAAAAAGTGCATGTATGCTTAGGGAACCATTTAGAAAAATAAGTCATTAAACACATATACAGCCTCAATGGAATGTTAAAATACGTTGATCTTAATGACAGCGCTTAATGGAATTTACAAACACTGCAGATGCGTCCAAGAAAAGAACACCCATCGTGGTGCTTTCAGAAAAATATTAAGAAATTTGAAAAGCTCCATCATAACATCTGTCCAAAAGCTTTTTTCTATGATACTTTTGTACGTTTTTTCCCAGACAGGGGTCACTGTGTGGAGCTCGTGTGAGAGCTATCCTCTCAGCGAGGAAAGCCTGCCGCTACAGAGGTGGCTGCGGCTGACGGATGAAACTGATCATCTAACCTGACAGGAAATGCTTATATAACCTTATGGTATTATGTAACTTGGTCACAATTTGATCTTTTACAGGATGTCCATTGATGATTCTTAAGTTTTAGGTTGCAGATTGTTGGAAGATTAGGAACATCAAGACGTATCTTCCAGCCAAACTTTTAAGGGATACATAAAAACATGTGCCAGGGATGGTCAGGACGTTTCAGTCTTCATCCTTCCCTGCAGTTAGCTTTGTTTCATAGCTCAAAGCCCTCACTATGCGTCTCACAAACATTCTGTAAGGAGGATCTTTCAAGGGAGATATATTTTAACAGCACATTTTTGTAAAGCAGCATGCTGTTGGCTTTTTCTTTTATGTCGCAGACAGGTTTTGCCTTTTTTTTTTTCAGGCCAAAAGAATAGTACAAATTCAGTAGACGCAAGATCCCCACTGTGTCCCCAAATCTCAAATGCTACCCATGCACCTGGAGTCTTTCACCACACTTTATTTTTCATGTCAGGTTTTGGGCATTAAGTGGCTTGCTCCCTGCGCAAAATCAAACCCAACCCATTCATCATTCCCTCCCCTTTTATGGCCACTCAGGTCCAACTTTTTTAGGTAGTCAAGCTTAGTGACGCAAACCTCGTCCTCCTTGCAAAGTGTGTGTAACTGTGTGCACGTTTCTCTCTGTGCTGCACGCTCAGGACGATGCCAACGTCGCTGTATATTTGTGTGTCAGTCTTTGTCTTTGAAATGTATGTTTTAACTTGACTTTTGTGTCGGCTGTGCTGTGAGAACCAGGGGTTAAGTTTGTAGAGGTTGTTTGTGTGTGCACGCATGTGTCTTTGGAGATGCTGAGACGAGCCAGATGTTCTCCAGCAGCTATATTCTTCTTAACCCCCCTCTCTCTTTAGCAAACTCCTAAATCAGCCTGTAAATGAGCTGAGAGACAGGTGTTTACATCTCACGGTCACAGCATGCATTAGAGGAGAGTATAGGAAAGAGGCGAGGGAGGAGAAAAAGTGAAGATGTAGAGAAGAGGAGGAATGAGGGGAGTACAATAGTTGCCTGTCCAGAAACGTTCCATCAGCCGTCCCACAGGATGTCTCCTTGTCTTTAAAAGAGATTAGCTCGGTCCCAGCGCTGGTCATGTGTCAGATTTATCAATAAATGTGTGTCATCATCACGTGTGGATCACCACGTGTGGAGAAATGCCCCTCACACCCGCTGAACACACAGCTTTTGTCCTTTTGCAGACCGGTAGGAAAATTGCTTAAATACAGTGACTTATCTGATATGACTAGGAAAATAAAATGCGAAACCCTCGCTGTTCCCACAAGTGGAAACGAATGAAAGGTGTTCACACATGTGTTGTTCAGGTCAGCCTCTTGCCACTTAGCCAGTGTAAACAGAATAATTCTGGGTGCCTGGCAGCTGGTGTCAAAGTGAAACGGACATTGGGGGAGAAAAATCAGATGACATTCTTTGGGGAAAAGGGAACTCGTGAGCTTATTAGATAAATTTGCTGGCAGCCGAGACTGACCTGTGTTTAGTTGTGGTTGTTCGACTGCTCTAGGCGCAGCAATTAAGAGTGGGTTGTGAACTTTTCACTTTACCCTGCAAAAACAAGGCCGGCTCACACTGCACCGGTGCCTTCAAAGCTGAGGGGCAGACGGTCAGGAACAGACGAGGGCTGTTGGCCGTCTGAAGGGGTCGGGAGTGAGGAAGTCAAAGGTCAGATTCTAGCTGAGACATTGCTAATGAGTCCATTCATTAACCATCAAGCACTGCACAGCTGTGCCGAACATGTTCCGACCTAATGTTGTTGTTCAGATGTCTAAAAGGCTGCTAGTACGTCAACTCCTACGACTGTGAAGTACCACTCCCTGCTCCTCCTCGCGTTTTTGCTTTCTCTGAGCTAAAAGGAGCCATATAAGGTGTAGAATAAAGCCTTTGATGTGTGAGTGGATGTAAGTGTGCATGTGTGTGTGTGTGTGCCTGCTCGTGCGTAGCTTGGTGTGATACCACAATTATAATACAGTTAACAAAGCCTGGCAGGATCTCAGTCCGACACTATGATTGAACATGTCTCCTGTAATAGTGGTCCAAAGTCAATCATCTATTGTTTTCTTACTTTCATGTTGTTGTGTTTGGAGAATTCTTTATACGTATCATTTGTTTTATTTTGTACCATGTTGGGTTTTCCCTGAGCTAAGTGCACTCTCGGAACATGGTGTGGTTATGGCTGTGTGAGTTCTCTTTGTCCTCAGATAATACATCCTCTATAAACAGGGTACAGAGCTCCTGATGAATGTTAATTTGTTCTCCCACGTAATTTTTAAAAGCAGAGGTAGTTTTCAAATCTGTCTTTGTTGTATTAGCTGTAGCTGTTGCTGTGATACGGTATTTTTATGAGTAAAGAAAGACTAGTATTCCAGTCATGTGCTTAATTAAACTAATAAAACTTATACTATTAACAAAAGTTAGAGTACTCATAATGCAGGCAGGATGTCTTCCATAAGTGTTGTATCATTACATACTATTATATCTGATTCTTATTTCTGTTGCATAATCATGCATTCAGCATTTAACTGTAATAGCAAGCTTAAAATAAATGTTTCACTGCCCTCTCGGGTTGTTTATCGTGCACAGCTTACCCAACATCCAACGTTATCACACACTGACATTTGGTTATGGATTTTCCACGTCGACATATGCCATGCAAGGTACCTTGAGTGCATTGGTTGTTGACAGGCTGCAATGCTGTGTCAACTTTTCCCTGTTGCATGCATTGTCCATTTTCAAAATACACTTCTGTTTCCACAGGAAATGTACAGTTTGCATACAGCCTCTTTCAAAATAAACACACTAAGTCAGTACAACATTGTGAAATTACGTTTTTTTCCTTCAGCAACACATACACGTGGTTAGGTTTAGGTAAAAAAGAACTTGCTTTGGCTTTATATTCAAACTGAAGGCGACCAGCAGTCTCCCAGGTGAAAGTCGATGGTTGTTGGTCTCATCCCCCACCCTTCAGACTTCAGTGCATTTTTTTTTATTTGCAACTGACAGGGATGTCATGGTGTACTGACATCACTGTATACAAGGTGAAAACAAGGGCTGCTGTTAGATTGCTCTTTGATGTTAAAGCTACACCCACAACCTCATGCTAACTGGGAGCAAAATACTCAAACCTGCATTAAAGGGGCACACCACCTAAATTAAGAATTCAGTTATGTTTTACATGGTTCAGTTAATATCTGTGAACATAAGCTACTCTCTCTTAAAGCCAGAATCCACGCAGGTGAGTCTCAAACTTGTGATGTCATCAAGTAGCTATAAATTCTGGAAGACACTGCTCCATTGGCGATGAATAGGAGCCTGATTTTGTGGACCCACAGAATGGTTGTTGTCTTTTTTTACACCCAAATGAGCTTTATTCTGTTGTAGTGTTCTCAGTTCTGAAACAGAAAATGTACCCATGTACTCAGAACATTCCCCTCAGCGTCACCTATGACATCCTTCCTGATTCGTTGTCTGTGGAGCAGCTCCAGACTTTACACCCTATGACATCACAAATTTGAGTTTTAGCTCTCTAGCTTTTGGATTTGGGAGAGTTGTTCATGTCACCTAATATTTTTGGACTGTCTAAGACCATAGGAATAACATGTATGAATGGCTGTGTGCTATGTATGGCTGCTTGGCTCAGAGGTAGAGTGAGGTGAAGGTTACATTGGTGTAGAGTTTACAGGAAGTAGACATGCAATTCCTAAAGCAGATATATGCCACCCTACATCGTGCAAGAAGAGAATTCTTTGTGGATTTGTTTCTAGGCAACACTTTTACTGTTAGACATATGAACCTTTATTTATGTGAAAACATTTATAAGTGCAACTTCAAGTTCAAATACCTTAAAAATGTATGTAACAATAGTATTTGAGTGAATACACTTACAATACACTGAGTTTGACTTCTTGTTCTGCAGAGTAAAACAACACAAGAGATGCTCGTGTATCCATTAACCACATTACGTCCTCACACAGGAGCTGCTGACATAGTTCAGCACCTGCTCCAAATAAAACAAACACACCCACTCTCAGACTCAGACATTATTTACCATCAACACACATTATTCACAGCAGCAACGATGTTTATGTCTCCCCTCTCTGTCTCCCTGTGCCCCCACAGTCATCAGGCACCACTGTCATGGTGGACATAGCAGTGATGGGAGAAGCCCACGGACTAATCACAGACCTGCTGGCTGACCCCTCTCTTCCCCCCAACATCTGCACCTCACTGCGCGCCGTCAGTAACCTGCTAACCACCCAGCTCACCTTCCAGCCGCTGCACCGGCCACGCCCCGCTCCCCTGCTTAACCCTAGCGATGCCTACACCTTCTCCGACTCAGAGGAGGGACCCGAGAAAGGGGAGAGGACCTCCATCCACAAGGTAACGGGATAAATAAAATCCAAGTGTCATGATTTACACTTTACTGGTAAGATAAGCAATACGAGGAAGTCCAGATGAAAGTGAGGATATTTCATCCAAATATCAAAAGTTTATGAATTATTTTTTTCTTTTGGAAACGGCTGAAATAATCCCTACATGGAAATGCAGTCCACTTTATTAAGGCCAAATGATTTATACACCACACAGCGCTCCACACACATGTTAATCTTTTAGCCCATGTTTCAGCTAATGAGTGCTTCCTGCTCTCAGAGCTTTTAGCATCAAATGAAGGAGTGTATTTTCATAGAGTTGAGTGAAGAAAAATAGAGCGCGTCTACTGCTCCGAGCACTGTTTTCCCTTTCATAGCCACAGCTGTGTCAACATGACAGATGCGCGGAGCCAGACAGTGCATGTGTGTATGTGAGTTGAGTAGAAGAGGAGAGGCAACGTGAAGGTGAACGCATCTCTCAAAAGGTTACAAAGAGGGACGAGTGTGTGTCAACAAAACTGGACCCCCCACCGCAATTTTGAATACAGTTATTTATTTGAGGAGGATACCTCTTCTGGTTGTCTGGGAAAGCTGGCATGTGGTCGATGGCTGCCATGCCATCAAGCCATCGCCAGGCTGACAGGTGTTTTATTACATCGTCGGAACTTTGTAAAAGTAGCTAAGACAAACTGCGCCTGTGGAGTGGCCAGTGAGGCTGCATTCATTAAGACTCTGCTCCCCAGAGACGACGTGCTCGGCTCTAACTGCCCGGGAGGAGAATGGAAGGAGGACTGAAGGTGGTTAGTGCGGGAGTGGAAAGCACTGTGCTTGCTTTTCTGCCTCCTGGCTAAGAGTTTGATGTCCATCGTTGTGCATACTGATGCCTTTCAAGCACTTTTCCAAAAACCCATTTTCTGTCCAGCGCAGGGCATGTTCTCTGTGCTGCAAAAAAAAGCCACTGCATTAGCACTACATACAAACATCAGAAAACATGAATGACAAAACACATTACTAATAATGAAATATTTAAAGTTATTAATCTCACTTCTCTCCTTTAAACAGTTAAAGAGATGAGTCCAGTTACAGAGTTAAATCAGCCCTGACAGCAGCAGGGATCAGCTGTAGTTTTTCTTTTCCTTTCATTTTTTTTTGTAAGGATGGCCTGGTTTTTGCCATGCTGTTGCCGGTGGTGATGTGTGTGTGTGTGTGTGTGTGTGTGTGTGTGTGTGTGTGTGTGTGTGTGTGTGTGCGTGTTTATGCTTCTTGGTGTGTGTCTACAGGGCTTTCATTAAAGAAAAGAACTGTGGTGCTGCAAACTCATACCATAGCACCATTATTCCACTTTCAAATCTGAGAGTTAGATGCACATTTTAATGCAATTTTTTTTTTTAGTATTTCAAGGTGCTATATTGTAGACAACTGGGCTTGCTTGAGTTTCTTGAAGACATTTCATCTCTCATCCAAGAAGCGTCTTCAGTTCAGAGAGCTAGGTTCAGTTTTCAGAGCTGAAGAAGCCTCTTGGATGAGAGATGAAACATCTTCAAGAAAGTCCGGTTGCCTGTTTGTTTGTTCCCCATTAGCTTTTGCATTGCAGCAGCTATTCTTCCTGGTGTCTGCACAGTTACATAGTGACAACATACATTTACACTGGCGGCACTGTGGTGCAGTGGTGAGCATTGTCGCCTCACAGCAAGAGAGATCCAGGGTGGGGGCGCCCTTCTGTGTGGAGTTTGCATCTTCTCCCTGTGTCAGCGTGGGTTTTCTCCGGGTACTCCGGCTTCCTCCCACAGTCCAAAGACATGCAGGTTAATTGGTGGCTCTAAATTCCTCATAGGTGTGAATGTGAGTGTGAATAGTTGTCTGTCTCTATGTGTCAGCCCTGTGATAGCCTGGTGACCTGTGCAGGACGTACCCCAACCACGCCCAATGATACGCAGCCGGTTGCCCAGCAGCGTCAGGGAAAATGCAGCAGGACAAGGAGGAAAGTTAAGGTCTGAGTGGGATGGGCAGAAGGGGGGTGGATGGGTCCAACAAACGCTGACATTCACTGGAGAGAGTTGTGTTCACGTCCCGTAAGATTCTGAAGCCAAACCCTGTTCTCTTTTTCTAAACCTAACCACATGCGTTTGTTGTTGAAGAAAAAAAAACATCAATTCGCGGTGTCGAACTGACATAGTGCGTTTATTTTCTATTTTGAAATAAGACAATGCATGTAACAGGCAGAACTTAAGACAGTGTCCCAGAATGTCAACAACCAACACACCCAGGGTACCTTGCATGTCGTGTGTGGACGTGGAAAGCCCATGACCAAGCACGTCAATATGTGATGAGGTCAGAGTGAGAATTTGTTGGCTAAAATCAGAGCAGTTGCCTGTTTCTGGGGAGCTTTAATTAAGGTTATGGTAATACCAGATGGAGGTCACTGAAACGTCCACTTCAAGTGACCCACACCAGCAGCGTGTATGAGTGTGTGTGTGCTCACATTCAGTATATGACGCCTTGCTGTGAATGGGCTCTTCAGGATTCTGAGGCGATCTTTACTAGGTCACCCTGCAGAAGACTGAGCGAGAGAGAGGCTGCCATGTTTAGCGCTGCTGTGCCAAGCTGCTGCATGGCACGGAGCAGATGGAGGCATCACAAGGGCACAGACCACTGGGAATCCCACAGAAAGAGCAAAGAAAAGGCAGATAAAGAAAGAGACTGAGAGAACGAGACAAAAGAGACTCACAGAGAGAATGAGGAGCAGACCGGCGCAGTCGCTATGATGAAATGTATCTGTGCAATGCAATACTGACGTTGTGTCTAATAATGAACCGTGAGGGGCATCGTGGCACACAGCTGTCTGCCAGTATGACTGTGTTGATTCTCTTTGGATCCAATGAAGGAAAAAATTAAAGCGCCTCAAATCATGACAGATTTTCCAGGTTAAATCAGCTGCATCATTTGTTTCATCTCGGGCAGATTCAGTGAGAACAACTGTCTCATCTAGATGATCAATTTGACTGCAGACAAAGCGAATAAGCAATAACCTTATCTCACAGGTGGGAGTAAGCCAACACAATTACAGCCGTGTTTATTTTATTCATGCAGTTTTTTATTGGTGAGGATTTTATTCATTTATTTAAAAATATAACAAGAGGGGTTTTGCAGTCGTGCTAACTGTGTCTCTGTGTGTGTATTTTTCCTCTGTGTGTGTGCAGCGTCTGAGGCGGAGTCTCCACCCCGGTCTTCTGAGGAGGATCTCTTCCACATGGACCACCACCACCTCCGCCACAGGCCTGCCAACCATCGAGCCCGGACCCGTCCGAAGGGACCGCAGCGCCAGCATCAAACCCTACCATGAAGCACTCACCTGCAGGTACCTGAGCTACAGCTGAATGTGTGATGTCTAATTCTTCTCTCTCAGAGTAACACCTCTGCTGTCCTCAGAAACTTACTCTAACTTGTGCTCCAGTTTGTATCAAATGCATCCCTATTTTTACATTATATTTGCGTGCCATATTATTTTTTCCCTTCCCCAGAGTGAATTATATGAAAGGTTTAGTGTGTAAGAATTAGGCGGATTTAGGAGCCAGATTATCTGCAGAGGTCTCTTCCTCTCCAAAACAAATGGAGTGGGTGACTTAGGGTGCTTTCAAACCTAGAGTTGTCTTGCTTTGGCCTGAATCAGCGACTAATTTTGAATTAAAGTTGCATAATTGCCTACGGCAGCATTTACAAGAGGACCAGATAAAATGCCTTGCGTGAGAAAGCTGCTCTTGATTGGTCAGAATTTCCATGCAGGAGAAATCCAGGAAGTAAACAACCTGTTGAAGAAGAGTACACTTGCAAGATAAATGTGACATTTTCTAATGTCACAACGGAGGGACAACTACGCAGGTTGATTTTAGCGCTCCAGGACTGTAACATCCTCATGTTTAACCCGGGGCCATGTCATTGGTCCGACAGCCCATTGGTCCGATATCCCATTAGTCCGACATCCCGTTGTTCCGATATGTGATTGTCACTTTCTTTTTCATTTTAACCCACACCATGATCTTTTCCTAACCCTAACCAAGTGGTTTTTGTGCCTAAACCTAACCAGACCTTAACCACAGGGCATCATGATGATTTCGGAACAACGGGACATCAGAACAATGGGTTTAATATGGTCAGAACAATGGGATGTCGTTGGACCAATGGGTTGTCGGAATAATGGGCTGTCGGACCAATGGGCAGTTCCCGTTTAACCCAAACTATGTGTAATGTGACTGCAGTTGGTTCAGATCAAGGTTGGAACACGTTCTCACCACAAACAAACTGCACCAGAGTTCATTTGTAACCGGACCGAGACCACCTCCTCAACAAGGTCTCTGTCTGGTTGTTTTGGTGCGCACCCGAGTGTGATTACTGTGATCACACCTGCCCAAACGAACCACACTTAGGGGGTAAATGAACTTGAGTTTGATTGAACTGAACCAAACAGGGAAGGTGTGAAAGCACCCAAATTATCCACAGAGGTCTCTTCCTCTCTAAAAAAAACTGACTCGGTGATTTGAATGGGTAAAAAAGCTGAATAAAGCACTTTCACTTTACAAAGCAGTGTTTTGCGGGCGCTGCTTGTCGCTAACTATGGTGGTTAACGCAAAAAAGCAAATCACCCTATCTAAAGCTGCTATTTTGTTTGTCCTTTCTGGACTACTGTAGAAACATGGTGGTGAAATATGCCAATCTTCATGGACGAGGACCCACTCCCTGTGTAGATATAAACAGCTCATTCTAAGGTAATGAAAAACACAATGAGTCATATTTTTTAGGTGATTATGCACTAAAGAAAACATACTTATTATATTCCATTTATGTCAATATATCCCCCTAACTCCTACACAGTGGAGCTTTAAAGGCGCTGTATATAAGAATTTGGCCAAAACGGTTACTGCACTCAAATTCAAAATATTGCCGCGAGTCGTGTCCGCCCCCCCTCCCCTACAGATTCGAGGTTGCTGGACAGCGGCACGCTGGAGACTGATTTGTTTGCCCACGGGCGGCTGCTGTGGCAGGGCAGCCGCGTCCTTGATCGTCCGTTTTCCAGCGGACCGTTTGAGCAAGTCCAGCTTCTCTGCTGCTAACGGGATACAGCTGAGGAGTTTGAGCAAGTCCAGCTTCTCTGCTGCTAACGGGATACAGCTGAGGAGACTGCTAATGCTATGTACTGGGACACTGCTAATGCTGCTTGCCGTGCTGCTGTAGCTCAGTCGTAACTGTAACTGATGCTGAGACTCTACTGACTGTGTGACTGGTAGACGGCAGTGGGTGGCGCAACAGGCCAAAACACAAATTCAAAACATAAACATGATTT
>NC_065525.1:30469900-30514796 GCF_006386435.1 Epinephelus moara
TGATATAAAAATTAATATAAAATACAGGCACATAGAAGGACATGGAATGATGGCAAATCTGGTTAGCCCAGATTGTCCTGAAAAAAACAAACAAGATATAGCATGTGTATGTAGCCTTTGTAATGACTGTGATATGAGCTTAAAAGTAAAGGCAGTAAAAATACCCCCAAAAAGGCCTAGGGCCCATTGTGTGTGTGTGTATGTGTGTGTGTGTGTGTGTGTGTGTACAGACAGACTCATCATGGATATAAGATTGTTTTTTTCAAAAAAAAAAAAAGAGCCAGGTTCAGGTAAGAGTGTAAGATCAAATGGTCTGTCTATCTAGAATGATGTTGTAAGTTGGATCAATGTATCAGTTTATATCTCTTATTAGATATAAAATGCATTGTTTGGTTATTTGCCTTTTTTTGGCCCAAAAAGTGTTGTGCTTTTCTTTCACAAATGTGGGAATGAAATTGCGTTAAAATGTACAAAACAAAGCAGCTCTCTGGGTGCTCAGCACCCCTAAATCTCTGATCCTAGAATCGCCCCTGGTTATACCAAAGACAGCGTGAGTGAACAGTAATGGCGGAGCAGTTCAGGAGAGGATGTGTGTGCAATGGGAGCCAGAATGGAAATATGCCCCACAGGCGAACACATTAACCTGAATAACTAAGACACACATCATCTCTCAGCACAGTAGTGCTGAAGATAGCACGAGACTCAGGCGACACAGAAGTAGATCTGTGTGCATGTGATATCATTTTTACTTTATCTTTTTGGTAGTTTTTTGGGAATGTTGTGCGACAGAAAAGGTTGCGGGTTTGTGTGCATGAAAGCGTGTGTTGGTGTGGTGGGGTTTATGCATGGATGATTTTTGTTTTGCCAAAGCTGTTGAGAAAACCTGACCTGGTTGTTCCATTGTGTTCAGACAGGACTAATAAACAGAAATGTGAAGACACGACAGGCACATATTGCTTAAACACAACAAATAACTGGGTTTGTTTCTGCTGCTGCTTGTTTTGCCAGTAAATCACATTGATGCATTAAATCTAGGATAAACACAGGGTCTTAATTTATTAGAGTAGTTATGATTACTAAATGAAATATTTCAGCATAATTTACTGTGATCAGCTCAGAGATTGCATTCCTTACAATTACACTGTGATTACTGTGACGTTATGTTTGGATTATCTTAGAGCCGCTCGTGTTTTTAATGAATTTCAAAGAGGTAGAAAATGAAGGTTCAAGCTTGAGAATCTTCAGCTGTGCATGTTCGCGTGTAGAGTTGTCATGCATACAGTGTTCTCATGATGTGGATGCACAAGCAGCACTAGACAGCACATGCTCCCTATCTTTAAAATATTAACTACGTCTCGACAAGAAAGAGTCTCTTCGTGTTTCATCCACCTTTTTCAGTTTCTCCCCTGTCGAGTGTGTGTCACGGGCATGAAAGTCTTCAGATGGAGATCAGCATTTGTCTGCAAATACAGACGCTTCTCTGCGTCTCTGTGCTGCCAAGCCACGTCACGGATGCTTGTCGTGTGCCAGATAGCGGGACAGTTAGTACACAGTGGAAGAGTGTGTATATGTATGTGTTTGTGTCGTTGTTCAAAGTTAGTTGAATTTTCGAATATTGCAAAAGAACTTTTGTCAGATCTTTAAACTGAAGATAAACCTTAATTATTAATTTGTAGAAAAACTTCAGATAGTCTGATGTTTGACTCAAAGACACGCTGAAAACAGCCTTTCAACACTTTCAGCTGACAATAACCTTTGTTTTGTTCAGTCGCATTTGTTTGGAGGTGTCGGTACAGACGTACAGAACAACAACTCACATATATCTTGTTTCTCCCTTTCTGTATCTATGGCCAGTGTTAAGAAATCTGTCATTCAAATACATGAGGATTTATTTCCGAACTAAAAAGCTGCAATCCATCAGTTTCCTCAAACCTCATAAAGACAGAATGGTTTTCACTACAGGCTTTGTGTCTGATTTAAATCACCTCGCTGACGTACTTACGGGACCCGACAGTGAACTTTTAGATAAAAACAGACTCACTGCTGTAAAATGAGGCATGACTCTGCAACTGCACGGCCTATTTCCCACCTCTGATTAACTTAGAAATTAATTTTGGGTGGATAGTTTTGCAGAAATGTGATGTTTCCAGAATACTTGCCATGTTTTTTTAAGTTTGGAAAGTGAGGCAAAGACAATCACAGAGGAGCAGGTGGTACGTTTGTCCAATCAGGTGTACAAAGGGTTTATGTTGGTGGTTAAGTGATGGAGGGCACTGGATCATTGTACGGAGTATATTTACTCATGTACAGCTAACTTGAAATAACGTCTGTGTTAGGAAAGAGACCAGCCTGTGTTTAGTTGTGTATTGCAAAGTATGTTCGTTGTGAGGAGATTTGTTTCATGAAGCCATAAACTGATTATGGCTGCACTGTAAAACTGAACTGTTCCCGTAAAAACACGTGGCTCCTGCCTTCCAAGCGTAATTGTTTAAGCCAAGCTCTCTGGAGAGACGTGCTAACCAGCCAGCCAGACGATGCCTGCAGCTCATGGTAGAGAGACATACCTATAGTATTTGTTCAGTTTATGGTCATTATCTGATAGTTATGTGGTGTTAGATTCAAAGATTAGGTGCAGTAATATTTCCATGGCTTTCTACCTTGTTGGCAGTGGTGGAAGAAGTATTCAGACCATACTTAAGTAAATGTACTAATACCACACTGTGAAAATACTCCACTACAAGCAAAAGTCTGCTGTAGATGTTTAACTCCTCTATATATACTGTTTGGTGGTTTACTTTACAGCAGTGCATCATATTTCTTATATCATATGTTTTAAGGATACACCGGTATGGATTTTTTCAACTGATACCGATAACCGATAATTATCTGCTCCTCATGGCTGATAACCGATAACTTCACATTTTTGTATTTTTAAAAAGAAGGGTATAACCTGTAGTTTATGTAGGCTGAGATGTAGTGAGAAAATATTGCTGATTTAATATTGCGTACCCCTGACCCAACCAAATCAAACAGACATCACTATTGCTAACAACACAAAAACAAGTAACAGTTCTCGCTAACTACTTGCTAACTGTTGCCTCACATGGCTAGTAACTATTAATAACAACAATAACAATAGAGTGGAGCCTTTTAAAAGCTTGGTGTTGGTGATGTAAGCTGCTTGTGCTAACACTCTGGAAACGGTCCTTCAGCGCTGTGTCTAACCTGTGTTGGGTGGTCGGAGATCAGACCCTCGGCGCAATCCTGTTGTCTTCCTCTGGAACTGTGAAGACGTCAACATCATGATGTCATGTTTTGCCCTCTAGACAGCATGCTGCAGTTGTTGTTCTTCTCTGTGTTCATTGGCGACTCGCAAACCAAGTTTAAAGGTACATGTACCACCACCCACTGTGTCGGGTGTGTAGATGTAACTTGTGGACTCTAGTGTTGTCTGCGTCGTGTTGATATGAAGAGGCCCAGACCGTAGACAACTGACAGCAAGAGGTAAAAACAAAATCCTCCGTCAGTTACGACCATATAACTCGAGCCCCTACACAAATGAAGTGACACAGAAATATGTTAGCATATTATACAAGTTTAGGCTAAAAAATGAACTTAATGAGCTTAACAGCGCTAGAACACGGAAGTTACTATGAAAGCAATGTCTCTTACCTCTCCCATGGAGCACAACAGCAAAAGGAGAGAGGTAAGGTGGGAGACACTTCTTTATAGGTGGGGTACACCCAGAGGTGAATAAAGGAGTACAGATACTGAGTATCTGACATTCCACATATTGACTATGGCGGTATGTCAGGTAATAACAGCTGAAATTTTTTTTTGTGGTATTATAATACTAAATATTACAAATGTACATTTGACTTTGTTACACATAATACTGCTGTTACATAGATGCTGCATTTGTTAAGTCAATGAAAGCAGTCTGGCTTCATATTATTGGCACTATTTTGGCTATAATTTTAATAATCGGAATAATGCATAATTATAAAAATGTCCCATTGTTGGTTGATAATTGATCAACCTGATACATATCATGCATCCCTCATATGTTTGTAGCATCCCTGTCCTGTGAGAATCATATATCAGCTTTGTGACGAGGTCTTCTTTCTGAATGTGTTATATAAAGGGCAGGTCAGTGTGCAGCTGCATCCATCAGGATGGTTCACATGAGGAAACTTCAGTAGCTGCCTGATGTATTAATCTTTGCTATTGTCAAAATAATGTGTATGGAATATGAATTGACTCCTGCAGAAATCTGACCTTCCTCAAGAACCTCTGCAATGTGCTTTAATGTACAAAGTCCTGCTACATTTGGACCTGGGCTGTTTTTTATGGTTTGGCCCCTTCGTTCCAGCTACGGGAAATACTAATTTTACAACATGCAGTGATATTTTAGACAATCGCTTGCTTCCAACTTTGTGGCAACAGTTTGGAAAAGGCCATTTCCTGTTTCAGCATCGCAGTGCCCCCGTGCACAAACAAGGTCCGTGAAGAAATTGTTTTCGGGGTTTTCCTCCACAGAGCCCTGACCTTAACCCAGTAACACTGTTTGGATGAATCTGAATGCGGACTTATCTCCCAACACAGTGCCCAACATCACTAATACTCCTGTGGCTGAATGGGAGACAATCCCAGTCGTCAGGTTCCAAAATCTTGCGGAAAGCTTTCCCAGAAGAGCGGTGACCGATATAGTAGCAAATTAATGCTCGTGGTTTTGGAATGACATGTTTAACAATCACATGTGTCATGTTCAGAGATTTGATCAAGTACTCTGTTCCAGTTTCCATTCTGGCCGTGTGTTGTTGTCAACAAATCAGTAACTGAATATATAAGATAACATGTTTGTATCTGTCTCTTGAGCCTGCAGCGGGGGCTGAACTTCTCAGTCCTGCAGAGCCAATTGTGAAAAAGGACTTTTGCACATAGTGCGTGCACTGAGTAAATTCTCTGCTGACCACTAAGGAAGCACTTTACCTGCAGATTTTGAGGGTTCAGTTGAGATGATTTAATAACACTCAACAGCTCTCCAGTTATGTGTCTCTGTAGTCACATACGTAGACATCTTTGAAGGGTAGAAATGCTTTTTAAAAAGCTCTTTGTGACTAATACAAACTCTTACTAATGAAATAGTTTAAGATGAGACATTGTGCTTTTAATTACTTACACAAATCTGTAACTGAACAATTACGTATTAAGATAAAAATACATAAGGAAAGTAAGATGTTATCACAGGGCAACAAACTTTTATATAGCTTTGGTCAGTGAGGAGTCTTCAATAAACATTATGTATCTGTGGACAACATAACTGTCACACTGTGTCTGCTAGATGATAAAAAGCTTGTGGTTTGTTTTTATTCTGTCATAAACAATCAATACATAACACACTTGTTAAAATATTAAAGCAACAAAACAGAGGGAAGTGAATTAAAAAGAAAAACTGGACATGCAGAGACAAAAAAGAAAAATAAAAGTGGAAATTTACACTTTTGTTTCTTTACTTTTTATGAGGTAAATGTTGATTGCACAATGTAACAGAATATCGACACCACCTGCGTTTAAACTGGTTCACTACAAGCCTCATTTTTATGATGCAATTCTGTCTATCACTGGGTAATTCACAGGAAAATGAAGGCTCAATTTACAGCACAAAGGAAGTGCGTCAACTATTGCACAACCAAAACAGGAAGAGGATAGCCCTTTTGTTTTCTCAGTAGCTATCAGTAGGCTTACTGAGATTAGACAGGCCTTTGTAGAGGTAATCAACAATGCATGCTGGTTAGATTTGTGTCAGACTTCATCCCTACTCGCTCTGACATCATGCAAAAGTGGACAACGATATTCTCTCGCAATCAGTTTTTAGAGCCAGGCACTGCAGTTACTCTGCACCGACTGCAAGACCCAGGGCATGATGGGAAATGCTTGGCTCTCACCAGATCAAACAGCTGATTGGTTTAGATGTCGACTCAACAATATGATGTTTTAGATAAACTTTTAATTTTTTGTTGAATTGGAGAGATTTTAGTTTTTTATTCTTATAACGAAATAGGCGACATGTTGTGTGGCTGATGGTGACATTTAGCAGTCAGAGAGACTTAATACATTTATATCACAGATCATAAACTATACTATGTATATTAACACTGTAAGTTATTAATCATGTTAATTAATTACCATAAAACTTCGATTAAAAGCCTAGTCCCAATTAAACACCCGGTCCCTTTTACTGGCTCAGTGTGGCTGCACATTTTGACAAATAAAGACCTGGTCTGGTTGCCAAGCAGTTCATTTTTGTTATAGAAGTTCTCAGGATGTATAAAACCAGGTTGTTGGCTACCTCAAATTATGTGTCAGTTACCCTGTAAGTTATTCATATTGCTTTAGTCCATAAGAGTCCTCAGATCAAAAGAATCAAAAGAGTTTTTCATAGAAATTAATACAAGTTGTGAGGATTGTTTCAACAGGATAAAGTGGTGTTGTGTCGATATGCCTGGTGCCGTAATCCTCGAGTATTGTAACTCACACTCTTTCTGTCTGTTGGAGCGAGAGCAAATTAATGCTTCAGTGTTATTTTCAAACAAATAATATTCATACTGGTTTAAATAAACAATTTCATAGTATTTCCCATCTTTTCTGAGCAACAGCTTTGTGTGAAAGGAATTAAAGGCCTGTTCCAAATACAGGCCTGTTGATTTCAGTAATTTAAGCAAATAATAGCCTATTAAAACTTAAGCTACTTAAGTATTTATTAACACAAAGTCTTTCGAGGAATAACGTAACAGATGTGAGGTCCTGACTAGACTATATCTGACTGATCTTTAATGAAAAGTGTTGTCTTGTATTTCGGTCCTCTGTCTTTGACTATCAGACTGATGTTTTTAACGTATTCATGTAGTTTGACTGTGGCCACAGGTCTGCTCAGCTGCTTTATAGACAGCAGCGAACTGATACGATGCTGATTTACATGAGAATTCATGTTGAATGGAGGTTGAACCATGAACAGAAACTACAGTAAGAGGCTGCTCTGTCATAATAAAAACAATTAGAGTCTGCAAACAAACCGATATATGGGTCTGATAACGCTTTAATAAATCGGAATCAGATCTAACAGGATGTGAGTGTTCCTGTGACTTCCTGTTCAGACTGAAGGCTGCTGGAAACTATGGGGAAACTTGACCGCAGCTTTTTGTTACCGCCCCCTGCTGCTGCTGCCGCCTGCTCACGTCCACTTTCCAGGCGAGGCGCAGTTCATCCCGAACGAGTTTAATGATTGTCCTGAGTTATTGAAAGTATAATTACAAGTTCTTTGCAGTTACAATCTCCAGTGGTGGTGAACGGAGCAACCAAAGTAACTGTGGAAACTCTACCTGGCAACAAAAGAACACTTTCAAAGAAATAAAACAAACAAGTAAATGCATATTAAATTAAAGACTTCTAGAAGTTTATATCACTTATCTCCATAGAGGTCCTGGCCCAGCTCATGATAGCAAAACAAGGGCTGCTGTGCCTCTGCTACGTTACAGACTTACAGAGTGAAAGTCGTGACATGTGGATTTAATCATAGCAGGCATTACTCATTATACAAATTGTAGTCATACTAATTACTGCTGAGTACATTCACCTATCTGTCTTCTTTCTACTTTAATAAGAAGTTTTTACACTTCTGTTTAAAAGCTGTTATAGACTCTATATTAGTTTATCTGTGACACAATATACTGGAAATCTGATACCAAACTCCACAACTGATAACTACAAACTTTCCAACCATCAGTTCTACATTATTTTGTTTACTTCACTGAGTAAAAAAAAACGCCTGCACACTGTTTTGTTTTGCGTCTTGAGCCCTGTAAAGTACTGTGTGGGCTGCGTCTGTCTGTCAGTGGCTTGTTTGGGTCTGTTTGCACAATGACAGTGTGATACTTGAACAAGTTCTGTAAATGTAAGCACACGGAGCAGCTTCTGTACACAAAGCCCCGTCGCCTGGTCTTAAAGCTCAGCCCGGCCCAGCAGCAGGCCCCAGCTATGGCCACTTATGGTGGTGTGAGTATAAACAAACACCTGGGCCTCTCCCCAGTCACCAGAACCTCACAATTAACACACACACACGCACGCGAGCAGGCTTAGACACACTGTCACAGCTGCTTCTTCTGGCAGGGGTTACACAGACACAATTGGAGAGTACAGAGAGTCTCTGGGTTTAGTTTACTGCAGCTGAGAGGGCTCTCTTCGGAGTAACACTTCATTTAAATTTAGTTTCAGGCACCTGGCGCTTATCCAGATGCCTGAAATGAAAAAGAGAGCTGGTTCAGGCTTCGGTGTCAAACTGAAAAACATTTAAACAGAGCCCATGCCTACTGACAACTGCTTGCTGTCGGGGGTTAAAGCTGTGATGGTCTCTTAGCACCCGGCAACCTGCCAACACGTCATCTCTCAAGTGGGCTTTAACACAACCATCACAAGTTTTGGGGAGTAGAAGGGAGTGTGTTTTGTAATTTATGTACTCCAACCTGTATTTGTTATCCCGTCTGAGAGCTGGCCAAGACACAGCAACATATGAATTTATTTACAGATCAAACAAATCACTAATAACCATTCTTGATATGTAATGAGTCCCGTCAGAGAAAGTGAGAGGCAGAAACAGTTGGGGAAGGAGCGGGAGAACACATGGAGGGGAGAAAATGAACACATGGCTTCAATTGCCGTCTCTCTGCTCCATCATCAAATCTGTACAATCTTAATTAGGACATTAGGCTTCTTTTTTTTTCTCCCCCCTTTTTCCATCATGTCAGCTTTCAGTGACGTACATTGTTAAGAAGGAATAACACCGACTTCAAAGCTACAATATCGGCTTTTTTATCACACAGACAGAGAAAAAAAACAAAAAACGGGGGCGACTGAATACCTTCCATTTCCCTCAGCCCCGGCCACTGTGCTGTTATCTTCTTCACGTCATCTGGCTCGAGAGTAGGTAGATTACTGGAAGCAGAAATAATGGCTGCTGTGTTTATCGTGGCTTGGACACTGTCCGTTTGGGCTCTGAACCAATGGTAATCTGTCAACCTGCTGTGAGTGGTTGAGTATAAAATCTGGGAGTAAACTGCAGCAGAGAGGGGAGCGGGCAGAGGCCAGTCGAGGCTTATTGCATGGCTCCAAACTATTAAGATAAGCAACCTGGGAGGAGGAGGTTGTTCTCAGAAAATGCAGACAATGTAGCAATTTATACAGTATTTCCTATTGCGGGATAATTAACTTGATGAAGGTTCATACTGGGGAATGCCAGGGTGCTTTTTGGAGGAGAGCAGGAGTCATTTTCTACTTCAGAGAAAGACTCCCAATTGACTGTTGACAATTTACTTTGGCTGTATTTATATTTATTACAATTATGTGTAAAGCAACAAACCAATTTTGATGAGAATCGGACAAAAGATCCACACACTGTATTAAAAGTGTGCAGCATTTTGAACTAACAAAGATCTTCATCAGACACTGTCAACTTTGCCCTACTTTGACTTTTTAATCCAGCACGTGTAAAAGTTTTTCGGATGTGCCTACCTTCAGCCCTGTTTGTTTGACTTTTGCATGATTAGTCTTGTGTCGTCTGCATATTTTTTCGTCAGTTAAATCTTTATTAAACCATTTTTTGTGACGCTGACATGTCAGTTACAACAGCATTATAAAATAATAAAAGCTGACAAAACAAAAATGTGGGTAAAGGGGCGTCGGTGGATTAGTGGTAGAGCAGGCGCCCCATGTACAAGGCTGTTGCTGCAGCGTCCCCGGGTTCGAGTCCAGCCTGTGGCCCTTTGCTGCATGTCTCTCCCTCTCTCTCCCCCTTTCACACTTCACTGTCCTGTTGATTAAAGGCAAAAAATGCCCTAAAAAATATCTTTAAAGACACATCCTTACAGCCTTAAAGATTAGTGTATCTATTGATTATTATTCCAGTCCAGTATCGTCTTTTTGAGTCTTGTATAGAGTCAATTTGCCCATTTTCTTTCTAGTTGTGCTGCCTGTAGTCTCCGTGTGTGTGTCAACTTCTCCATTTAAAAGATTTCTTCCACAATTTTTAGTCACTTGTCCTTCGTTAATGGTGTTTCTTTACCCCAGTTCCTAGTGATAGCTGTCTTGCTTGCGTGTCTTCTGCACATTATGTTTACACACTATTTCTTTATGACTACTTGAACAAAAACGAAAGCACAGTTTGAAAAGAAAATTCACTGTGTTTTATAACATTATAATAAGGAAATGTTTATTTCACTCAACAAAAGTATCAATCACAAAAAGGTTATACAGAATCCATCTAGAGCTGTAAAGACCAATCAATTAAATAGTCAACTGACAGAAAAGTCAACCGCAAATATTTCTGGAGTCTTTTTTTGAAGCCAATATGTAAAAACACTTTGATGCTGTTTAAAGACATAAAATGTGTATTATTTGCATTAAAATGTCTAAAAATTACTTAACTGTTGTTAGGTTTTCTGTTGAGTTGTGTACTTACATTAGCCCAAACATTTCAATTATAACCCAGTGAAATCTGTAACTTTATTCAAGGACACAGTCTGTGTCATTTGGTCACCGTCACCTGTCAATTGCATCATATGCAGTTTGCATCATAAAAAGACTTTTTATCCAATTTTAAGCCACATTCTGTTTGTTTTTAAAATATGTTTATTTTTTTTAGGGGAAAACAATACATACAACAGAACAGAATATACAAACTGTGTATAGTTGTGATTTTTATACAATAGTATATGTTCTGCTCTCATACATTGATATTTTAGGATGCTGTGATTTGTACTAAATACTCATTGGACTGGTCATTGTGATTTGGGAGTATCTGTTCTGTGACAGATATCCCATGTTCTCTCGAACACCAGGATACATGTCAAATAATCCAAAGAAATATATAAGTATAAAATGTACCTTTAAATTTATTCATAATAAATTAAGCCACATTCTTACAATTCCCTTTTTAAACTTTGGCCATTTTTAACTATATGGTTTAACCCAGCGGTGTCAAACATATGGCCCAGGGGCCAAAACAGGCCAAAGGGTCCAATCCAGCCCATTGGATGACCTTGCACACCTAATAGTGATGCACTTGTGGAGGCTTAGAGGTGCCAGGTGTCAGGAGCAAGCTAAACATTGAGTAGCTTTCTTTATGTAAAATGCTGCTTTAGATCCCTTTAACAGTTCTTTTCTTTCACCTTAGTTTGGTGTGGTGATGTCAGGATTACAACACAGGAGTAGAAATATACAGAAAAATGCACGTCATTTGCAAATTTGGAGGGTTTTGTTATATATAGGATATTATGCAATGGTTTTACTGGTCCGGCCCACCTGCGATCAAATCGGACTTTATGTGGCCCATGAACTACAATGAGTTTGACACCCCTGGTTTAACCAGATGAAGTATTTTAGTCATCAGTTATAGGATAAAACAAGCTGAGCAAACTTTAGTGGCGGCTCAGCTTTAGCCCCTGCCATGACAATCGGTTTTGGAGAAACACTGATTTTTAACGTAAAACTGTTTTATTCAGTGCTTTTACCAGTTTAAGTCACCAGGTCAGTTTGTTTTGGAGAGGAAGACACCTCTGCAGATAATTTGGCTCCCGGTAAAAACCTCCTGAACGAAGATCACTGGAGGAATTCTAACCAGGAGTAACTGATTTGCAGTGACAGCATTGCTCTGTCTTTTGTTGTTGTTTTGACTGAGAGACACCTCACCGCTGAAAATCACATATTGTATGTTTAAATGTGAATAATTTCTGGTTTTAGTTTTCTGTGGAAGTGAAAGATTCCTGACTCTGTTGCTCTGTTTAATGGACAAAGAAGCAACTTAAAATCGTCATTTTAAACTTAAAGAATCTGCATTTTTCCACTTTTTTCTGACCAAATGATTATCAATTCATTGAGAAAATAAATAGCAGCCTAATTGATAATAAAATAACATAATAGTAGCAGCCTTAAATGTAAAAATGTTATATTTATGACACAGTTTTTGGTCAAAAATTATAAATGTGGGGTTGTTAAGCATCAAATCTCAGTGATATTTAATATCCTGCAAGGTGACAATAAACTAAGAGAAAAAATAAGATGGCAAGAAGAACTTGACTTTACACTATCTAATACTGAACGGGAAAATATAAGTCTGTCATCATCACTCAGCATCTCAGTTCTAGCAAAAACTACATGGATTGTATTTAGTCACTTTTTATTATTTCTTCTATAATATTTGCGTGTGTTTGTTTTGTTTTCCTTTATTTGTGCTTTATTTATTCAGTCATTTAGCTTGGTTACATGTCACAATGGTATCTCATATTTTGGACAAAATAATGTTGACTGACAACATATTAAATTTGTTTTTCCTTCAATATCCACTCTTAAAAAATTATGGTATCCACTTGTGACAACAACAGCACCATTAATGTTCTGATGGTTGTCTTTAGGCGCTCACAGCCCTCAGTTATTGTTGGAGACAAAATGTGGTTTTGGTTAAAGAATAAAGAACTCCACTCTGACTGTCTAAAGCACAAGACAGGTTTATTTTTTCAGTATCTAAGTGAAACCATGCTCTTTTCCTAATCTTAACCATAAGTGCCTAAATCTGCCATTCCCCTGGATGCAGGATGTTTGACTGAACAAACATATTTGTAGGCAGCAGTTAGATTCTTCCCAAAGAAATTACTGCTCTATAAAGGCCAGTTGTTTGAGACAAGGCTGAAACAAAAACACAGAGCAAAGTGTATTTTGTCTTCGCGCTGTAGGTATTTCTCACTGGGACAGTTAAATTACTGTAACTACAGCGCTAACTACTGAAACTACACTTAAGGAGCTTTTTGTGATAAAAGCAGAGTCACTTGATACATGACTGACAGATTCCTCTAGTGAAAATGGCTGGCCGTCTTATTTACATTCAGCGCTGAAGGCTCAATGTCAGTAGCTGAGGCCATTCTGCTGCATTAGCAGAATACGAAGAGTGTCTGCCAGTTCTTCAACTTTCATTAAAAGTAAACCTTTTAAGCCAAGCGCTGCTGCCTGCCCAGACCCCCCTGACAATAATGTACTAACTGTTCGCCCGCCAAACTATCAAACTATTTTATATTCCACACCTGCTAGGCATTACACACAGTGGTCCAACCTGGCCCCGCAAACACAACAGAACTCCCTTTGTTGGGGCCTCAGGACCATTAGGCAGGGTGGGTTCGGCTCAAAAGTGTTCGAGAAACAATTTATCAGAAGGAGACAGACACACTACAGGGCTTTGTGCTCCCTGTGACACCATGCTCTAACGGCAGGCATTTCCTGCCCTGAGAAGGCAGGTTTTACAACATTTAGGGAGAGGTATTTTAATAGGAACCACCTACAGCCTGACGGTGGCCTCGGTGGAGGAACATGGAAAAGCTGTTGAGAGCAGCTCGGGAGGCTCCCCGTGGTGTCACACAGCTAACTAACCAGCGCAGGCCGGTTCAAGGCTCTCTCCCTTAAAAATAATATTTGCCATTTGATTTATAAAACCAGTCAGTAAATGTGAATATTGTCATCCGTCTTTAAGGTCTGTGGCTTTCAGTAAGCCGTTCCTGTGGCTGACACTGATTTGTCATAAAGCTCAAAGAGGGTGGGCTCACGCACTAATGACTCATTTATAACAGCGCCAGCAACTGTTTCGAGTTTGTTTTGTTGCTTATTCTCATTGCATTGTGTTAATGTGTGCATCCATTAGGTTCATTAATGAGTATTCTTTCTTCGAGCATCTGTACAGCGTCTGTTTCATGTGGGGACAGCACAGTAGGAATCCCATTAAGTTTTTTTCTCTTGACAACTTCTGCCGACTGGTTAGACATCAAAGACAGATGTAGCGAATGGCGTTATTCCCAATTCTTTGGCGCAGCTACAGACGGCGAAAGCTTGCACATTTTGCTTTCTGCAAACAAACACACATATGGTATTCTGCATTTGTCCCCATTGTTGTTGTTTTCTTTTTAACATTTTCGGTTGATTTGGGGTCTGGTGTCGTCTAATCTGGCAACCAACACCAACTACATAGAACTCTCAACATTACCAATCACCCCACAAGAGTAATTAAAATTTAATTTACCCTACAAAAACTGCAAAGCAGATTCTTGCGTTTGATTTGCAGATGTTTTAATACATGTGGATGTAAATGTCTGAGCAGAGGATCAAATCGACCCTGATGTTATTTTGACATTTAACAGTCTTTCAGCGTGGAGTCTCCAGCATCGAGGTTGAACATATTCTCCTAAAAGAAATCATTTGAACTGATTGATCCTGACATATATACAGAGCAGTCGAAGATGCAACACGGCACCAGCTGCAAATATCACAGCATTACAACAGGGAACGTCACATGCTATGGAGTTAAATAAAGCATATTCCTTCATCTCTAACCTGTTAAACTGCTTCTTGTCTGCAGCTGTGGGAGACAGTACATCAGACTGAGCCATGGGGAGGGCTCTTTAGACAAGGGAGACAGGATACCACGGTCAGGTATGTTCCCAGTCTTCTTTCTATAACTACCAGCACTACATCCAAGCTGTATAGTGTGAGTGTTTGTGGGCATATACACCATATCACAGATCATTATTATGATTATTTTTGTTATTATTTTGGGGCCTTTTCACCTTTATTTGACAGTGTAGAAATTGTGAGTGTGTGTGTTGGGGGTGGATTTTTAGACAATGGGCCCCTGGACACAGCTATGCCAAGGTTGTGAAGGTTTTGCATTTCTTCGTAGCTGTTATGCATCTTTTTGTGGGTTTGTGTCTCTCTTAGGTAATTTTGTGTTTTTTTTGTAGTTGTTTTGCTCATTTCTGTAGTTTTTTTCTTTCCTTTTGTAGTTCCTTTGCATGTCTTTGTGGTCCTTTTGTGTCTCTTTGCGTTCATTTTAAGTCTCTTACTTGTCAGTCCGTAATAATTTTACATTTTGCAAGTGAAGTCCAGGGGTCCCCCAGACACTTTGGGCCCCTGAGCCTGCACCCAGTAGGCCTGTACAGTAATCCATCCATGATGACATGCAACAAAGGTCCCAAAACTGCAATTGAACCCAGGACGTTGTGGATATGTGGTGTATATCCTGGTGTTTTAAGTAACTTAATATATACAGTATGTACTGTAAGTGGTGGACTCTAGTGTTGTCTGCATTGTGTTGATATGAAGGGGCCCAGACTTTGAATATCTATGGAGGCGATCTCTGTTTATTCCTGACAACTCTGACAGGAAGAGGTAAAAACAAAATTCTCCGTCAATTTCAACCGTACTAACTTGCACCCTTCTCCCATGGAGTACAACAGCAGAAAGGGGAGAGATAAGGCAGGAGACACCCCTTTATAGGTGGGGTACCCCCAAAGATGAACGTAATATCAAACATTCCACATAGGAGGCCCAAGCATGTCAGGGAAACAAACTTTGTGTAAATACAATTCTTAATATTACAAATGTACATCTGACTCTGTTACACATATCACTGCTGTATAACTGACCCTGTTACATGAAGACATATTCAAAACACTCACAATACAAATGTATGTCCCCGAACAAATGACTGTCCCAAGTAATGTGTGCTGGTGTCACAGGGAAAATAAAAACTTTTCCAATATATTTACAGATGTATGTTGAGTCTTATATCTTTTGTTGATGGGTCCCAGTGCACCCTAGTTACTAGTTATGAATCACACACACAGAGTTTTAGGAATATTTTACCAACAGTGTGTCTCACTGCTGCTTTTATATCATGCCCACTTGCAGATGTGCACAGTTTGTCAGTCTTGAGAGATTCTGCACTTAAACTAGCTGCTGTAAATCGTATCGTCTCGTTAAATGATTGAACAGACACTTGATATTGGACATTAACATACATATTTCCCAGCAGTCATCATGACATATCTGTATATGACAAAAAACTACAGTTTGTGTAGACTAAGCATATAATGTTGTTAAAGACTGATACTATTTTACAAAATCAGAAAACCATAATGGAGATTGGGTTTGCCTTTTGCATGGCATATAGAAAATTGCACCATTTTTTCAACATGAGTTTTTCTTTGAACATGAACATATTTCCATGTGGCAGTCGGGCCCCTTCACCCCTCTTTCAGGATAGTGACTGTTTTCATCTTATGCTTAAACTTTGTTCCTGTAACTTATTATCACAGGGCAAAAAAAATCTTATCTAGCTATCTGAACACATTCGCCAGAAACTCCAGAAGTCTGGTATTTCTTTACCAGTTATTTTCATTATTTCTATATTTATCACTGTTAGTTTTTGTCATGTACTCCATGTTTAGGTGGGTGGGGGCACATGCTGCTTGTTGTATATTAAAGATATAATGATCTAAGTACATGTTTATTGTATTTTGTTCTTGTCAACATTTCAAAATATAAAAGTTTAATAAAAAGAACCTACTATATGAAGCACTGCTGCCGCCACACACACTATAAGACAAGTTGAGTAAGGGGCGTGGCTGCAATCACTGAGACGCACCAGTGTTGATAAGGAAGAGCACTCACCATCTCTGGGACTTTCACTGTGAGAATTACAGAAAATAATCACTCATAACATAACGCAGGATTAGGGGAAGTGGATCTCCCAGAGAAGTAAACTCAACACCCCTAAAAATATGCATCAGTTTAAGGTGATTAACGGAGGATTTTTCCCTTATTTTTCCCCCTCAGGCTGCAGTGTGACACTTTTTTGTTTTTACTCTTACCAGCAGAGGACCAAGTGGTTGTGTCATCAGACTACGACAGCACCCACGAAGCCAACCACAGTGACAGCAGTGATGTAGCACATACAGAGGAGGACACAGAAGAGGGAAAAAACTCTGCCCAGAATGTCATCCTCCACCAACTAATACCTCCAGAGGTGAGAGGAGGCAGAATGATTGCTCAGAACATGACAAGCCTACAATCACATCGTCATATATTACAAGTAAAACAGACATTATTTACACTGTATCTGTTTTTATAACTACTTTTCCTCACGTGTCACCTGAACAGGACAAACCAATTCTGGCTCCAGAGCCGTTACTAATGGAGGACTTAGAGCCTCTGATGAGTCAGTTAAACAATTGGAACTTCCCCATCTTCAGTTTGATGGAGAGGACCAACGGGAAATGTGGACGGATCCTCAGTCAGGTGAGCAGAGAGTGATTGAGCTCAGAGGGCAGCCAGGCAGAGTGTCAATAAAACTATTGACTATATAGGTGGTTTTCAAAGGCACATTAAAGGGCAAGCCAAAACCTCAAGGCACACCTGTATTCATATCTTTGCACAATAGCTTCTATAACGTGTGTTAGCACTCATACCACGACTATCTACTGACATTTTTTTGTCTACTGACGTTTTTTTTTTTTACCTCTCTTCTTTCAGTGGTAGGTCGTCTTTAATTTTCTTTGTACAATAAAGCGATCCATTGTCCCACTCACGACTTTCTCCTTTTAAGTGTTATCACCCCTCACACTGGCTGCCAATCAGGGCTTTTGATGTTACACACAATAATATTCCCATACCCGAATGGTGACAAAAAAGTTCCACCGTGAAGTTTTTTTAAATTAAATTAAAATAAATTACATTTTTAGCTAGAGTTTGCCTCTTTATTAGGAAATGGGTGTGCACAACATACTGATACAGTCAATCAAAAATAGATTCATATCTTTTTGTGTAGGCCCAGTTGAATATTGCAATAATAATGCGTGGTTATCATCACACACCATTTAAAACCCACTGGACTATATGCATAAAAATGAAAGATTTGGACAAAAGTTAAGCAATAAAATACAGTAATAAAAGCTGCTGAGATACTCAGTAACATGAAGTGTCTTTGCATTCAGAAATGAATACACTAACATGCAATTGCATCATTTTACCTGCAGCATCTCAATATTTGCTTTTATTGATTACCATTTTCAGTTTTTTTTGTAACCCTCTTACATGTATTGTGTTTATTAGGGCTGAGTGATATAGATTAAATATCAAAATATTTCTGACAAAATACCTCAATATTAAGACAATCCTGTAGGGCTGCAGAGTAAAATATTAAGTGACTAATAATTCAAGGGCTGTTTTAAATGCCTTCAAATTATTGCAACTTGTGTAAAATACATAAATAAATGAATAGCATGTTGAAAAAATTATAACACTACATTTTTACATACCTTCTTTTATATCCTGTTATTTGATGAAAGCACACATCAGCCACGACCAGTTCCAGCATCTCTGACAGTCAAACTCACAATACATTTCTCATCAGCACTCATGAAAGTGTAGGCCTGGGGGATATCACTATCACAATATTTTTGACCAAATACCTCTTTATCACTATTGCAACAATACTGTACGGTTAAAAGTTGGTGCTTCCTCAAAATACTTACACAGATTTTTGAGCAATAATCATCAGTCATGTGGATGTAATGACTAAGCAGGTGGAGGCAAATAATAGAACAGCTAGAACAGTCTGGTGTGCTCAGGAAATTACATCACTTCACTGTAATGCAGCCTTTAAATAAAGAAAAAGACCACATTTATAATATTAGGATGTCCAAAATTTAAGACAATATCTAGTCTCTTATCTGCTGAGTCCTGTTGTTGATTATCGGAGCCTGGCGATCTTCACAGACTTTGATTTTTGTGTTTCAGGTGTCCTACAGGCTCTTTGAAGACACAGGCCTCTTTGAGACCTTCAAGATCCCTGTAAAAGAATTCATGAACTACTTCCATGCCCTTGAGAATGGTTACAGAGACATACCATGTAAGCTTGAACATCCTCCTTTGTTTTATATGTGCTTCACTTTACATTTGCAGCTGTAGTAATGACACCAGCCACTAGAGGGACATGTTGTACCGTCCTATGTGACTGTGTGCAGCCTTTATGGTCTTACAAGAAACATAAGCAGCCTAACACTGCAGCCTGGTGGAGAAGCATACACACACTTTTCTGTCTCCTGACCCAGATCACAACAGGGTCCATGCCACAGATGTGCTTCATGCAGTCTGGTACCTCACCACGCAGGCTGTGCCTGGTCTGCCCAGCCTCATTACTGACCACGGCTCCGCCAGTGACTCAGGTTGGTCCATCAGTGCACATTCTTGCATGTCCAGGCGGGGGTGCTGGTGTGTGTGTGAATCTATAAGCCCCAAAAAGTGTCTTGGAAGTTGTCACATAAGAACACATGAGCTCCCTGTGCCCTTTTTGTTGAGTTCTTCTAACTTTTGTTAAGCCATTTATCACCATAAAGACTGTCTATATGTAGGCCAGACTTTTTTTTTAGTTAGATTTTCCCATCTGCCTGCAGCTTTACTGTGAGCTATCTCATTAATGTCGGAGCATCAAACCTGCAGGAGTGTGTGTTCTTATCCTACTCACAGTTTGTCTTATCTCACTCAGGCTTTTGGCACTTGCATTTACGTACCAAACACTATTTGAAGTCTAGAACAGCATGAAATTGTAGGCAGATTAGAGTTCCCTCTCACCCATATTTCCATAACCTCATTTGTATGCCTTACTAGGGCCATCCCTTTGATCCACATATAAGTGGATTTGAACGTTCAAGTGTGTGTGTGTGTCTGCATGTGTGTGCGTGCCTTACAGTGCGTGTTTGTTGAGGCATGTGCACGTGAAAGTACATTGTGTGTGTTTGTGTAAATCCTGCCACCCTGTTCTTCACCCCACTCACTTTGTCTGTTCCCCTGTGGCTAGACTCCGACAGTGGAATAACACACAGTCATATGGGCTTCCTGGTTTCAAAGACCTACACTGTGTCAGAAGATGGTTACGGCTGCCTGTCAGGCCTCATACCTGCTCTGGAGCTTATGGCCCTTTATGTGGCTGCCGCAATGCACGACTACGACCACCCTGGGCGGACCAATGCTTTCCTCGTGGCCACCAGCGCCCCACAGGTACTCGTGCTAATCAGCCTGTAGTACACTCTTTACTTTAAAAAATTGAGGTAACAGTTTGAATGCATCTTTTTTAAGTAGTTCCAACTCTGGTCTTATTGAGTAAATCCTGTGAGTCTGTTATAATCTGACAAACAAATTAGTTCAGTACAACCAACATGATTTTCTTTGACCTCGAAAAACTTATATTTATCCAGAAGTTGTGTATTTTATTTAAGATATTTTCTTATTTGTTTTAATTCCTTTCTACTTAAAAATGTTAAAAATGTATTTGATTTCTTAAGATAAGTTTTCAACTAACTAAAAAAATGTTAATGAAACAAAAGTCTTTTTTTTTTTTATGCTGGCAAACTTCTTCATTTTACGCATTATCTCCTAACCCCATGGATAATTTTTTACAGTGTAGAGAACAGCACCTGAGTGGGAAAGTCACTTGAAGTTAATTTAGCTGATTAACAGTTACACACTCAGACATTCTTTGTAATCAACGAGACGATCATTTGATTGGCAGTTTTCTTTCATTTTATCATTTTCACTGCCTAACTGCTCTCGCAGGGCTGAAGTGAATCATCAGTCTTTGACAGCATAATCAGACAGTCACTGTTTACAGTAGCTCCTTGATGCTCATCTGAAACTGACAGGTGTTGAGGCTGGATTTCTAAAGTTCTGTTGAGATGTATTACCAAAGTCGTGACATCAAGAGATCGCCGCCATCTTTGTTTGGGGGGGGGGTATTCTCTGGTTTGTACAAAATCTTGAGTTGAGCTCCTTTCTGGTTGCTAACACGGCAATTAATTATTTTGAAGCCCTCTCTGGTGATTCTGTGGCAAGATATGTGAGAAAACTTGCCCTGATTGGCCCTGAATCATGCCTATACAAGACTCCTGCAGACCACTGGGACAACAACGCAAAGAAATAGCTGTATTTTGAATATGCAAACATATACAACAACCTGATCAAACATCTACTTAAGTAGATAATATCCTGGTTTTAATTGCTAGTTAACCAGTTCATAGTTGATTCGTCATACACACACAGGCCTGAAATACACACACATGCACAAACAGGACCTATACATGCAATAAATGGAGAGATGTCAGAGTGAGGGGGCTGCCCATGGACAGGCATCCCAAGCAGTTGGGGGTTCAGTGCCTTGCTAGTAGGCACCTTGGCAGTGCCCAGGAGGCGAACTGGCACCTCTCCAGCTACCAGCCCACACTCCATATTTGGTCTGGATGGGGTCTTTGACCAGCGACCCTCTGGTTCCCAACCCAAGTCCCCATAGACTGAGATACTGCTGCCCATCACTGTTCATGTGAGCCCTCATGATAGCCACAGCCATTTTTTACTTTGAGATTCCTCACCCGGTATGATGTAAAACTGGAAACCTGGAGTCTTGATCTTGTTGGTTGTACAACCAGTCACACGGCAGCTCTTCGGCATGTAGGTGTGTTGATGTTGTGAAGAAAACGATCTTAATGTGCCACTTTTCCGAGCAGCTCTCTGCATTGCTGCAAACTGTAACAGAAGTGATATGTCCCCCCGACAACAGACTGAAAATTGACTTTGAAAATGCAATTGTTTCTGTCCAGACATATCTTATCTTATCAGAGACATATCTACATTTTGGCAAAAAAGGCTGTCATAATACTGAAATATGCTTATTTATCAGAGAGAAGTAAAAGAGTACAGTGGCTCTAATTTTCTTAAAAATACTCTAGGAGATCTGAAGAACATTTGAATCATCTACATCATCCTGTCTCTCTTTTTTAGCCCTGAAAGATTCAGAAGTGAAGTTAATTCATATATTTGAGTTATTGCTACCAACACTCTGTTAATATTTACAGTATAACTACTTCCATTAATGATGTTAAAACAGTTACAGTAATCATCTGAATCTATCTCTGTTATTTTCCTACATTTAGCTCAATCAAAGTCTTCCCAGCTTCTGATTGGGTAAGTCAGTGACATGTGAGTCAGAAACAAGGAAGTGGTTGTGAAGCTGATGAAGTGTGAAGAAAGCTGAGAAAGTTATCCATCACCGTTGTGCCGTTTCTTCTCAGTATGAGTGATCCAGCCCCCACATATTGAACCCTCACGTTACAGTGTATGTGCAGGATTGCTGGATTCATAAACAGGCATTTCTGTACTTGTTTATGTAAATGTAAAGTGTTTGTGTGTTTGCAGGCCGTGCTCTACAATGATCGATCCGTATTGGAAAACCACCACGCTGCCTCGGCCTGGAACCTCTTCATGTCGCGGCCAGAGTTCAACTTCCTCGTCAACCTGGACCACGGGGAGTTCAAGCGTTTCCGTTTCCTGGTCATTGAGGCCATATTGGCCACTGATCTGAAGAAGCACTTTGACTTCCTGGCTGAGTTCAATGCCAAGGTAGTTCTGAGAACATGATTGTTTGCCATTAAAGGGAAACTTTAAGGGTACTTTGTCAACCTGAATGTCATTTTCCCATGTTTTTGTTTCTCAGTTACTAATGGGAAGAACAGTTTTTTTAAACTAGTCCAGTACTAAGCAAGAACACGGCAGGTGGGAGCCACCAAACTGGCTGCAACGTAATCTCCGGGGCAATGTGGTGACGTTAGTGTACATCCACTAAAAGTGCTTGTTTTTACTATTGACAAGTGTCTGACAAGGATATGAAATATTCTTCTTTACCTTTGCACTGTTTGTTATTGTGTTTAACCAAGTCTCTCTCAAGGAAAGGTCTCATTCTGAAGTCTCGCAAGTTGAGTTGTTGCAGGAAATCAATAAAAAAACAACCAGACCAAAGAAAAACATTTTATTTCTCTGTAGGTTAGTTTCCACAATGTTGCCAGACACTGACAATAACAACCTGAGCCTGTCAGTGGCAAAAATGAGCACTTTAAGTGGAATAATATTGATGGTACGATATTGCCCCAAAGGTTACATTGGTGCCCATTTCCTCGACTTGCTCAAAATTTCAAAAACTGTTGTTATCATTGGTCTCTTAGGGTGATCAAATGCCTTGTGTGAGAAAGCTGCTCTTGAGTGGTCAGAATTTCCATGCGGGAAAAATCCAGGAAGTAAACAAAACGTTGAAGAAGAGTACACTTGCAAGATAAATGTGACACTTTCTAATGTCACAATGGAGGGACAGCTACGCAGGTTGATTTTAGCGCTGCTCATCGTGGACTATATTGCTGTCATTGTTCATTTTAGTCAAACCATACAGTTTGAAAACGAGGCGCGGCTCCAACTAGAAAACAATGTTTTGATGCATTGGATGTGCTGAATGTGCATATTAAGGCAGTACAGGAGGAGGTGCACATTAATAATCCTCCAGGACTGTAACATGCTCATGTTTAACCCAAACAATGTGTCATGTGACTGCAGTTGGTTCAGATCCAGGTCGGAACACGTTCTCACCAACAAACCGCACCAGAGTTTGTTTGTAACCGGACCGAGACCACCTCTTCAAGAAGGTCCCGATCTGGTTGTTTTGGTGCGCACCCGAGTGTGATTGCTGTGTTCACACCTTTAAAACTTCTCGAATTGTTTATTGACCTTTGATTTAAATTATTTTGGGCCTTTGGGATTCAGGTTAATGCCAACACTAGGTTATAAATACCCATCCTCAGATACGTATAAAGTGAAAAGTTTATGTTTGAATAGTTATTTTATTTTGTTGTCTTTGGAAACTAGACTGAACAATGATAATACAGTATTCTTCAGTTTCTTGAGTCACATGTATTCAGTGGAAGTGTTTGCCTCATAGGTTCATACCTCAGCTCTTTTAATATTAAGAAAAACTTTATTGAAAGGGAAATGCCCAGTGGTTTCCGAAGAATAGGTCTGTTTGTGCAGAACATTGCAGCACTTGCAAGATGTTCAGCTCACGTCAACAACACAAAGCACCCTGAGGCTTTTCAAGAACTCATTTAAGTGCAGACAGAATGTTGGCTTCAGAGTTGAGGGTCTTGGGTTTTTCCATTGTGAGTATTAGTACAGTGGTGGTGCTCGATGGCCAGGGCCTGTCAGCTAGCATTGAGCGCACTGGCTTGGCAGCAGAAGTAGCAGCACTGTCTCTCACTGTAGTGCACCCCGCTCTGCTCTTCCTGGAAGCAAATTAGCTTTCTGTGAAGTACCCATCAAGTTTCGCACTTGATCTCTTCAGCTTCCTGAGTTATTAGGTTAGAATGACAAGGCTCTGGGAAGTCAGTATTGCTCCTTCTCAAGATCTGAAGCTCATTAAGGACAACTAGAAATAACAAATTCATTCAGTGTTGAGATTAATGCAAGCTTTAACTCTGTGTGTTTAAGTGCTGTCACTTCTGTAGAAATAAGCTGATGTCAGAAATGCCACTGATTTAATTCAGAGCGCTGCATAATTATTCACATCTCACACAAGTGGTCACAACGTATTTAAAGGACAGTAATTAAAACCTCTACATTTTTAAATATAGTGCTTTGTATCTCAGGAAAAAGTCTGCTTATGTGCCTCATAATGGAGCTGGAGGCTACAGTTTATAGCCCTCATTGCTTTGTCTCATCCACATTGCTATTCAGTGTCGCTATATGTCTGCTCCCTGATTAATTATCCCCCCATACATTAATATGAATACACCATCTTTGAACAGATCAATGGCATCACATTTACATAATATCTACATATCACATGCTGTGTCTGCCAACATGTTGAAATATGTTAAATGTCAACCTGTCATGTTTTTTCATCCCCCAGGTGGGCGATGATCCATCCACAGGAATCGATTGGTCCAACGAGAATGACAGATTGCTGGTGTGCCAGATGTGCATTAAACTGGCGGACATCAATGGGCCTCTGAAGTGTAAAGACCTGCATCTGCAGTGGACAGAGGGCATTGTCAACGAGTTCTATGAGCAGGTGTGTGAACCGTCTCTGATGGGAACTTGGACCTCGTTTGTAGTCGCCAAACTAAAGATCAATGTACTGTCATGTTTGCCTGCGGGGATGTAACACGACAACACAAACACCTGTGCAGTAGAACACACTGTCCAATGCTGCACTGCGATACTAAATGATATGTTGAGGTGTCAGTGTTATGGTGATACCAGAGGACATCATTTTCTCATTTTAATTTTAGTTTATATATTTACGTAACATATATGTTACTGTCTTCCAATGACAGCCACCCTCCTCATCATTGGAGCTATGGCAAGACGAAATTAACATGTTTATACATGTTGAAAACAATGATATTCAAACAAGAGAATACAAAACAGAGGCCAACATCTCAACCCATTTTATTCTAAAACCTTCTAGGTTCGGTTAACAAGGAAGAATTTCAACAGCTTTAAATTTAACACAATATGAAGGCCTGACAGCTACAGGATATCACATGAGCTAAAATTAAACATGTGGTTGTCAGAGAGAAAACACAGACAGTACCAGAAATAATGTGATGCTTGAAAAGAGTGGGTGGATGTTCATGTTTGTATTGCTGTAGATGTGAGGATCCTTATAGACATGATGCATTCACTATCCGCACACCCAAACCTTGAAGGATAAAGGAATACTTGACAAACAAAATGACCATTTCATTTCATCATGCCATGTTACCTTGAATATGTGAAGAAAACTTTTTCTCACGTGTCTGCACAGAAAACAGCAAACATATTGATTTATGAACTGATTGGGGACCATGTTTATATAAGGAAAATAATGTGAGATAATGTGATGTGTCACACACTTATAATTCCTGTGACGGTTTTATGGATTATATAAAATGAAATTAGATTACATTATTAAGTTAGAGTTTGCCTCTTTATTAGGAAATTGGTGCACACAACACACTGATACAGTCAATAAAAAAATTAATTCCTAACTTTTTGTATAGGCCCAGTTGAATATTGCAGTAATCATGTTTGGTTATCACACACCTGGATTTGTATCAACGGCGCACACCATTTGGTTTTCATGTAACACACCCAGGTTAACATGTGCTGTAGTTGAGTTAGAATGAAGCAGGATGTTTGCTGTCGTGTCGTATGTTGGTGTAAGCTAAAGAAGATAAAACAAGACAAATTGTAGCCCGCATATTACCCGCAAGCCAATAGGAATGGAGAGCGGTACCAAACAAGGAAGTAGGGTTACAACAGCAAAACTTTATCAAAACATCCGTTTGCAAACTTACACAATTCATGCAGAATAATCCAAGTCTTATTTATCCATTTATATGCTCGGTACTTAGTGCCAAAGATCTCCATTGTCGTCCAAAACAGTCAATGAGCCACACTGTGCGACATTATCATTCAGACAAATGAAGAGTTTGTTTCAAGTCGATCTCACACGGTCCTTCACATCCTTGAGCTAGTTAGAAAGTACTTACTATGCGAAATGTCCTCATTTTTCAGACCTAAAAGTCAATCTGGCGACACACAAACACACACACACACACACACACACACACACACACACAGCAGGTGGCAAATATATTTCAACCACTTGAATTTCTCATGTTTTCTCTCAAAATAAAATAGAGTAGAGGAGCAGAGCAGAATGGCTCTCTGTATCCTGCTGAGTGTTTCAGACAACTTAATTCTATTCTGTCTCAAAATCCCAAAAAAAGCAAGTACAGAAACTGAAATACACTCGTCTCCTCTTTATTTTTTCCTGCACGTAGACTTTGGACTTGAAGCTTGATTGATTTTGCTCCCATTAATTCATTTTTCATTCGGTCTCTCTGACATATTGAGATAGCAGTGGCAGTGCTCCCTCTGAGAGCTGTTATTGTGTGAGGAGCTGTCATAATTCCATGACAAGGTTTATGCATTAGTCCTATAATGTATTCTACTATTACGCTATAAATTTACACGCTATTTACAAAAGCCAGGGGAAACAGTAGAAATAATAAAGGTATATTGTAGTTGTTGCTGTATGAGTGGGATAATGATCCACATGTGTGGTTTATATGTTTGGTTTTGTTGTCATTGTAATGAACTAATGTGTAATCGTGGCCTCATTTTTAATACTCACTCATTAGCCAATTTATTAGGTACACCTGTACAGTCTATTACAATCCAGTACTGCAGCTCTGCCATAAATTCCCCCATTACAAAGTTTATAATGTTCAGTTTTTGTTGACATGGTCGGAAATGTATTCCAAATTCAATTTTAAAGCTGCAAGAAGCAATGAGCGGGCCCTCGCACCTTTGCGCAACTCGGGGGTGCTGGTAGGACGCCGACATCACTTTTGTGAAAGTCAGACAGTTGCTGTGAATCAATTGAGGATCACACCATGTCAATTTCAGGAACATCAAAAGATAATTGTCTGACAAGTCTTACCTCCTGGTGCCAGTAGGTGGCGCAATCACAGTGACACCTAATGTACATGTAGTTGGCTTCGGGCCTGGATCCTTGTAAAATGTGAAGTTTGGGGCAGATTGGACCATGCATGCTAGAGTTGAAAACCACTTCCTGTTTGGTGGCGAAACATGAAAATTTGACACCTTTCCATGGTCACACCGTTCGACCAAAACTTTTAGAAACTTCTGATGTCCAAGGTCTTTAGATGGTACAGACAAAATTTTAAGTCAGTCAGATCAAATCTGTAGGAGTAGTTTGTTAAAGTACGACCCCTGGAAATGGCTAAAAAATGCAGAAAAGTGGCACAGTAAATGGAAAATGGCTGACTTCCTGTTGGGTGTAAGGCATGGCTCCAAGAGGCTTTTTTGTACGTCTTGGGATATTACATAAGCCTATCAAGTATGAGTATGTTAAGCCCCTCAAAAGTGCCCTCAGAGACTACAAATAAAGATCATTATTAAAGTAACTCAATTGTAGTACACCTACATTGTATTGAGAGGTGTTTCTAATTTTCTGTCCTCCATATTTATATACATGAGCAGGTAGAATATTCACACATCTGAACATAATTCAGTCCATTACAATATCACCCCAAACTTTGACTAAAGTGCTTAAACATGTAATTGCATTAACATCTCTGAATAAAAAGCATTAAAGGCATCATGAAAGTAGACTTTATGACAGACCAGTTGTATTGGATTGCATTAGATTGCACAGGTGGATCTTATAAAGTGGCCACAGTCCACAGCTCTGCTATAACAAACAGAATCTAGTAATGCCTTCCGTCTAATGCCACCCTCAGTGACCTTTGTTACAATACTTCCCCTTGGCACCGAGTGGCTGCTAATCTCTGCTAATTGCCTCAGGGTCAAGCTCAGGTCCTTATGCACCCCGCTACTTCATCTAGGTGACACAACCGGCTTATTACAAGCCACTCTGAGGTCTGTGTGGCGGAAACACAGAGCGCTGGAGCCTCGCAGGAGAAAGGCTCTTCAGTTACAGCAGTTTTAGCGCTGCGTGGTGTTATGACGCAAGCAGGCTGCCCAGGCAACTGTTATTCAGGTGGAGCAGCATCTGCTCGTTCCGCTGACAGCCTTGAGAGTCCAACAACCTTGAAAAAAGCAGCAATACAGAACATGTTCAGGCACGTATACAAATCATACAAACCATCATACACAGTGAGTTCGTCATGGAGCACAAGAGAACGTGTCGACAGAGCCTCGAGGATAAGATTTGTCCGCCATGCTGAGAGGCTTTCCTAAACTGATTATCATGTGTGAACTGTGAACCAGGATCTGAGTGTCTGTATCACAATACTGAAAGAATCTCTGGGCTTACACTTAATACATAATGTTAATCCTACACCCTCTTTATTTATTTGGATAGCTCAATTAAAATATACCTGACCATTTTATTCATATCAGTAGATAGTATATCTCAGAGAAATCAGACATTCATTGGGAAAGCTAACATAGGATGTCGTCATGGTGACATCTCGATCTCAGAGCTCCTTCTTCTCTTTGTTTATGTCCAACAAGATGCAGATCCTCCTCAGATCTCTCATTGTGTTTACATTAGCAGTTTGCTGCTCGGCAGGGACAAAGACATGCTACTGTTAAGTGTATGGGATGACACTTGGGGTCAGTTACCAAGGCAACCTGAAAACCTTGCTGTTGCTCTTATTCATTGCCATCCATACAGACGTCATAGATGACACACATGCTGCTGCCCCTCAGCCTTCACACTATAATCTATATTCTTATACTTGGAAAACTGACCGATCATTTAGCTCTTTTAAAGCCATGTGCTGAATTCAAAGTCATACAGGCCAGAAATAAAACCACAGTTAAATGATGAAAAAGTCCATGGAATTAAATAACTGGCAGCAGTGTCTAGCAATTCATTCATTCATTTTCTGTAACCGCTTATCCCTGTTGGGGGTCACAGGGGGGCTGGAGCCTGTCCCAGCTGACGTTGGGTGAGAGGCAGGTTACACCCTGGACAGGTCGCCAGACTATCACACATAGAGACTGACAATCATTCATGTTCACATTCTCACCTACGGCCAATTTAGAGTCACCAATTAACCTGCATGTCTTTGGACTGTGGGAGGAAGCCGGAGTACCGGGAGAAAACCCACGCTGCCACAGGGAGAACATGCAAACTCTGTACAGAAAGACTCCTCCACCCTGGAGTTCAAACCCCCCACCCCGGTTCGAACCAGGAACCCTCTTACTGTAAACTATGTAAATTACGTTCATGGATGCTTTTGACTCATTTTTATGTCTCAGGGTTCCCACATATTTTTACCATGATTTTTCAAAACATGTCCACACTGTTTTAGCCCATTTCCATGACAAATAGTTTAAAATTAATAGGCCGATATATTGATACAGCTAAACATTATTAAACATTATTAAACATGCACTTGCCGGCATTTGCAGATCAGTAAACTGTTAGCACTTGCTAACTTTACTAGCTACATGTGCCAGTAAACCAGACCAGCACGTGTGGGTACTTTGCAAAACATCAAGGCTGAAAGACCTTAAAAATTAAAACATCCTGTAAATGTAAATGCAATCTGACATGTGTTTGCATTATAATTTTGACATGTTTGTATGTATTCTCGGTAAACAAACGTTTGTCTTACAGCAGTGGTTCCCAACTGGTCCAGCCACAGGGTCCAGATTTCTCCTTAGTCATTAGTTCAAGGTCCACACAGTTGAATACATTCGGCATCATACTTGGGTTTGGCCATGTCATTGAGCTAGTTTGCTGTCTCTGTCAAGTAGCTGTCTGTTTGTGAGTCACTTGTGGTCCATTCAGAGTGGACCTGTGACCCACCGGTTTGGAACCACTGTTTTACAGACATATCCAATAATTGTATTTTGACCTTGTCTGAACCTGAGCGTTCTTGATCCCTTAATAAATTAAACTTGATTGCCGTCATGTCCCTTCAGGCTTTCCACATCTAAACAGATCAATGACCCAACACACTGGCTGGATATTACTTATGTTCAGATCATGATACCTGGTGATTCAATCCAATTTGTGTTTTTGATTGAATCCCCAGGTATCGTTAGGCTTAGTGTTGTCTGTAAACAACAAACCTGTAAATAGCCACCTGTTGGATCTATAGGCTGAGATTTAGTTGGAGACGACAGTTTGATGCAGCTTTACTGTATGATTGTGCTGCAGCAGCCTCCCACTCAAACTAACATGAGCTCTCCATCAGTAGTAACTGTCACCAGCAACCATTCACCACACTGACATTCAAAATTCACATATTTCATGTGCCTCAAATGTCAGAGTGAAAGTCTTGGTTAACCCACAGCCTGTTTCTCTCCTTATGTGACAGCACAATTCTTTCCCCCAGGAGGGGACACAGCCTTGGCAATGACGCAGTATCGCTTTGGTCTGTGTGAATCATGTGATACTAGTGATGTATCAATGACCACGTAGAGCAGCACTTGGTTTTAAAATAGTTTTACAAGGAAGGTATTTTGTTTAATATGTTTTGGGATTGAAATGTATTTACACATCCAACTGTCTCAGATGAAGGTGCATTGGAAAATATCACTTGAGTGTTTGAACTGAAAATCCTGCACACTGCTCTTGCTCAGCATGGTGTAAGGAGCTTGACTTTTCTAGGTTTTTCCCATGTTTTTCCTGGATCCTTGTTCTTTTGTTTGAAGGATATGTGACATATGGCGCACAGGCTGTTGTCAGTTATTAAGAAACACACCCACAGCTGAGTAATTCCCTCACACCTGTGCACACCTGTGCACACCTGTGAAATGGGTGGAGCAGTTTCTATTTGAGCTCAGTGTTGGAAATAATGGTGTTAAACACTCTTGACGCAGGTCCAGGAGGACTGAAACATTAGTGGTATGAATAAATTGTGAAGCTGTGCAAGAGTCCTGATGTCTGCGCCCGGTTTTAGGCTTCCCTCCTTTACTCCATCTGTCACACTATACTGTATGTTTTGAGTTCTGGCTCTGCCTCAAATAATTTTTCTCTCTCTAATGCAGTGGGCACCAGACTTCACATTCTTACACTATTAGACTCAAATTATTTTGATGTAAATAGTTAAAGAACTGTTAGACTTAACCCTGGAATTTAACCCACGTATTCACTGGTGAAATGTGAATTACGCCATGTCATGACATTCATGCACTAATATGGGTCATGCTTTATGTAGGGCGATGAGGAGTCCACCTTGGGCCTTCCCATCAGCCCCTTCATGGACCGAGCGGCACCGCAGTTGGCCAAACTCCAGGAATCATTCATCACGCACATCGTAGGACCGCTGTGCAATTCCTACGACTCAGCCAGCCTCATGCCTGGACGATGGGTGGAGCCCAACCCTGAGGCAGAGGAGCCAGAGATCACGGAGACTGAGGAGGAAGAAGAGGAAGAGGAGGATACTGCAGAGGAAGACACGTCCACCAGCTCTGAAGCATCACGTAAGTACTTTGATCTAAAACAAAACCATAAACCTGAAAAGCACAAACTGGTAGTGATGAGAAACATGTAGCCTAGAATACCTGCCTTTGTAAGAAATAGTTTTTAATGACATTTATTCTCTTTTTATGGATTTAATTATGCAAAATATCCTCCTGAGACCCTGTGTCCCCATATGAGGACATTACAGTTTGGGTTTACTGGACCTTATCCTTCATTCTGCTTAACTGGGGTCTGTTGTCCTTGTTTGGGGATGTTTTTTGTGACATCTAGTGGCAGTAAGACCACAATATAATAATCTATGTAAAATCAAGATGGCAGCCATCTCTGCCAAGTTAGTCAACTGACAAGCTAAAAGTTTTTGTTTTGGTTTTTTTGGTGCTGTGCACGTGATTTTTGTAGATTCCTCTTGCATGGATGCTGCTTACGGTCCTGTTGCTGCCTTTTCATAAAGCCCCAACCTTACCTGTTCCTGGCTGGTGAACATGCCCATGAATGTTCTAAACTAACGCCTAAGACCAAAAAAAGAAAATAGAGACAGAGGGCAGAGTCTATAAAGATAAATACACTGCCACACACCTCTAGTGAGTCATAAGTGATGACTGAGAGGGATTACTTTTGTATTATTCCATATAGACCATTTTAGGGCCAATGCCATGATGATGTCATTTTATTAGCTGGAGGCAAAATACGACTTGCCATCACAGGGCTGTAGGCTACATAGGAGTCTTAAAATGTTGTCTTGTTGTGTTATTGGGAGCCAGAATAGAAGGAGTCGTGGCTCAAAACCACCATTGCCCGTCAACAAAAACGACTACAGCTATGGTTAAATGCAATAAGATGAAAGGACTGGACAGAGGCGATCGTCAGGTTAAGGAAAAAGTTGGGGAAATTGGAAATTGGGGAGTTATTACAAAGAATATTGGATTTCTCTGTAACAAGAACTTTTTAGCGCGAAAGCTAACGTTAGCTTCAATAGCAAAACAAACTGGAGAAAACCGCTCAAGTGCCATCCTCCTTTGTAAGTATTCAACCGCAAAGCTTCCTGTGACATCATCCATCTACTCAGGGAGAGCATTTGGGTCGGCCAGTCGGGAACTGCCCATTGGTTCGACAGCCCATTGGTTCGACATCCCATTGTTCCGACCATATTAAACTCATTGTTCCGAAGTCCGTTCCGAAATCATCATGATGCCCTGTGGTTAAGGTCTGGTTAGGTTTAGGCACAAAAACCACTTGGTTAGGTTTAGGAAAAGATCATGGTGTGGGTTAAAATGAAAAAGAAAGTGACAAACACATAAGCCGTGAGCCTGCTCCGCCTCAAGCCGGTCGCGGCGCACCATACGCCCGCCGCGAGCCGTTCAGCACCGCAGACAGTCGGACTAATGGGATGTCGAACCAATGGGCTGTCGAACCAATGACATGGACCCTGCCAGTCTGGTCCCATTGATCTGTGAGAGCTTATTCAAGTAACACTTGCGGTCCTGGAGAGTGAGTGACCTGACATGGTGCGTTCATAAATTCAGTCTGGCTCTCTACACTAAAATGAGAGCCCTGTTGGTCGAAGAAACGAAGCGTCATATGTCTATATAAATTAATGAACGGTTAAGTTAATCACACATTAACTCTTCTCGGCGCTCTGCTGCTTTGTCTCCGCCCACAGTGCGCTCTGCCACCCTGAGAGTGCGGTGCTCTGAATAACAGAACAGTACATTCTGACAGTGTTCCAAATTTACGAACAGTCCAGTTTGTGCCAGAGTGTGCTCCGGCACTCAGAATGGGTATTTCTGAATGTGGTTTCTCCACTGTCTAAAACAAGCCAACGGAACTTGCTAGCTAGCACTAGGTAACGTCTGTGGAGAATTGTTCTGCCTCCAGCTAAGCCCCGCCCACCAAAAAACATCAAAATTATTGGGAAAATCCTGCATAATATGTCTTTAAACAGTGGCTTGTCCTCTGAACGATGGGAAATAAATAAGTTTAGCAGATCTTTGTGACTTAAAAAGACATTGCAGTTCAGCATCAGATTACAAAGCCTCTGGTCAGAATACTGTATGCTATTAATGCTAATGAGAGCTCATTGGAAAGCCAAAGGGAAGTGCTGTTTTTAGAAAGCCTCTAAACCAGTCTGGGAGTAGCTCTTAACATGTTGTAGAGTGTATTTATACTGTAATTTATGCAACATATCCATCCCGCCCAGATTTAATATTTATATTGAATAAAGAAATAGAAAAGAGAGATGTTCAAGGAGTGACACTGGTGGATGCATTGGGAACTACTCTTGTGTAACTCTGTCTGACCACAGTCTGACAGAAAGACCAATTACTGTGCAAAGCCTTGAGGCCGTGGGTTTGCTTGCTGATGAGACAGCTGTTTTAAGTTGCTTTTCAGTTTTCAATCATGTTTTTTTGTTTGTTTGTTTTCCAGAGAAAGTAACGCCCAAGAAGAGAAGGAAAGTCTTCTGCGAGATCACCCACCACCTGCTGGAGAACCACGAGATGTGGAAGAAGGTGATCGCAGAGGAGACCCAGAAACAGGGCCAAGGAGCAGATTCTGTCCATTTAAATAATGTAGCTGAGCCAATCCTGGCTATTCACGAGGAGGAAGAGGAGCCAGGCAGCAGAGAGGAGCTAGTAGAAGGAGAGGATCCAGAGGAAGGGGTGGAGGAACCAGAGTGGCCCGTGTCTCCGCAGGAAGACTCTAAACCTCCAGAGGAACTAGCGGAGGGGGACCCACAGTGAAACAGCCCATGGGAAATATGGCGTCAGTCAGGGCAAGGACGTGAAGAAGTATTTCTTGTTTTCTTATCCTACCAACTGACTCCTGTGTTTGCCAGCACATCACTTAGACACAACACTGTAGATGTTTGGGAAATGTGTGCCTATACAGAAAAAAAAACAGGGTGGGAAATTTTGTGCTTTACACATTTTATCTGAATATCTGGTTTCACCAAACATTTAAAGGAGCTTTCCATATTGCAATACAGGATTATTTGTGTACTTTGGGATACAGACTCTTTTGCTACTGTCAAGAGAAGAGGAAGACTGACTTGCACAGACCTCAACCCAATGTGGTAACACAGGACTGCAGAAATTTGCTGCCAATTTATATATAATTATTTTCTGAATGCAATTATATATAGACACCACAGTTACTTGTACTTGTGTTTCAATTTTAGCGAGAGTTTTTGAGGTCTCACATGGACTATAATATGTTTTTTTTCTATATATGGATTATAAAGGGAGTCAATCAAATGAGGAACATCGGCATATCTTTTATTCCTTTCAACTTCTGCCAAAATGAATCACTCACCCATAGGCTTTAGCATACAAATTCAAATGATTATACATGTTTTTGTTTTGCATTTGTTGCCAAATGAAGTACTTTATACCATTAGGTGTAGCCATGTTACTCTAAGGAAGGAGACTCGAGGCTCCTTACACTCTGTATTTGTGTGCGTGTGTGGGTTTGCATGTTTAAATTAGTGTGCTCAAATGCACAATTCTTCTGCAGAGGACATAGATAGACTTATCAGATGTATTCATGCCATCTTTGGCCTCCAGCCCTCAGTTGGATATAGTGGTCATTACAGGGTTCACTGCTGCAAATGTAGTGCAGAGGTCTGCACTGACAAAGCAGCAGAGAGAAGTTTGAGATGAATCTGTGCTGAATACAAGACCAAAAAGGAAATACAAGTACGCAGAGCATAAACCAATACTACCAAAGTGTTAATGGGAAAAATAAGGTGAAAAAACAGTTAACCCTACATTCATAAAACATAAAGAAAATGGATAATCCTAAAAAGGTATTTGAACGTGGCCATAGGTAGACTAACCATTACACTGTCCCTTTTCTTTTCTATCCATGTTTGACTCTCTGACTCTGTGTTTGGACTCAGTTTGCTGTATTTTACTCTATACTTGCTGGTCCTTATATAAAAACCTGCAAATGATGCTGACCTTTAACCCTCAGGAAAACCTCAGCTGTTGAAATTCAAAGCGAACATCTGTATCACCTGTGAGGACAGTACGTTACAAATATGCAGGGATAGTAAGCTAGTTTAGAATATGTTCATATAAGACTTGGAGCAACGCTGAAGCTTTATTTCACAACCTCCTGCTTTTCTGCTTTGGCTATTATAACATCTCTGCAGATAGACAGAGTGAATCTGTCTGAATTCCTCTCCTGGCACCTCAGGGAGACACTCATTCTCTCAGAATTAGGCGCAGACAGGACTCCAGAGTGCATCAGTTGGACGGAGTTCTTCTGCAAGTCAACGTCCAATTTGATAAATCACATCTGTTGCTGTGATGACACACAGAGAAGTTATTCTGCAAGAAATGTTTTTTTTTATTTCACATGAGGAAAAAATGTGGTTGAAATCCAGTCCAGGTTGATAAAAAAGTGTTGGTGCAAGTCTGTGAGAGCTGAAATATTTCTCTGAGGCTAACTGCTGCAGCTGTTTGATGCCAGTAGAAAAGATCACTCCTTCTTTAATGTAATGGACATGAAGTGCAGTGGCAGAGACGGCTGAGATCACCCTGATGACAGCAGCATGTGTCATTTTTATGCTCTTTAAACATCAAATCTATCATTAAGAATTTCCCATTGCCCGATGTTCTGACATTTATACCCAGTCCATGTGAATTTTGCCAAACATTGGTGCTAACATTTTGTGGGGAGATGCTATTTGCATCCAGGGGTTTCGTAGCCACAGAGTCTTGCCACGTTGGCTAGGTACAACCCGGGTGTATATTCCTGGTCGTCCTAAGCTTAAGTGCTGTATTGTAGGCCACTGGACTTGACGTTTCACCTCTCATCCAAGAGGTTTCTTCAGTTTTAACAGACTGGTACGGAAGAACCGAAGAAGCATCTTGGATGAAAGGCAACACGTCCAAGAAACTCAAGCAAGTTCAATTGCCTATGATATAGCACTTATGATTACCATGACCTGGGTGACTGAGAATCTTCACTGACTGGTCGTCCTAGCAACATTAACGCATAACATTAACAAGTACGGGTCTGTTCAGCTACTCTGTTAAAGTTTATGTACACAGTTTAAGCATTCAGCAGCTTCAAACATCCCAAAAACTGAACATAATAAGTCAATGAAGTTAAAAGATAATCAGCCAGTGTTAACTCACATGCGACTTGAACCCCATTCATCACCACATCTTACTGCCTCTGTGGACTGTGTCACTTTTTACACTACATCACCTGACTTTCTGGCAGTTCTTCTGTGTAACACAAAGTCCTGATCATGACGTCCTTATCCTGTCCGCATCCAACCTCGACTGCTCAATGTGATGAGTACAATCACAGCACACAGAGGCATCCATAAACATGTCGTTGGGATGGGTGTAAAAAGCCAGATAGCTGCAGTGTGACTACTCTCACCCAGGGGCAAATAAACAAACCAAATTTGGTGTCCTGTCAATTTTTCAAAGTAACTGCTATAGTGGCACAATGTGATTATATTCAGACATGACACTGTCTACCTATTATGCATTTCTTTACATCATTTTTTAGTGCTTCACAATCCATGTGAACATTTTAAAAAAAGTGGTAGTAAGTATGAAAATAGCAATGAGAAAGTGCTCCTCAAGAGTTTCAAACAGACATTGTTTCTGAAATATGATTTAGAAATGGAATTTGGCATAATGACATTACTGCACATGACTTGTGGGTCTACATGATAGCCCCTATTTTCAACTGAGAAAATGCCACAAGGTAAACCAGTTACATAACCAGCTGCACAGTAGCCTGAGAGTAGGATGCAAAATGTATCTGTAGAAGGTCCCACTTTGCTTCAATTATTCACATTTACATAGAAATGGTGTTTGAGAGACCATTAGTCGAGCTTGAGTTGAATAAGTAAAGTGCTCTGCACTGAGTTGGCAGGTCAACTTTCTGTCACACATGAGTGCAGTGAGGCAATATGTAATGAATTATCCACTGCTAATCTTGTCGAGTTCTCATGACCTACATGCACATCTGAATCTCTTATGCGCTGGTGTCTCATCTCATACTGTACCACTGTTCTCTTCCATAATCTCATTCCTTTAAGGGAATACTTCAACCCCCAAATGATCATATATTTATCACTTACTCACCTTGTGTTACCTTGACTTTGTGAAGAAAACTTTGTTTTTCTTGCATGCCTCCACAGTGAACAAAGAACCCAAATATGGCGAACATTCTTGATTAATTGAAGTCATAGGCAACTGCGTATAACAACAGCAAAACCATGTATCAAAACATCAGTTTACAAACTCTCACACAACTCGTGCAGTATAATCCAAGTCTTCTTTATCTAGTCATACTTGTGAAACACGCGTTTTCGCTAAAACCTGGACCCATGTGGGTAGTAAATGGGCTGAATGATGGGCCCTATATGGGACTGTTCACGTGTTCCATATTGGCCTCATGACAATTGCCCATATAGGTGGATTTACCCCACTGGGCCCGAGATAAAATGCCCATTTTGGACCCATACAGGTAGCCCCAGCATGACCTGTGTGGGGCTTTGTTTGTTAGAAAACAATAACGTAACTTGATCTAAAATGTCATGTGTGACATCAGTGCACAAAGCCCATACGTAAGTTATGTAACATCATGTTCAAACAACACTGACTTTTGGTTTCACATGGGACACAAACTGCACTCTCCTGGGTGAGAGTCTAGTTTTGTTTGACCCATCCACCTCCCTTTCCTCCCTCTGTACGCAGACTTTCTTGCTCTTTATACCACATTTGTTGTACTCAATGTCAAGTTTCGCCACAAATGAGTTTACACTGGAGTTAGCTGAAAGCCTGGTGAGTATAATGAAGATGCTAAAGGGTGCCTTTGGCATCAATATTGCGTGCCGAGGGGTGTGATAACGTGTTGGTATTCCATAACCTAGGGATGAGGACTGGGTGATTATACTGTATGAGTTGTGTGAGAGTTTGTAAACTGATGTTTTGAAGTTTTGCTGTTGTTAAATGTGGACCTTTATGACTTCAATTCGTCAAGAATGTTTGCCTTTTTTGGAAAACCGAATTTTCTTTCCATATTCAATGTAACAAGGTTGAGTATATGACCCATAAATGATCATTTGGGGTCAAGTGTTTCGTTAAACTGATCTGTAAAAAGCTGCACAGCACACAAGTCAACCTGGATCTGATAGAGCTTCCTGTTATTGAAATTATTCTGGGTATAGAACATCATGTACTTGTATCCTTGCAGATCCTGCATTAACATGCTCTATTACCATCCAATGTTCCTGGCTGTGCTGAATAGCGCACTACATCCGTAATGGCCTGTTAACTGCTGCCCTGACTCTGTCACACTGTGGAGAGGGGGTGGAGAAGGAGCTCAGGAACTGCAGTGTAGACCACACAAGTTGAAGATAATTGGTTGACCCACTGATTAGACAGGCATCAGACAGAGAGTCATTTAGATGAGACCAAACTTGTTAGCAGCCACTGAACATTTTTGTTTTTTCTGGCTTCTAATGATCGTGTGTTGCCTCACGTATTATGAGCAACATCAACATGTCTGCTGTTTGCTGTATGTTGCCTGCGAGTCATCCCTAATGACCTATAATCACATTACAGACACAATGTGGATACATTTTATTCAGCATTTTGATAAAACCTGATTCAGGGTTGGGTCAGATCACTTTGAAATTTAGTTTGTTTCAAAAAGAAATTATATGGCAATTTTTGCATTTAGTGATGTAATCCATCGGAATACAAAAAAAGTAATTTGAATACTTCTGTATTACTTCAAAATTAAATTCATTTGACCATATTGCACCTTATACTTAAAAAATTGATGCAGCCACAAAAATTTGAGTTCCACATAATATGACCTTTTCAGTGCAAATATAATGCATTTTCAGCATTTACAGTTCATTAAATTAGCCTTATAAAAATAGTGCTGGCACAAACTAAAGGTGTACTGTGTGTATTCTACAACACGAGGGATGCTGTTTCTTTTGTATACATTTTTTTGTTTGCTGTCATTGTTTAATCAAAGGCCACATGGTTATTATGAAAAATGGTTGAATAATTTTAAGGTTTTTATAGACGTAATCCAAAATGTAATCAAGTAATTCTTTACAATAATCTAATTACACATTATAGTCAGGAACACTTTGGTCAAAGAAAACTTTATTTCCATTTGCAGTATTATATTTGGCGGTATGGCTCTGTTCTGGGGCCTCTCTGCCTTTCCTTGGCCTACGCAGAACGCCTCTTCCACGCGCCTACATGGAAAGTCTAAGGCGGAGAGAGCACACCTCTCTGCCCTTCCATGTGCAAACGAGGAAAGCTTAAGGTAGAGAGAGCAAACGTTCCTACCCTTTCATGCACATACATAAAATGCCTAAGGCAGGGAGAGCAGCAGCAAAGACCTCCTGGGAACAGAACAGAGCAGCATCGATGACAAACAGAAATTACACTTATAAGTCAGACCCAGCAAAAGGAGGAGCTGGGGTGGAGGCAGTTTGCAAAGCGGCTTGCAGAAGAAGCAGCAATAAGGCAGACCAGAGCAGTTTAAATAGGGCACCCTGAATGAGATTTGCCAATTGGTTGCATAGAAAGGAATCATGTGATCTATCAGCTGACTCCTTTCCATCAATCAGCTGCTCCATCAGTTGATTGGGATGTTTGAGAGCAGCTGATGTAGCTGGGATGTGAGCTGGGCTTGAAATCGCATCCTGTCTGAACTAACGCTATGCTCAATTTTTTTTTTAATGAAATTTGGCTTGATAATAGCAACTTATTTTTTGTAATCTGATTACATAAGCCCGATTTCATGTAATCTGTTACTACCCAACCCTGGATATCACCAATGTTATGTTGGCGAGCTCTTCAATACAGCACAGACAGACAGTAATTTATTTGGATGATGTAACTTCCACTTCTAGTTTGTTTGTTTTTTCAAGCCTCCAGGTTGTACAATTATACGATTACATCAACTCTCCAAACCTCCTGCTTTGTGAATGTATACATGCAGTATACAGTGTGTGTGTGAGAGAGAAAGATAGTGTATGTGTGTGTTTAAATTCTTCCATCGGCCTCTCTAATGTGACTCGGTCCTGCATGTATTTGGCTCGCAGACTTTTGAGTAGAGGCTGCTTCTACTCACGAGTAGAGGTGATGAAATAATGAAGGGTAAATGATGCAGTGAGTAGTTCTTCAGTTCTCCTCAGATACTCAGATGACATTGTTATTCGCAGAGGGTTCGATTGCATATTTCTCCTTGCGCTTCCTCTTTGATCTGCTTAACGTGCAGATCGGAGATCCTCACTGGCAACAGTAGTGGAGTATTCATCACACAGCGTACCTCATCTTTGAAGGAGATGGGATTCTGTCCACTGTGTTTGTTTGTTGGTGATCTCTTTTTTTTTTTTTTAAAGAGTGGACTATGTACACATTTTGCCCCCAGTCACAGCAGTCTTAAGTTAACACTTGCGTTTCAGCTGATGTATCAGTTTTGATAGTGTTTTTTTAATGTCTTAATTGGTTTTATTTGATTGTCATACTTATTCACACATGAAGCATAATTGTAACCATGGGAACCAAACAAGCTTTACAATTATGTAAAAAAAAATGAGATGAGTATTTTTATATAGTTGACACATGATTAAATAATTGCTTTCTTCTCACTAGTACCTTGCACTTACCACATGTACTAATATTTACACGAGGAAGAATATGTCCAAATACACAGTATTTGTGAAAGTAAAATAATTTTCTTGCAGGTTGATGCTCCATTTTGTACAATATACATATATGCTGTACAGTAAAGAAATTTTAAAACTACAAAAACTCTTTTAGATATACATTATTTATTTTTACCATTTTGTAATTTAGACACTATACTGTAGCTTCAATATTGCCAGACTTACTGGAAGTGCCTATATTGGTATTATGTATCATACAGTGAATATATTTGAAGATCATTAGAAGTTGTCACAAACTGAACCATGTGGATGTTGTAATGTGAATACATTGAATTACAAGACTATAATTTCTGTGGTATCCCCTGTGTCTGTGTTGTGTTTATTTATTGAGAATCTGCTTCATATTAAAATCTACAAGGTACACCATGACATACCGTAAAACTTCAATTTAAAACCTCGTCCTAATTAACGGCCAGTCCCTTTTACAAGCCCTGTGTGGCTACACATTTGACAAATAAAGGCCTGTCTCAATTAGAGGCCTGGTCTGGTTGCCAAAGAGTTTATTTTTATGACATTCTTTTGATGTATAAAATTGGGTTTTTGGCTACCCATTTGAGCTAATGTTGTTTAGCTGCTTCAATCACACATACAAATATAATTCAGTCAGGAGCACTTTAGTCAAAGAAAACTTTATTTCCATTTGCTGTATTATATTCGGCAGTATGGCTCTGTTCTGGGGCCTCTCTGCCCTTCCTTGGGCTTACACAGAAAGCCTCTTCCATGCGCCTATGTGGAAAGCCTAAAGCGGATAGGGCAAACTTCCCTGCCCTTCAATGCACCTACATGGAAAGCCTAAGGCAGGGAGAGCAAATCTCCCTGCCCTTCCATGCGCCTACATGGAAAGCCTAAGGCAGGGAGAGCAGCAGCAAAGACCCCCGGGAACAGAACAGAGCAGCATCAATGGTAAACAGAAATGACACTAATAAGTCAGACACAGCATGAAAAGGAGGAGCTGGGGACATTGCTGGCGACAGCAAAGGCATAATGTTTTTATGGTTGTCCGTCTGTCCTTTTCCTGTGAACCCAATATCTCAGGTAAGGGAATTTCTCCACATTGGGCAGAAACGTCCTTCTGTTTGGTCAGATACTGAATTGGTGACACTGATCTTGTGTCTCCACCTTGAAACTGTGGTGACTGTACAGATCTTCTGCGCTGCCGTGTTAAAGATGTGTGTGAAGCATCCACATTTTCGAATATGTGGCTTATTTCCAGCAATATCCATACTTGAAACATTGTCTACTGTCTGGCTACATACGAGTCTGGTAAGACATGGATTTAAACTGTATCTTGACAGGCTGGCAGAGGCATACAGCTTCAAGGTGTTAATTCTTGTTTCTGTATTCATCAGTCCAAACGTCATGCAATTTACAGTACCAGGTGGTACTGAATAAATTACTCCTGAACAGAGTAAACAGTCATAAAAAAGCTTTAAATAACTTGTCAATACCGCTGGTGGCATATCCACTCTGTGAAGATCTTCACTTTGAGGTCGTCAATGACCATGCTTGTTTTTAAATAGTGCAATAAAGTATTCTCATGTCAATGATCACAGCTGAACTTGTACACCTGTATACTCTCACAATGAAGATCTCTACTTAGACCAAAATGTAATGTAACTAACTTTTTCTTTTATTCTCAAAAGAGGATTTTGCATATTGTGACAGAATACCATGATAGCTATTACTTTTATATCTCTGGATGTACTGTGTTAAATTATTTTGGACAACGCTAAAGACCAGACATCAAGATGCTTTAAATATTCAATTTGGAATTAACTACCTTAATTTTTTTTGTATTTGATTTCCTGGATTTGCTGAAAACATACATTCCTGTCTGATGATTTTTATTCTTGAAAAGTTTTTCAGTTGATATTCTGTAAAATCTATCACTGCATATAAGCGACAGGTCTTCCAATCAATGACACGCACCGTGACATAGGACTTTGCTGATGCTGCCTACTCCTAATCACAGTATCAGAATGAAAAATGTAGCCAGTGTCCTTTTTACTATATTAACAGTCACTTCTGCATCTTACCTTGGTTGCTCAATGGGTTATGTTTGAGAGCGGTATGGACATGCTCATTATAAGTGGGTCTGCTGTATATGTACCAGTTATTCCCATGGCAACAGGGAAACTTGAGAAATGAGGTCTGACCACCTGGTGTGTCAGCAGGCTCAACAGGGGAATTATGACCTTATCTAACTGCATTAAGCATTAAAGATGCATCGCTACCTGCTTGTTTTTCTAGGCTTTTTAAAATGTCTTTCTTCCTGTCTTTCTTTAATGAAAATTCACACTTTGGGGTGAGTCGAGGAAACCAACACAATGTGATTCACGCAAAGACCTGAACCCCATTCTGAAACTTGACTGAATCTTTCCTGTTTGTGAGCCTCTAGGATTGATTTTAATGAAGCTGAATGCAGTTCGATGATATTAGTTCAGTCAAACTTGGGACTTACTGATTGAGGGTCTTAACCATAGACTGTAAATAATGGACATAGTTACCGTGACATCACCCAGTGGTTTGTGGACTCCCACTTTGAAGCCTCAAGTTTTTTTGAGCCAAAAGTGATATTTGGGTGAGAGGCTGGCGCTGTGGAGGAGTGAGGGGTCGCTATTCCTGCTGTAAATCTGGGCATTTTAACATGAGGGTTCTGTTGGGATCGACTAGCTTCTGGAGCCAGCGTCAAGCAGCCGTTTTAAAAAAAAAACTGCAGTTTGTCACTCAGTGTTAACACATTTCAAATCCCCCTTCTCTCCACAAAGATTGTGACTTAAGTAAATAAAGGTGGGCATGAATTTGTGTCAATCCCATTCATCCCATTTTACAATGAATGCTGGTCCTGTTTTGGATCGAGCAAGAATTTGGGTTTTGTTTCAACACTGGGGAGACAAATATGAAACGGATCCTCTGCTAGAATATTTTGAGCATCAAACACTTAATTTCCTGCATTCTTGTGAGTCTTAATACACCAATTTGCACCTTTTTTCTTCGTCAGTTAATGTTTTAAATGTCTGTAATTTAGTCAAATTAAAAGTCCTCTGTTACTTCAATGCAAGGATGATGTTTATTTGTAGGCCAGCACAGAAGTGAACATCGCCCTGATTCCCTTGACAAAAAGCTGATGGGATATTTCCATAGGATTACCGGTGACCGGTGACCCCTGTTTCCATCCAGGGGGTCAGTGTGGACATTGTGGAGGACTATAAGTACCTGGGGGTCAGTGTGGACATTGTGGAGGACTATAAGTACCTGGGGGTACACATTGACACATTGACAATAAACTGGACTGGGTTAAGAACACTAACGCTCTCTACAGGAAGGGCCAGAGCCGTCTCTATTTTCTGAGGCGACTGAGGTCCTTCAACATCTGCCGGACTATGATCAGGATTTTCTATGAGTCTGTGGTGGCCAGTGCTATCCTCTATGCTGTAGTGTGCTGG
>NC_065525.1:30514877-30541418 GCF_006386435.1 Epinephelus moara
ATATTTATTTACGTTTATGTTTGTTAATAATTCCTGTTTATTTAACTATATATTTGTTAATACTACTGTTTAAATTTCTTATATTTTCACGTATCTTTCCTCTCTTGCAAGGAGCACTTGTAACATAAATAATTTCCCCTCGGGGATCAATAAAGTATTTCTGATTCTGATTCTGATTCTGATTTGGGATTATAGCAGAGAATTAGCTCTGTGGTGAACAAGAGTTTATACGTTTTGTTCAGCAAGATAGTCTTCACTAATGAATACCACTTGTATGGTTTTTTAAGTGCAAATGTAACTGCCAGAGATAAAAAGCTAGGCTATAAACAAAACCAACCCTCACCTGTGGTCAAGAGCTCTGGGTAGTGACCGAAAGAATGAGATCACGGATACAAGCAGCCAAAATGAGCTTCCTCCATGGGGTGTCTGGGCTCAGCCTTAGAGAGGAGTAAGGAGGTAAGAAGCTTGGACATCTGGAGGGAGCTCGGAGTAGAGCCGCTGCTTTTCACGTCATAAGGCTTCATTTGAGGTGGTTCAGGCATCTGATCAGGATGCCTCCTGGGCGCCTCCCACTGGAAGTGTTTCGGGCCCGTCCCACTGGTAGGCGAGCCCGGGGTAGACCCAGAACACACTGGAGGGATTACATATCTCGTCTGGCCTGGGAACACCTCGGGGTCCTCCAGGAGGAGCTGAATGGCGTTACTGGGGAGAGGGACGTCTGGGGAGCTTTGTTTGGCCTGCTACCCCTGCGAGCTGGCCCTGGATAAGCAGATGAAAATGGATGGATGGATGGATGGATGGATGGATGGATATGAACAAACTACACCACAGTCGCATAGCTTCAGTGTCGCCACCATAACGAGGCTGTACAGTTGTGTTAAGCATGATGACATCCCACAGTCTCATTTAGCCGTGTTTAGCAACAGGCTTTTTAAAAAACTCAAATAATAAAATTCTTAATTTTCGAGTGGGGTATTACTGACGTATTTTATGTTGGAGAACAAAACATGAAAGTCTCTTAAGCTTGTGTTAACTACACACCATATTTCAGGCATCTAACCAAAACCGGTGGCTAACCAGTGGTTAGCATTGTCGCCTCTCAGCAAGAGGGTTCCTGGTTTGAACCCACCATAAATCCTGGGGTGGGGAAGGCCTTCTGTGCAGAGTTTGCATATTCTCCTCATGTCAGTGTGGTTTTTCTCCGGGTACTCCAGCTTCCTCCCACAGTCCAAAGACATGCAGGTTAATCGGTGACTCTAAATTGGCCGTAGGTGTGAATGTGAGCGTGAATGGTTGTCTGTCTCTATGTGTCAGCCCTGTGATAGTCTGGTGACCTGTGCAGGGTGTTTCCCCTGCCTCTCGCCCAATGTCAGCAGGGATAGGCTCCAGCACCCCAAATGCACGTTCTAAATGTTAAGGGAGGGATAGGCTCCAGCACCCCAAATGCACGTTCTAAATGTTAAGGGGAACGTGTCCCCTGCATCCCCCCTGACATCTACACCTCTGAGAAAGAGCGTGAGACTGATTATATTCGAAGAACACAGGTTTAGAGGGACAGATGAGGAAGAGATGTTTAATAAAAAATCTGCTTTATTATTACAGTATCTGCATTATTGAGAATATCTGACTTGCTCATGATGCAAGACAGTTAAATTAGCTTATCAGTTTGACTTCATTGTAAGTGAATAGTTCAAAGCTCATGCTCTATTTAACTATGACAAAGTTGGCAGTGAAGACATGAAGTGGTGCACATCTTTTTTCCCAGTAGTGTGTGTATGGGAGCCATCTGGTTTTGCTCAGCATATTTTTTATTATGTGAGACACCCTTGAAAGCTGTAAACACTTCATACTGTAGGAGGCAGAGGGGGGAAAATTTATCCGTGCATGTTCTCCTGTCTGAGCAAAACGTTACAGTCCCCCTGGTAAATTAATGCCACAACATGCTGCAGGTCTAATAGATTAATTATTCATTGCGGAAATTCAAATCATGGCTTCCTGTTGAGGATTTTCCAGCAGTCTGCAGATGTTTGCAATATCGTTTCACCGCTTTAAGGTTATCGGGGCTCAGTGAAAAGGTGGGATATGTTCTGGCAAGTAGTTTTCGCAGCTCTCTTTATCGCATCACGTGTGCTGCACTGTGTACACGGTGCTCAGTATCCACCCTGTCGCTTCCACTGAGACACACTGTTCTCCGCTGCAGACAGAGGAGCATGTACAGTATGAGCAGGTGACTTCATTACAGCAGGGTCGTTTCATGCCGCTGAAGCCTTTTGTCAAACAGGATTATTCCGCCTCAGTCTCTATACTGAAATAAGAAGTTAGACACGTCGGGGTTGAATCTTGGAGTTAGGTAAGTATCATAATGATTTTCTCTGTGGCTGAAAAACCACGCGCCTATTGTCTGCTTGACATTTGGATTATTGTCAGGACTAGAATTAAGTGAAGTTGCGGCAGTATGACTTAAGTTAACTGCACAAAAGGCTGAAACTGGCAGTGTCAGCAGGTGACACTAGGTGTGTTTCCATCCAACTGTTTTATCTCCATTTTCAATTTACGCATTGAAAGAACTCAAAAAATAAAGAATACAAATATTTTAAAAGTTTTCATGCTTGGCTGATGTTAAACAGTTAGTGTCGCCATAGAAATCAAAACGTGAGAAAGTGCAGTGAAAGCAGACTTTTGGTGAATTAATTATGACGTAGCTACTTGAAGCACGTGACTCAAACGTCACTGAAGAGGCGAAACATGGCGGCAGGTGAAAACCTGTTTGAAGAGATGAGGAGACCTTCCTCAAATACATGAAACAGACAAATGGTAGGTTTATAATTCCACCATATTTTATAATTATTTTTTGTTTGTTTCACTGCCGCTTTTTTAATTACGTCATCATTGCGCCGTCGTTTCCTTCAATGTTTTAATGGCATCAAAATAAATATTATCTAATTAATCTCACAGCCTTTTTTGCAGAGCTTTACTTTCTTCAGTGTAAATTTGCTAAATTTAAAATTAAGTTAGCTTAAATTAAACCTCACTTCCATGATTTAAATAAAGACATGGAGCTATATTTTAAGACAATAACCAAAGCAAAAAAAAAAAGTTGCTAATTTAATGTCAAATTAACTCTGTTAAGCCCTGGCCTGTTATTTTATTTCAATTAAATTAATATTTGTGTCTTCATTTGCCATTATTTATGTTTGCCTATTTATTTTAAATTGACATTGCTTGTTTATAACACAAACAAATTGAATTTAAACATTTTTTTTTTACTTAAAAAGAATGTTTTAATGGTACCTTAATGGGGAACAAGCGCCTTAGAATGTTTATCATGAAGAGCCAACGCCTAATATTCGCATAACAGTGGGTGGAAACACGCATACATTTGTCTTAAGTGCTGTATCGTTGGCAACTGGACTTGTATAGTTTCCTGAAGACGCTTCACCTCTCATCCAGAGACTTCTTCAGTTGTAACTTACTGGTGCAGAGTCGCAGGCTTTAAACTCTGTCTAAGGGCGGGGCTCCACCGGCTGCAAACGTAAGCGTCATGTCAGCGTAGCGTCGCGGCGTATTCATTTGGGTTCCACTGACTGCATACGGAAGCGACACGTAGAGAAGCCAGCGGGGTTGTTTACCTTTTGTCGAGCCGCGAGGCTGCATGTAGGCTGCATGAAATGTTAAAGCATTTTCCACCTAAGTTATTAGGCCTACATATATTTGAGTTATCTACAAGTTTACTGTACTGTTTGTCATCTACTCTTTCAAATGTCCGCCACGGACATTCACACAATGTCACGGATAAACATTAGTAAATGCATGAAAAAAAATCATCACATATCATCTCTGATAATGGTCTATTCATTTAAAAACACATTGTACTCGTTTAGCACACTATTTCATGTAGTTTTTATCTGCTGGAGGGTCGCGTAGGGGAGCGTAGCGCGACAAAAATAGAAGAGCCGCGTAAAAGAGAGTTGTCGCGCGACAGACGGGGGTTGTCGCACCGCTCCCGTTGGCGGTGGAGCCGCTGTAATTGATTAACAGGGAGGCGAGCTGCTACGGGACTCGCGCTTCAGACGTGTCGCGCTGCTGACGTGCCCGGTGGACCCCGGCCGTTAGACTTACAGAGTCGCTGAGGTCATGTGACCTCAATGACTCGACTGGGTCAACAACTCACATGTAACCTCAACGACTCTGAAACTCAGAGCTCACATTTGACCTCAAAGACTAGTTTAAAGCCTGCGACTCCACTCCAGTCCGTCAGAACTGAAGAAGCTTCTTGGATGAGAGGTGAAACGTCTTCAAGAAACTGCCTACGATATAGCACTTATGATAACCATGACCTGGATGGCTAAGAATCTTCACCAACATGACGCATGAATTTGCATTTTCTTTGGTCATTTTTTAGAATATATACAATTTTATTGTAAGTTGTACATTTGTATCATAGACTGTATATAAGATGGATGACACATCTCTACTTCCTCCTACTGTACAAAAATGAAGCCAGGATATCCCGATATGATTGCTGCCATCTTGCGCTTGGGACTTTATTTGGAGCCAGAGTCTACGCAGTAACATACTTTGCAGTATCGCGTTGTCGCCCATACACCTGTCCAGCCAATCAAGAGCAGCGCCACTGATCTTGAGCACATCAATTGGCATACACAGCTGTCAATCATGATGTCAAACCTCTGCTTAGTTCCCCCCTAGCATCAGATAACTAGTTACAACTAAACTTATCAGAAAAATTAACACTTGAACGTCAGCACGATACAAACTGCTTAAAATGACAGAAACCATCTTTTGGCGAAATTTATTTGACATGTACTTTGAGCTTTTAGTTTAGCTCATGTTCCATCCGCTAGCATGCAGGAGGCAGACTTTATGACCTATACTGCAGCCAGCCATCAGGAAGTGATTGAGACATTTTTGCTTCACTTTTTGGGAGCTGTCATGTCATCCAACTTTACTGTACAGCCTATGATGTGAATGGAAACCTGGCTGTGAAGCATCAACCATGCGCAGTGCACACAGCTGGCAAAATAGCAGGGGATTTGCAGTATCCAGAGATGCTTAACTGGTTACTTAATATGCATTGATTAATTAACCTGAGTGCATGAGTCATCACCCATAATTCAACGAGACCATGTAATTATCTTTGAACTCAGCGCTAGTCTCTACCCCCTGTTCCATGATGTATTAAACATCACTTTGTTTGACAGTAATCTTTAGTCTTCATCAGGTGGTTTCAAAGAGTTTGTCCCTGTAAAACAGGGGTGTCCGACCTTTTTTGAATGTGGGCCAGATTAGATCATGTGAACAGCTGCCTCTTGCATCATATAGGTTTTTTTATCACATACAAATGAGACAAAAATTCAACTGTTTTGGCTTTAAGTGAAAAAGTATTCAACTTTCCTCCTCTCCTGAAAGCAGCGGGGCTCGCTGTCGACTTAATGCTACCTAGCAGGAAATCTCTGTTGCTATGTCATTTGCTTGTTTAGCATTTGTTTATGAAGACACATAGGTTCTGCTTGCAGAGTTCCTATTCGATGCATTACTACAAACTGTACATTAGTGCTGCCATCGTGAGGTGAGCGGAAAAATGCAAAGTGAACTTGCTTCATCAACCAATATACTGTGGCAGGCCACATAAAGTATATTTTTAGAGACAAACGGCCTGCGGGCCACAATGGGCCGGACTTTGGACATGCCTGCCCTAAAAGATATATATTTGCCTTCGTACGAGGCAGTTTATGTCATATAGTTGACCCATTCTTTTATTTCTGGCGGCTTCATTGACTTCCTGTACCTAAGTATTGTTCTAGCAGCTGTAATGACTCCAGCCATAACAACTGAGAATTCATCCCTTGACACATTATGTACTTGTGATCTGTCCCCCAAAAAACCAATGTCTTACCTCACCATTTACTCATGTGTCTAAGAATTTTACTCCAAAAGGCCTGAATGAGTGGACAATCCCAAATTCAATGTAATATCTCAGTAATTTCTGTGCAAATGCCAGACCAATTTTGATCAGGAGGTCAGTCACTGCCTTTACAAAGCCACCATCTCCAAAATCAAGCCATTTTTCTCCTTCAAAGACTTGGACTTAGTCACCCACATTCTCGTCTCCTCCCGTTAAGACTGCTGTAACTCTCTGTACACTGGTATTGGTCCGTCCTCTCTGTCCTGCCTCCAACTAGTTCAGAGCGCCATTGCCAGGCTCCTCACTGGTACCTGAGGAGCATTCTCGGAATCCATCGGCTGTATTCAGCGTCTGACTTCCGGCAGACGGCGATACAGCCTCTGGGGGCAGCCCCCCGATTTTTTGGCATTCCGGTTTGAGGAGGCGAATTTCCGTTTCCGACTTCTGTTTATATATAAGTAAATATGCTGAACCGTTGCGATGGATTCAGAGTTTGCAGTGACGCCAAGTGTTTAACCTGGCAACAACTGCAGCCGGCTCAAACGTGATCGGTCAGTATCACGTGGACTACAAACAGCCTAGCACCGGAAACCAGGGCTCTTCCGCTCTTCTTCCGGAGGCAAGATCTCCAGGGTTTGGTTACAGACTCTACATTCACTGAATGTAAAGCTCAGGGGTGATCGTGCCTTTGCTGTGTCTGCCCCCAAACTGTGGAACAACACCCCCCTCACACTCAGGTCCGCCCCCACCACTGACTCTTTTAAGTCCAGGCTCAAAACCTGCTTTTATTCCTTAGCGTTTGAGTCCCCCTGACGTGGCTTTCCCTGATGCATGCCTGTGTGTGTTGTGTCTCTAAATGTATGAGCTGTGTACCTGACAGTTATGTTGCCTCTCATGTATGTGTTTTTAGCATTATATTCCTTTTGTACAGCACTTTAGTCAGTGGGAGTTGTTTTTAAATGTGCTTTATAAGTAAATTTGGGTTGAGTTTAAAGGACAGTTAATCACTTTTGATAATCAGGGTATGTGTCTTCACATATATAGTGTGTACACTGTATATGGTAACTTATATCATGCCTGAGAGTGTATTATGTTGTGAAGAAACAAAGAATTTTAGATTCAACTGTTGCAGCTCATTATTTAGTATTGTAGGTATGCGTTTTCTTCACCTTGAACACCGTGATCAGATGAATGGGATTTCTATTCACCTGAAACTCCCTCCTGTGTGGACCTGAATAGGTAATATTGTCTGAATCCTACAGTGGCTGTGGAGAGAAGGCAGTTTAATTGTGCATACAGAATGCAGCCCATTACCAGCCTCTCTCGGAGCAAAGCCCTCAGTCAGATACAAGCTTCAAACAAACTGATGAAATATTTTGTCTGTTGTGTGTGTGTGTGTGTGTGTGTGTGTGTGTGTGTGTGTGTGTGTGTGTGTGTGAGAGAGAGAGAGAGAAATACTTGGCTTACAGTCTTAGCATGTGGGATGCAGATCATTATTGTATACAGTCTCGTCGTGCCAAAATACTGTCCTGCTTAATGTCTTTTGGTTAGATGAGCATGAAAGCCTTTATGTCGTCGGCTGCAGCTACGTTTCTGTCTAGCGTAGTTCAAAGCCGCGCCGTGGTTTTGTGCACGGAGGAGGGATCCATAGGGAGTTTTCATGTCGCTGAAACAGTCTGGTTTTTCAACAGTGTCACAGCTTTGCTCTTTGCACAGCTCTGCTCCCTGTCTCTACATCCCTCTATCACTCTCATTAGGTCATCATTTACATCCATGCAAATTAGACTTAAGGGTCCAGTGTGTAAGATTTTGGCAAAAATTGAATATAATATAATAACTTTATTTTCTTTTATGTACAATGACCTAAACATTAGAATGAGCTGTTTATATCTGCAAAGAGAAGTTTTTGTTTCAGCCTTCATATTTAGGTTAGGTTAGTCTGCGATGAGCTGAACAGCGTCGGAGAAACACTGAATTTTAACTTGAAACTGCTTTATTTAATGTTTTTACTGGTTTAAATATCCTAGTTTGTTTAGGAAAGGAAAGGACCTCTGTCGATCAGTGTTAATTTTGACAGCTATTTGAGATTTTGTCTCAGTCTTGAAATGAAAATGCTGATTAGTTTCAGTCACATTTTAGTCAGTTTAGTCCTTTATAGTTTCAGTCTACTTTTAGTCGACGAAAACTTTTAGTCAATATGTTATGTTCTTCTATCTTTAAACTAATGCAGTTAGGCTGGTTCATGTATCACAATTTGGAATTAAGGGGACAGGTTGTATAAACATTTCATTTGTACAATTTTTTCTACAACTATATATAATTTCTGCACACTTCCAAACTGTCATTTCTCCAGCAGTGTTTGACAGGTTTAAGGGCTGATTTACGAGCACTCACTTACAGTACTGATCTTCATTTGAAAAGCTCAACATCGCTCTGTTTATGCTCTCAAAAACATTGTGACACCACAAATAACTAATCTAAGACAATGTGGATTTGTACCCAGGTTCATTGTAAACACTGACTTATTAATCTCACTGTTAAAAAGCAGAAAAATAACTTAATTAAGGCCTGAATTCTTACTTAATCTGCAACATGTTAGTCTGGAGATTTAAACTCATGTTTAGGAATATGATTTCATTAACTCTTTGAATATTAACCCCATCCAAATGAATCCATATATGTTTATTAGTTTTGCACATCCCCAAATCAGTCTTGTTTTGTCCGGGTTTAATGATATTTATTTCTGTCAAACCATACTTTTGATTTACTCAATTCTGAATGGATCAACTGTGTAAAAAAATGCAGTACAAGTACAAAAGTACAAGTACAAAAGTGTACTTCCTCCCACTCCTTTTTGGACATGTAAATCAAATCATTATATGTTGTTTTCAGTTTTCATGCTTCCTTTAGTAACCTGTTTTTTATGTCTGTCTTCTACTGTATGATTATTTTGTTTATTTGCTACTTACATGTTCGAAATAAACTGCTTCTAACTAGCTAACTAACAAACTTACTAACTAAATAAGTAAATAACTAACTAACTAAATAACTAACACTAAACTTTCAGAGAAAACTTCTCCGACAGCATCAAACCATAAACCTTCCTGAGACAGTCTGGACTGACTGGAGTCCCACAGGGTTCAGCTGTGAAGTCCGTCAGCAGGTGGCTGCTTGCTCCGCTGCCATTCATAGGCTAACTTGCGAGGCTGCAAACAGCCACCGTTGCAACTTACAAACACCACAAATCCATTCAGCAGCTCCACCATCCACAGTCAGACACATAGGGCTGATTATTCACCGCTGAATTACAGCTCAAAACTCGCACCATCGGCTGAAGCTGCTCCGGTTTGAGTGTTTTTGCTGGCTCGTGAAGCATTCTGCCGCAGACTATTTGCTGGAGTTTATTGGCATTTGAAGATAATTACAAGCACAGCTGTTCTCTGCTTTCAATCTCTGATAGTCAACCACGAACATTTTTGTCAGCGTAAATGTAACATAGATTTCATCTTAGTTTTCATTATTAAGATCTATTTTTAGCTTGTCATTGTCTCGTTTTCATTGTGGAAAAATGGTTGATGATGGAAAAATGGTTGATGGTGGAAAAATGGTTGATGATGGAAAAATGTAATTAACGCTGCTGTGGATAATTCGACTCTTGGTAAAAACCTCCTGAACAGTGAACACTGAAGGAATCGTAAATGGGAGTTCACTCTTGGCACAGGGGAGAAGTTTCAGCAGGTTGCAATCTGCAATCCTCACCTTTCTAGATGCCACTAAATCCTACACACCGCTCTTTTAATGCAAGTATCAGTAATCACATGCTGACAGTCATTGCCTTCCTAGTTTGCGCTTGACAGTACAATTTTTATTTTGAGATTGATACTTTAATTGTCACTCCGTTTTGTTTTCCTGTAACCTGTTTGCTGTCACGTTAATGGTCATATCGCGCTTGCAAAGTACAAAGTAGGTTTTTGAATCCTAAATACAACATTACCATGGCATGCAGTTGCAAATAAAAAAGACGTACTGGCCATGTTTAGCAGAACTGCTAAAGAAAACCTGTCTGACTGACATAAAATCCAATAATTACAGCCCTACAGCTCTTCACATATTTTCTGTCACTTGTCCCATGATTCCTCTTAAAGTTAACCTTCACAATTTCTAAAAAAGCACTTAGATATCATCACTGCTGCTGAGGAGATTATTCTAATGACTAGATGAAAGAATATTTTGTAAAATAGTTTCCTCTCTGGTATGAAAAAGCCCATTTACTGTATTTACTCAGCTGCACATTGGCTTTTTAAGTTTTTAAGTTTGTTTGTATTTCCCAAAAGATCCTTGAGTGTAATGTGTGCTGTTCATGTAGGCATAACTGACTTATATATTAGATTAGGTGTAAGAGTCATAATTAAACCTCTAGTAAAAACACTACACATTTTTAACATCATGGAGTTATCATCTACAGTCACGTCACCAATGTACAGGAACATATAATGTTTAGCCCTTCTCCTTGGCGTTGCATTAAATTATATTTTAATTCTGTTTTGAAAACTACAACTTTAAAGAAGCACTGTGTAGGATTTAGTGGCCTCTAGTGGTCAGGATTGCTGATTGCAGCCAGCTGAAAGTTCTCCCATGTGCCAAGCATGAACTCTTGGTTAGTATTCCTTCAGTGTTCATTGTTCAGGAAGTCTTTCGTGGGAGCGGAAATATCCTTTGTGGTCTCTTCCTCCCCAGAACAAACGGACCAGGTGCCTTATTCATAAAACTATGCGGAGAATCCACACTTAATGTAAATACGCCAGAAAATATTCTGATTTATAAAACCATGCCTATGCTTTCCAGTAGGCAATTTCCTTTTATAAATCCCAAATAAACTTGAAATTGTCCACACGTGGATCAGCCTCATATCATGCCCGCTATATGCCCACATTCAACCATAAATGGTCAATGCAAAGCACCTGAATATTGATCCACATACATGAGCCTGCTGATCAGTGGTTCATCATGGTGATTGATGGCAACAACGAAGAGGAAGGCATAGAAAACATATCTTTCTGACACAGAAATCGAGGTGCATGTGGGTGAGGTGGAGGTAAGAAAGCACATATTGTTTGGTAGTCACAGCTGATTGGTCACAAACGGGAGAAAAGGCAGCAAGTTAATGCAGTGAGTTCATCAAACAGGAGAGTGTCTAAAATAAAAAATAAAAACAAAAAGGTCAGATCTAAAGGTAGAGGCAAAAAAAAAAAGAAAAAAGAATTGCACCCCGTTGTCTCTGCTAATTTACACAATCCATATGTACAGGGAGTGAGGATGTGCCGTGTGAGGTGACTGGAGAAGCAGAGTGTGTGTGGCAGCACTGTAGCGTCTCCTGTGTGCTCTGTGCGCCTGACAGCACAGACATTTTCCCTGCAGCGATTTAACTTGGATTTCTACAACTGATGGTGATGATTTAATTAGTTCTGAGGTTGAGGTGAGAATGACTCAGTATATCCATGCTTAATATCGGGGAAAAGGAGAGCCAGACTTTCATCAATGCACTTCACAGCTGACCACAAATGTCAGCAGCACACAGTCCGGCCCCGACCCTCTCCTCTGTGCTCCAGGGGTAGAGAATGTGATAGTGGGACAGTGTTCATGAAACATTGAGAGGTCTTTGATTGAAGATTACAGTCAGAAGGTGCTTATGGAAAAGTTATAGCTTACTGGCACAAACACAAACAACACTGCTGAATTTGAATGTTCATGAAGTGAATCTGTAAGTAACATGTGACATAAATTTAAATGTGTGTGAGACATGATTATACATATGGTAATTCCTCTCATATTTAATGTCTACAATCTGGCTTCAACTCATCACCTCACCATCTGTCACCAATTTCCACTGTCTCCAAAATGTGCATATGCAAGGGTCAGAGGTTTCCTCAATTTACGCACATTTCTTCATCAAGTCTTCCTTTATAAATCCCAATTTATGCTAACAAAGTGGCGTACGCACATTTAAAGCCCTTCTTTGTGCGTACGCAGTGGTTATAGATAAGGCTGCAGGTGATTAAAACAGAATAAAGCAGTTTGATGTGATAAATTAGTTTTTCCCTGATGCTGTTTGGCTCAGCGGAGACAGGTCGCTAGCCTAGCACCTGCTAATGTGTGCTCACCTTTTATCTCTGATAACTTAAGATTCAGACATTCAGGAGGTTTTTACCAGGAGTAAAAACATTTTTATATTAAAAAATATCACCGCAGAGGCTTCTAACTACAGTGGCCGATGCGAAAACGCGAATGGCCCTGTGTAGAGCCAGTGTTTGGATTGTCCATCCTTGGCTACTGTTAAAACATGGCAGTGCAAAATGGTGGACTGTGTGTATGAGGACTCCCTTCTCATGTAGATTTAGACAGGTCATTCTAAGCTAATAAAAATGCGACGATTCTTATTTTCCGGTGATTATGAACTAAAGAAAGCATACTTAGATTATATTTTACTCCATTTCTGCCAATTTATCCCCCTAATTCCTACACACTGGACCTTTAAAATCTTTAAAGATTTTCAGAATATCTCCGATTTTTCCCCACAAACAGAATCTTATTGGTGCGAAAACAGCTAATAGCTAATGTTAGCTTCTAGCAAAGAGTTCAAATGTACCATTATACAACTGCAAAATTGTTCTCTTTTACTTTAATGTTCAACATAGCTGTTAGCTAGCTATTAGCACAGCCGAGAAACACCTGGGTTTTGTTCAGAGATTTGACATTGCACAAATCCTGTAACTTCATGAAAAGGACAAGACTTATTAGATGCTGTGTGCATTCACTGTACTGTGGTTGGTCTTTGCAGTAAAGGCTCCATGTCTCAAGATAACTGCATTATTTTCTGTTTTAATTACACAGGACAGTGTGCATGTATGACATTGTTGGATTCGATGGAAGGCACCTTGATGGGGCAAGGCTAACCATTTATCTTTGCTTCCAGTGTTTAGCCATACACATCCAATGCCCACAGTGTCTGTTGTAGATGCAGAGATGAAATTGATATTGACCTCGCTTCTGTGTAATAGTGCTGTTCTAAATGAGTACAATAATTGTGGCTGACAGCTTTCTAAATCTTAATTTCTTCCAACAGGTGTGAGTGAGGACAGCCAGGGTGAATCATCTAAAGAGAAACCGCAGCTCAGGCAAACAACAGGCAGCCATGAAGAAGATGGACGACACAGCCACAGGCAGCTGGACTCTAGACAACAACCCTACCTCCTCCACAGAGAAGAACTCCTGCCACCCCAATTTAAAGGTACTGTGGTGGAAAAAGGAGCTCTCCCCTAACAAGCCCTTTTTTGACTTGCAAGCCATATATCATTTGTTACAGTTCCTGAACATGATAAAGATGAAAAAAATGTCATGAAATGTGAAGAAATATGATGAATCTGTGGCCTTGAACTGGACAGTACAAAACTCCCGACATTTCAGAGAAATTATATGAATATGACACTTGGAAATACGTTTACTTTACAATTATTTTTCCAAGTCTCGTGGTAAAAATCCAGTTTTGAAGTGTCAAATAGGGAGAAAACGACATAAGTACAGTCAACAACAGGGACAACATTATGTAATGTACCAGAGAACAGTCATAAGAACATGTATGAAGTGTTTTATCCTGAAAGAGCAGAGGGCCCACATGCCTGTCATTTGACTGGCCTGCAGGGAGGGCACACTCATATCTCTCCATTTACTGGGATCACAAGTATGTCAGAGAGACACAGAGTGCACATGTTGGTGAATGTACCCTCTTGTGTGTGAATATCTAAAAGCTATAGCTGTCTATTTCTCTGCTGTGCCGAGTTATGTTTAATTTTTTACAGACGACTAGCTGAATGAAACCACTTTAAGCATCTTCTAATGCAAATCCATGAATGTTTGAACACCTACTGTTCGTTTGAGCTGAGCGTGCTGCATGTTTCTGGTAGGTCTAGTTGATGCAAGGTGTTGAGTGCCGCAGCTCTCTGTGCCCTTTGGACTCGGTATTAAGTCGCTGTGAGAAATTCCTTAAACAAAGTTTGTGCTTCAGTAAAGGAGGTCAGAACGGAGGGTCTGAACCTCTTTATTGGATTAGGAAGCACATTGGACAGAAATAAAAAAAAAAAGCTGCTTAGTGAAATTCTTGGGCAACTACGGGCAGCAATAATAATATGGAATTCCCAGTCATGCTGTGTTTTTGGGTCATGTGTGTTTTCCTTCCATGTTGAGTAATCTTACAATGAACTTCTCAGTGAGGTGTGTTTGACACAACATACACTTCTAGAAAAGGGGTTTTTGACTGCTCGTAGCACACGTGTTGCTAATATTTACAGCAGAGTTCTGCATGTTGGTATAGTTGTACATACTACACTACCTCAAATGCAAATGTTGTGAGACAAAGGCAGTGACATAATGTTTTTTTTTTATTCTCGTTGAAAGATCTCTCTGGTTCTGATTCCTGTGTTTGAACCTTGTGGACATCTAAGATTTACATTCAGGTTTTAAACAATAAAAAGTTAAATGAACCAAACAATATTCAGGTAATATTATCAGAAAGAATTATACTTTTATCACAACAAGACTTTTGAGGTATTTTGCCACAATGAAAAACAGTATATGTAACAATAAGGAATTTTGCAGAACTTTATATTAAAGGTCCAGTGTGTAGGATGTAGGGAAATATACTGGCAGAAATGGAATATAATATGTGTAACTATGGCTCGGTGGTAAAGTGGTTAGCATTGTCACCTCACAGCAAGGGAGATCCAAGTTCGAACCCGAGTTGGGAGTTTTGAACTCCGAGGAGGGGGAGGCCTTCTGTGTGGAGTTTGCATGTTCTCCACATGTCAGCAAAGGTTTTCTCCAGGTACTCCGGCTTCCTCCCACAGTCCAAAGACATGCGGGTTAACTGGTGACTCTAAGTTGTTCGTAGGTGTGAATGTGAGTTTGAATGGTTGTCTGTCTCTATGTGTCAGCCCTGTGATAGTCTGGCGACCTGTCCAGGGTGTACCCCACCTCGCGCCCAATGTTAGGTGGGATAGGCTCCAGCCCCCCGCGACCCCCAACAGGGTAAGTGGTTACGGAAAATGAATGAATAACTATTTTTTCATTGGTTTATTACCTAAAACTAAGAATCATTGTGTTTTCTTTACCTTAGAATGAGCCCTTCATATCTATATAGGGAGTGGGTCCTGGAGCCCACTGTGTTCCACACAAGCGGCAACCTCCGGGGCTGAACAAGGAAGCGAATACGCAAGTGCCAAAAAAACTGTAGTTCATTGAATGGCCACTTGAGGCTGGCTCTGGAAGCCAGTCAATACCCACAGACTTACACATTTTAAAATCCCCAACCTTACAGCAGAAACAGACATGTTAACAGCCTGGTACAGGCGGTGCATTTTTTTTAATAACTCACCCATTTACGTTTAATTAAAACTTAAACTTACGCATAATTAAGGGAAGGCTGCTTTGAGTGACAAGCTGCCGATAGTGTCCTCGAAAAAGCAAGATTGTCACTGCCGTAATACCGATCTTCAGGCTTCAGAACGGGAGTCCACAAACCAATGGGTGACGATAGCTATGTCCACAATTTTTACAGTCTATTGTTGCACAACTGTGTTTCTACAGTAGCCCGTAATGCACAAATAAAACACGTTTTTTATGTCACCTGACTGCTGCTGTAGGTTCTCTACACTCAGTTTGAGTAGAGGGGTATTCAGTTGGTTTCAATCTGCAACCTCGCTGCTGGATGCCATTTAATTCTCCACTCTGTTCCTTTAAACATTTTTAAGGTGATGACTACTATATTAAAGTAATTTAATCAATTCTAACTTACATTTAGTATATAGTTTCTGAGTATATTTTTTCTATTTACACAAATATTTTTATCACATTATAAAAGCAGAAAGAAAACAAATATTGAATAATGTAAACATTAATCATAGCAGGTGAATAATGGATAAATGAATGACTGGATAGAAAAAGCAGAGTGATGCCCATAGCAACGATGAAGGAGGATTGGTAGACAATGTGATTTTCCTCGCACACCTCACTATTCCACATTTCAAAAAGCAATGAAAAGTTCCTTTAAATTAAGGCGTCTGGCGTAATGCCAACACAGTGATGCTAGTGAAGGTTTTAAATCCCGGGTCAACATCATTAATGCAGTCATATGAGACCCATCGTGCCTCAGCATTCCTGCCTCAGTATTATATCCACTTATATTCTGTGGTATAAATGGTAATTATGCACTTGACATTAGAGTGAAGCATGCCCTTACATTGAGAGAATCAGCCGCAGACCACCCATGTGGTTGCCATAGCTCCACCGGTCCCTCGTAGCTCCTCTCAGATTTGAGAGTCTTTGTTCTCGTCCCTCACTGTGTTAATGCTGCAGAGAGAGAGAGACAAAGATAATTGTTTATTAAGAATGGCAATTTTATTTCACTAAGGCTGTGTGCACATAATAAGCACTCGGAGTTACAGAGAATTTGGCTCTACACTGATGCCTCTTCATTACATAATCACTAAACAAGAACTGTTGAATTAATGCAGAGGGAAAGTCATTACACACTTAGTTCTCTATTAGACTAGTATACATTATTTCTGTGAACTCAGAACCTCTTCATGCTCAGTTCTCATTGGACAAGCTTCAGGACAAAGACAAACGGGGTCACGGTTCACATGACCTAAACTTTAAGGGCATAAAATCCAAGCTGTGTGCAAAGTACGTGGTAGCACTGCTGCAGGTTTTGAGGTCACTGGGATTTCCATAAGCAGTTTTTTGAGCCACTCTAACAGACTGTTAAGCCTGGCTCAGGCTTTCAAGTTCATTACTCATGTTGTTCACGATCCACTTAGCCAATAGTACATGTGGTGTGCCCAAAGGAATAATACTTCAACATCCACTGTTTAATTTGTGCTTACACCTGAGTCATGACCTGAAAGGATGACATCTGTCTTCAGCGTTGAGTGAATGACAACAAGCCTGAATCTCTGTTACTGCAGCTGCTTATGCTCTATTATTGTTACTCATCTGTATGTTTTAGGGCTGTATCTGAATCTGAATTATGTCAGTTGAATCAGATTTGGCTGTTCAATATGAATATTTGACTATTCATTCCTTTTATTAAAGTTTAAAGAGGGCTCAACATGGCGTTCAATGTGATGCACAACGTGATTTTGCCAAGTAGGGCATGCTCCTAGATCAACATTCTACATCGCGCGTTCTTTTTTTTTTTAAAGATTATTTTTATTGGCTTTTTTTGCCTTTATTGACAGGACAGAAGGTGAAATGGGGAGACAGAGAGAGAGAGTGGGGACGGACTGCCTTTGTACATGGGGCGCCGGCACTATCCACTGCGCTACCGACGCCCCTCACATCGCGCGTTCTTGGACCAACATTGCAGTCGAATCACAGCCCTCTGACATAATCAGTGTGCTGCTCCTATGCGTCTTTCAAAATTCCTTTGTGCTCCTCCAGAACTAAGCTAGTTTTACTAATTGAAGTTAGTACAATTGAACAAAATCTTCAGTTAACATTGAACAAAAACCTTATAAGGTAGCCTACTAGAAAGTTAGTGAGTTAGCTTGCCAAGTAGGTTGGCTATACTAACAAATATGTTTTTAATAGGCTAAAAAAGGAGGTAAAATGTGCTAATCACAGGTATTTGGAGCTAAAAAATTATATAATCCACAATCGTCGTTAGTGAACAATATTCTAGCCTATTGGCAAGCTCACTTGTTAGCATAGCAGACCTACTTAGCAAGCTAACTCACTGATATTCTCGTCTATTGACAAGCTCACTTGTTAGCATAGCAGACCTACTTAACAAGCTAACTCACTAATATTCTCGTCTATTGACAAGCTCACTTGTTAACATAGCAGACCTAACTTGCTAATATTCTAGCTTACTCATTAGCATATCCTTTTCACGTAGTAAGCTAATTCACTAATATTCTAGCCTATCGACATGTTTACTCATTAGCATAGCCTTCCTACTTAGCAAGCTAATTCACTAATATTCTAGCCTGTTGGCAAGCTTGTTAGCATAGCCAACCTGGATGTTGATCCAGGATCATCTCCTGCTTGGCAAAATCATGTTGTGCTGCAAGTGGGCACACATTCAGATAATGTAGTAGCCAAGCTAACTAGGCTAAGGACAAATAAAAAATGAGCAACACCATTTTTTGCTGCACTAGATATTAAAAAAAGCCAGAGACTATATTGTATTAAGTTGCTTTGAGCTGAAAATTCACCACCTCAAAGCAGAAGGTTTGTCTCGCAGCCTGACGAGGCAAAGCCTCTCCTCCTCCAGGCAGCTGTCTCTGTATATGCAGCACTGTCTGTACTGTGTGTGTAGTGTGCTCATTCTGCAACTAAACCTGAGGACTAAAACGTCTCCAGTGTACTTCTGGGGACTAAAATGCCCACCACTGTTGCCAACTCCTCAGTAAGAAAAGTAGCTATTGGCTGTCCTAAAAGTCGCTAGAAGTCGCTAAATGACGTCATTGCCTAATTTGCATAATTGTCCATATGCATGTAATTGTAATGGCTGCTGTAGGAGAGAGGAATAACGTCGTGGGAGAGACAAAAGCTGAGTAAAAAAACACTCTGAATATGTTTAGAACTACAAATGAACCTTCTTTCAGTAATTTATATTAGACAAAGACAATTTTACATGTACATCCCGCCCTGACTGTAAACCAGGTCAGGATCAGCCAGCGGCGGTTCCGCGCATGCGCGATTCCAGGATCAGCCAGCGGCGGTTCCGCGCATGCGCGATTCACTTGCAGTCTGGACGTGGAGGGGTTAACATCTCCTGCTCTGACTGCTGCTGGGAGGGAGGACTGGGCCGTCTGTGAGTGCTTTGGGGCGAGAGAGGAGCCCACGGCAGCATCCGCTGCTCGTTGAGAAGAATAAGAATGATACGTGCTCTCACAACAGAGTCTCCAGAAGTCTTCAGTAACATCAGAAAAAGTCGCTAGATTTGTCGCTAGTTGCTTTTTTGAAAAAGAGTTGCTAGAGGGGTCTGAAAAGTCACTAAATATAGCGACAAAGTCACTAAGTTGGCAACACTGATGCCCATTGACTGACAAAAACAAAAAAACTGCTCAGCTTGAGGAAATCTGAGTCAACTGAGGGGTCTCCAATTGATGAGTCCAATCTCTGACTTTCATGGGGCAGCCCTAGTCAATTGTATCGCACATTTTGGGGCACATTCTGAGATTTTTTTGGGATGCATCTTTTAAATTATGTTCTTAACAATAACACAGTTATTGTCAAAACCAGTGGTATGTGAATTCTTTGTTGCTTTCAAATGGCATCACATGAGGAAGGTTTTGTTCAGGGAACATTCAGACAGTGTTTCACTCCAGCTTGAAATCTGACAAACTAAACATGCTCATCCTCCTTCATAAAAGTTTGAGGACATGATCACTGGACAATGGATATTACATCACAGACAAGTATCAGAGTGGTCAGTTGAAGTTGTCAGTCTGTTTTCTCACTCACAAACTCTCCGTCCCTGCTTCCTGCAAGTGACTTTGTTTCAGTTGACATTGTCTTGATGGCAAATGTTAGGCCTTGTTTATCAGTTCATCTGGCTTCATTTCTTGTAATTGCTCTTTTTTTAATGCTTTTACAGTAAATATGGTGACAGACTCTCTCTCCACCTCATTACACGAGATTTGAGAGTAATTAATTTGCCAAAATGACACAATAAAAAATACAATTAACAGAGTTAAATATGATTATTATTAGTTTTCTATAGATATAACGATAATATCGTTATCATGATTTCTTTTGGCCACAATTATGTAGTTAAATCTAATATCGTGCCATCCCTACATTGCAATAATAATAAAAACTGACCGATAAATTTGTTAAAAACAAGAGCGTGTGTGTTTCTCCTCCGGGCGTGGACTATTTCCATCCCTGAGTGCAGGCCATGGTTACCACTCACCTGTTTCCAATTACGCAGCATGTCAGTCGGTCTGTCGGCTCATAGTGCAGTGGATGAGTCTGTGTCCTGGTGGGTTTGGCTTCTCTAATCCTCCTTTTGTTACTGACTGTCAGTGTCTACAGGTGGCTTAGCTCAATACACTCTCCGGCCCTGGCTGTAAAAGCTGCCTTTACAAATGTGTATCTGCACTGCAAATTCATGTCATACGTACACACACACTCTCACACTCAGCTATATGTACTTTTTCTAATTGTTTTGCTTTAGTTACAAGGTCTTTAAAATGTATTTTCAGTCCAGACTTTCTTAGTTTTCACATTTCCTTTCCAGTGTGGCTGTGAGATGTTCGCTGTCTCTTCTCTTTCTGTATCTCTGTAGATGTTCCTCGCAGCCTTGTCCTTCGCCTACTTTGCCAAGGCTTTATCTGGCAGCTACATGAAGAGCACAATTACACAACTAGAGAGGCGATTTGACATCCCCAGTTATTTGATCGGCATCATAGACGGGAGCTTTGAAATAGGTGAGTCTCTCGGGTCCTTCTGGTCCATGTGTCTCTCTGTTTACAGGCAAAACAATTTTGGAGTATTCAGATGTTAATGCAAGTAAGCCAAGAATATGTCCTCAGCGTGGCAGCGAGCTTGACACTACAGCATACATGCATCCCCTTTGAATAGTCACAATGGTCGCGTACCTAATTGAATCTTAATGAGCGAAGAATCCTTTGAAGGTTACAGCATGTAGGCTTGGAACAGAGGGATTCTGTGATGGTTTGTGCTGTTGCACAACAGACCGGGGACATGACACATAGTATTCCTTGTGTATGCCTCAGATAAATATGAATATTTATACTGACTTTGATCAAAATTTACACAGATGTCTGGTAGGCCGTTGATACTGTAAATTATATACACTTTGTGGGACCAGTTTTTGGGCTTGGGTGATGTCTGTTTTTCATTCCCTCATACCTTCCTGACATTTCACCGGGGTTTACAGTATATAAGGATATTTGTGTCAAAAACAAACAAAAGAATTGAAGGAAAAGCTGAGCTCCAGGTGATAGAAGTCATCGTAATGTGTTTGTCAATGTCTAGCTAAAATGCTGTGTTTCTAATATGCATTTAGCTTACTTAGAAAAGTCTTGCTGGGTCTCCTTTTCTGATCATCTCAACACTTTTAGGGAATTTGTTGGTCATTGCCTTTGTGAGCTATTTTGGTGCCAAGCTCCACCGACCCAAGATCATAGCAGTTGGTTGTGTCTTGATGTCTTTTGGGACGTTTTTGATCGCCATGCCTCATTTCATCATCGGCCGGTAGGTGAAAAGTCATGTCTGTGGGCATGCATTACACTTCACAAATTCCATTCATGTATTTCTTTTGAGATTTCATGCACCATAACTTTGAAAATGATGTTTGCATTTGTTATTCACATTGTGAGTATCTAACGATACCTGATGCTTTCTCCCTTCCCTTGTTTAACAGTCACATTGGTATTTTGTACGCAGCTATAAGATCGAAACATCAGTTAGATGGTCAGTGAATTCAACCAATAACCTCTCTCCATGTCCAGCAAGCTCACCTGAGTCCACCAGGGCAGGTGACAGACCCTCTATATTGTCCTCCAGAGGTAAGATTAAGAGTAATGTGCTTACTCACAAAAAAACAACCCAAACTGCCTTTTTCTTTGTTCACAATTTGTGAATATGGTCCATTTTTTTTCCCAATACTACTTTTGGTATCGTTTGTTCAGTTTTGGGACCTACATGCGTGTGTTTTAAAACAGATATTGCCAGGCAGCCAGATAATGTAGACAATCACAGTAAACTAGCCACTGCATTGAATTCATGCATTCATTGAATTATAAATGCTTATGCCCTTTTTCCTATTTCATTTTGAACTGCAGGCTGTGAGCGAGAGTCCAGTGTTTCAATGTGGATCTATGTGTTTCTGGGTAATGTCCTGCGGGGGATCGGAGAGACTCCAGTACAGCCTTTGGGAATCTCCTACATTGATGATTATGCACAGTCAGAGAATGCTGCCCTCTATATTGGTAATACACCTCACTCACTGGCTATGTTTGTAGCTTTGCATGGTACCCAGACTAAGGTCACTTCATTTTCTATGTAATTCATTTAGGAAGATTTTCTTTACATTTGTATTGTTTAATAAAAGGGTTTTGTACCCAGATAATGTAGTAATGACAGGTATAAAGGATGGACTGAGGATCTACTGGAAGTAGAGGACTACATGTTTAATACATGCAGGCTTTTGCTAAACAAATAGAAAGACTTAAATTAACTGTACACTCCCCGGCCACTTTATTAGGTACACCTTGCTGGTACCAGGTTGGACCCCTTTTGCCTTCAGAACTGCCGTAATTCTTGGTGGCATAGATTCAACAAGGTGCTGGAAACATTCCTCAGAGATTTTGGTCCATATTGACATGATAGCATCACACAGTTGCTGCAGATTTGTCGGCTGCACATCCATGATGCGAATCTCCCGTTCCACCACATCCCAAAGGTGCTCTATTGGATTGAGATCTGGTGACTGTGGAGGCCATTGGAGTACAGTGAACTCATTGTCATGTTCAAGAAACCAGTTTGAGATGATTTGAGCTTTGTGACATGGTGCGTTATCCTGCTGGAAGTAGCCATCAGAAGATGGGTACACTGTGGTCATAAAGGGATGGACACGGTCAGCAACAATACTCAGGTAGGCTGTGGTGTTTAAACCATGCTCAGTTGGTACTAAGGGGCCCAAAGTGTGCCAAGAAAATATCCCCCACACCATTACACCACCACCAGCAGCCTGAACCGTTGATACAAGGCAGGATGGATCCATGCTTTCATGTTGTTTACACCAAATTCTGACCCTACCATCTGAATGTGGCAGCAGAAATCCAGACTCATCAGACCAGGCAACATTTTTCCAATCTTCTATTGTCTAGTTTTGGTGAGCCTGTGTGAACTGTAGCCTCAGTTTCCTGTTGTTAGCTGACAGGAGTGGCACCTGGTGTGGTCTCCTGCTGCTGTAGCCCATCTGCTTCAAGGTTCCACGTGTTGTTGGTTCAGAGATGGTTTTCTGCAGTCCTTGGTTGTAATGTGTGGCATCAGAGAACTGCTGCTCACTGGATATTTTCTCTTTTCGGGACCATCCTCTGTAAACCCAAGAGATGGTTGTGTGTGAAAATCCCAGTAGATCAGCAGTTTCTGACAGACCAGCCCGTCTGGCACCAACAACCATGCCACGTTCAAAGTCACTTAAATCACCTTTGTTCTTCATTCTGATGCTCAGTTTGAACTTCAGCAGGTCGTCTTGACCATGTCTACATGCCTAAATGCACTGAGTTGCTGCCACGTGATTGACTGTGTTAGTGAGGAGTTGAACAGGTGTACCTAATAAAGTGGCCAGTGAATGTATTTTTCAATGGAATGTGTTACAGTAAATTCAAAATAAAAAGAAATCTCAAACATCTGTAAAATGCTGTATTTAGCCCAACATAGGATGCTATATTTGTATGTTAGGTGTTGAAGTTGGTTAAATAAAAAAACATTTCTTTGTTGTGTATTCTAGGATGTGTCCAAACCATATCAATCATCGGTCCTGTTTTTGGATACCTGCTGGGGTCGCTGTGTGCCAAGATCTACGTTGACATCGGCTATGTGGACATGGGTGAGTAAGCTGTCATCTGACTAATGAACTATGACTAATTAAATAACAATGTCGTGCTTTGTGAATTGTTGTTGCAGTTTATCATGCGCTCACACTCCTCTGTGGAGACTTGGATGTGGAAACTGGCTGTCATACACGACGGTGTTAAAGCTGTGCAAGACACAACACACCTGCCAAGAGGAAATAAATTAGGGCAGAGTAAATCCTGTGATACAGTGTGATCTGATAGGGAAGCAAACACTTTGAAGTGTGTTGTAAATACAATACGAGTCAGGAGGCATCTCATCATGTTCTGAAATGTTTCCTTTGAACATTTAACACAGCCCTAAATTGTAAAGGGACAGTTCACCCCAAAATCAACAAGACATATTTTTCCTCTCACCCGTAGTGCTATTTATCAGTCTAGATTGTTTTGGCGTGAGTTGCAGAGTGTTAGAGATATCTGTCATAAAGATGTCTGCCTTCTCTCCAATATAATGGAACTAGATGGCACTCAGCTTGTGGTGCTCAACGCACCAGAAAACTACACTGGAAAAACTCAACAGCAATGTCTCTTAACAGAAATCATGACCCGGTTACTCAAGATAATCCACAGACCTTGTTGTGAGCAGTTTCATCTAGGAACTATTTTCTTCCTACCAAACTAAAGCCACCAACCGTAGCACCGCGTAGAAGGAAGTGAGCACCACAAGCTGAGTTCCATTTAGTTCCATTATATTCAAGAGAAGGCAGACATCTCTACAGCTGATATATCCAGCACTCAGCATCTCACACCAAAACAATCTAGATTGATAAATAGCACTACAGATGAGAGGAAGGCTAAGTAAGTAAGGCTCTTATCGCTTCACAGAGACGGTGACGATTACCCCTGGTGATGCCCGCTGGGTGGGAGCATGGTGGCTGGGCTACCTCATCGCGGGCACCATCACCCTCATGTCTGCCGTTCCTTTCTGGTTCCTGCCTAAATCACTGCCCATGCCCGTGGACAAACACGATACCAGCTGCACTCCAGAGCAAACCAGGTTTATCAAAGACTCTCCGACCATGGAGCACAAGTTCAGACCTGAGGAGCCGGCTAATTTACATCAGATGGTCAAAGGTAAGATTAAAGTCACACCAACCTGTATGGTTGGAAAATTTGAATGTTGAGTAATGGCATTGTAATCTGTATGAAGTCAACATGATACCAACAGAATGTTGGGTAATATTATTACATTTACAGTGTCACATAATGTATTAGTACCTGAACTAAACTGTTTATTGCTTTCATTTTTGATTTATCCACACCACTCCACTTCTGCCTATGCGCCATCGGAAAAAACATCCCCAGAATGTTGTTCTGGATTGTCATGTCACTACCTTATTTATACAGTCTATGGTCTCTACAAACTACATCATAGAAGGGTGCTGCTGATAACAATGAGTCTAATAAAACTATCCACAGTATGAACAGTAGTTACATGAGCCTCAAAACCAGCCACAACTCAGCCCTGAGCAGAGTGACCATCCTCTATTGACCAATCAACAGACTGCAGTGTTCACAGCTCCACCTTTTAGTACCAGATCTGTGCGTTAGGTACCCCAACAGAGGGGGGACCAAAAATGGGGACGATACGGAACGGTTCCATTGGTACCATCCACAACTTTTCACAGTGGAAACAGAAAAACCGAAAAACCGAACTGAACCGTACTGTACCGTACTACTTGATGGAAACAGGGCTTTAGTAGCCTGTATGTTCAATGTCTTTCCATTCACATCCCCTACAGCTACAGAGCAACTGGCACACATCCCGTGCTTGTGCATAACTCTCTCAGGTGCTGCTGTAGCTTACCGGCACACCAGGAACCAACAAGTTATTTTTCTAGCTCCGGTGTTTTAATTTGCGCTCATCATGGTGGCTGACTCACACACCAGTCCATTTGTTTTGCTAACCTCAACATTTGTTTATTGTGTGTCATATCATAGGCCCACAAATATTAATCCATATCTCATGTAGGGCCCGACCGATATGGATTTTTTGGGGCCGATGTCGATTCCGATAATATGGAATAAAAAAATCTGATAAACGATACATCGGCCGATTAAATTTTTACGTTTTTCAATTTAAAACCCCCCGAAATACCTGCTTTTGATGGCTTAAATATAGTTCAAACACTCGTTACAAAGATATAAATTGAAGGAAGAACATTTTACTATTTTCAGATACTTTTATTATCAGAAATTGGGTGGAACAAGCAGCATATGAACAATTTGAACACAAAATAAATCAAAAATATGATGTGCAAAAAAGCAGTAAACCTCTGGGAAATAAAATAATCATGCAAAGTCTATATGAATTAAGACATTCACATGTATGTTCACAGTACCAGAGTTCTTCTTATTATTGCCAATTTAGCAGAGGTAGGCTATTTTGCAAAAAGTAACACAAGGACATAATTTCTAAGTAAAACACCATATTCCCTGCATTTTACTAGTGATAAAATATAAGTGTTAACATCTGCGTCAATCGGCCAACTTTTGCAAAAGCAGTGTCATGAGTAACTTATTACTCTACACAGAGAGTAATATTGTAAAGTAAGTTATTACTTTCAAATGGAGGTAACTAGTAATATATAATATATTACACTTTGAGAGTAACTTGCCCAACACTGCGAGGAATTGGGTATATTCTCCTATATATTCCAGTGGCTTTTTGGCTGATAGATGGGTACACTGTTAACGGCCAGAAAATGAGGTGGGCACACCCCATTTACCTGCGTATACCCTCGACTACACCACTGATGCTGACTGCAGTTCAGTGAGAGGTGTCACTAATAACAAGAATTTTCTGAAAGTTACATACAGAACCTTTAAATTGTCCCCAGATCCATGAGCTATATAATTATACAAATGTCATTTTAAGCATGTTTGTATAGTTGTTGTAACAGTGATCTATAAATTATGAAAAGACAAAAAGTCTGTTTTTTTTTTTTT
>NC_065525.1:30541429-30560995 GCF_006386435.1 Epinephelus moara
TTTTTTTTTTTTTGTGGTCTTCATAAACTTTCCCACACAGAATTTCTGCCCACACTGAAGAGCCTGCTCGGAAATCCCGTGTACATCACGTTTTTATGCGTGACCATCATCCAGTTCAACTCTCTCATCGGGATGGTCACCTACAAACCCAAATACATCGAGCAACACTACGGCCAGTCGGCATCAAAGGCCAATTTCCTCATGGGTGAGCAGACTGCTTTGATGATTCATGATGTCTACCTTGTTTGGGTGATTTTTGTCTGGTCATTTTATCTTTAGTAGATGAGTTACATGCTTGTTCAAAGCCTGCGCTGCTTCGCTGTGTAAGGAAAGTATTTAAGGATGCAAAGTGATGTGAGCTGGATGGTCATCATAAGAGTTTCATGAGCCAGCTTTTGATGAATTTTTTATGCTCCAACTCCCACATCCCTCTTAAGTAAACGCTGCAGCCTCCAAACGACAGCCAGGTTTACTGAAAATCATTGGACACTCTGAAGTGACAGTTTGGCGATTATTTTAAAAAGCACACAGATTAATGAGACCAATTATGAGGTCAGCGTGATGGGACTGGAGACAGTGCAATAACAGCTCTTTTCCTCCAAATAACAGAATGAGTGAAGAGGGTGTTGGATGATGAGAGATGCATTTCTCATCCTCTCTACAATCAGTTTCATCTTTTACAACATGACTTCAGTACACTTTACATGAAATATAAATGAGACAGCTTTCTTATGAAGAGCGCTCTGACTTTGAGGCTCCGTTTGGGGCGCAATGTTGCCGTCTGATGTTGCTTGTCCATGTTGTCTCCTGATCCGCTCTCCCTTTACGAATCTGTTGTATTCTGCGGTTTGCCCAGGCATGATCAACATCCCGGCTGTGGCTCTTGGGATGTTCTCAGGAGGGGTTGTCATGAAGAAGTACAAACTGGGTATCATGGGAGCGGCTAAATTTGCCTTTGGGACCTCGCTGCTGGGATACTTCCTGTCGCTCTTTTTCTTAGCCATGGGCTGTGAGAACTCCAAGGTGGCAGGCATCACAGTCTCATATACAGGGTAAGTGATGTCTGGATACATTTCCCTCGTGTCTTAGTGGAATAGGTAACAATCAGAAGAAAGAGCTGGGTTTAGATTCAAGGAAATTCTACCAGATAACACTTCAGCTAACACACATCCTAGAGTTTCTTCTGTATTGTGTGCCTTGTATTGTTGCCTTTCTTTGTCTCTTTTGTCATATTCCATGCACAGTAAGAGTCCTTGCTTCTTATTTGATCATTTTTTTATATGAGCAGTCAATAATGTATGTCTATTCTCACATGCAGAGTGGAAGGCTTGTCTTATCAGGAGCAGACTCTTTCCTCTGACTGTAATTCGGGCTGCCTGTGCTCCAGAAAGGAGTGGGACCCCGTGTGTGGAGAGAACGGGATCACCTACGTGTCCCCATGCCTGGCTGGATGCACCTCCTCCTCTGGCTCTGGTAGAAATACGGTCAGACATCACTGACTTCATGACACACCTATATTTCTCAGTTGTTTCTCTGTTGACTAACAAACACAGTTTTAAGGAATACTTCAGTTCACATACAAAATCACCATTTCACCAACAAATCCAAAAATGAGAAAACTCTTGATGAATTGAAGTAAAAGGGGGACACGTTTAACAACAGCAAAACTATATCAAAATATCTGTTTATAAACTCTCACACAACTTTTTTAAAACTGGATAAAACTAAAATGAAAACTAAAATGGTAGTATACATATGTTTATACATGGGCAGATACACATTTGATACATAAGGAGACAGCAATATACATCAACTGTGATTGGAAAAATATCAGTCACAGTTATCTGTAGCCAATAAGTAAGAATCAAATACGGAATATCACACAGTTTTAGTGTTTTCATATACAGTATGTCAGAAATGGTTGCCATGTCCTGTAAAACTTACCTGTAGAGCCACCCAGTGTACACCTTATTTTCTCCAAGTGTAGAAAACTCATAAGATCACTAGCCCACATGACATGTGTTGGAGGCGCCTCCTGCTTCCACTTCATAGTATAAGGTGTCTAGCTATTAAGGAGGCAAAGGCAATAGCATTCAAATAGTGTTTAGGAAGAGGTATGTTCTCTGGAAGGGATAAATTTGACTCCAGAGACCATAGAAAATGTATTAAATGTCGATGTCTGAAGATTTGGACAAGTCCAGAAAGTATGAATGAGGGATCCTGTTACTGTTCTGCATCTGTTGCATAAGGGATCTGTCCCTGGATAAATCTTAAGTTTTCATTGGATAGATGAAGGCGAACTCCCACACAACTCTTGCAGTGTAATCCATGGCTCATTTATCCAGCTGTATGTTAGGTACTTCCCAAACACACACACTGTCACTAAAATCTTACTATTTGAAACACTTCCACATACGGGTGTCGCACCTGGGCAAGCGAGATATCATTGAGCAGAGTTCAAATGCACACACTCACTCAGACACAATACTCCTCCGTGTGAAAACTGTAAGCCGTGGGCATATGGCTAGATTAATGAGATTGGGATTGTACTGCGCAAATTGTGAGTTTGTAACTGGATGTTTTGATTTAGTTTTGCTGCTGTTGAACATGGCCCCCATTTACTCTGATTCATCAAAAAAAATTCTCAGTTGTTGGATTCTTTCTTCACTGTGAAGGCATGCGAGGAAAAAGTTGTACTCACAAATTGAAAGTATCACTGGTGATTAATTAATGTACAAATTGTTTTTTTTTAATTGAAGTATTCCTTTTAATATTTAGGCTTAATTACTGTGTTTCATTTATATAATGATCAATATCTGCACAGTAGCATGTGGCATTTCAGTTATATTGGCATGACTGTCCGCCTACAGCAGTGATACTCAACTAGAGTCTCGTGGGCCAAATCTGGCCTGCGACAGGGTGCCATGTGGCTCGTCAACATTTTCTAATTCACAATGAAAATAAGTTAATTCACAATGGGAATGTTTTTGCACTTTTAATAGAAATAAGGTGCCAGGGTGCCCCCAACAGAGGTCCTATATCCTCAAATCCTAGGAACACCCCTGTGTAAACCTGCCCTGTGTGGGGCTTCTGTGACCGGCCCCTGACCTCCTGTCATTTTGCAGAAGTGGCCCCCAGTCAAAGCACGTTGAGTATCCCTGACCTACAGGACAAGTGTTTCTATCATTCATAAACTTTTCTTCTTTATTAGGTGTTTGACAGTTGCAGGTGTGTAGCTCTGGCCGACACCCAGCTGGGCAACCTGACGGCCACTCTGGGCCAGTGTCCACGCGGAAACAGCTGTGACAAAATCTTTCCTTACTTCCTGGCTCTGTCCGTCCTCAGCTCCTTCATCATCTCTCTCGGGGGAACACCTGGCTTCATGCTGCTTGTCAGGTCTGTCGACAGCCCCTCTGTGGGATCACTGGAGTCCACATGCAGCCTGTTGTTGGAGCAATACATCATGTTCTCATTCTTAAACATATTACACATCCTGCTGTTAACAGAACAAATCATCACTTACATATGATACAGTGTCATCATACGTCAGAAATAACTTTTTGCATGAGTTTGCATGAAAGTATTTTTCAACTCTTTTACCTTCAAGACACATTTCACCCTAAAGTCAAACATACTTATTTTTCCTCTTAGCTGTTGTGCTATTTATCAGTCTAGGCTGTTGTAGTGTGAGTTGCTGAGTGTTGATGTTTCCATCTCTTGAATGAAATGGAACCGGCAGGAAATAGCACTCCGCTTGTGGTGCTCAAAGCACCAAAAATACATTTGAAAACTCATCTATTGCTAGCTCACCTAGCACCACTGAGCCAGCTAACGTTACAGCTCAGCCAAAAAGGGGGCCATTATTGTTTACATCTTGCGCTGTCGAGACATGAGCCTCTTATACATGAGTAGATGCACACTTCCTTCTGTGCTGTGATTCAGATGGTGGGTGTAGTTCAGTAGAAAGAAAATAGTTCCCACATAAAACTGCCTACAACAAGGTCTGTGGATTATTTTGTGTAACCAGGTCATGATTTCTGGAAAGAGACATTGCTGTTGACATGTATTTTTTGGCGCTTTGAGGACCACAAGCTGAGTGCCATCTAGTTCCATTGTAATCGAGAGAAGGCAGACATCTCCACGGCCGATATCTCCAACACTCTGCAACTCACACCAAAAACATTTAGACTGATAAAGAGAACCACAGGTAAGAGGGGAAATATGTCTTGTTAATTTTGGGGTGAACTGTCCCTTTAACGCCGCAGTCTTGTCTCTATAGGTGCATTAAACCTGAGCTGAAATCCCTCGCTCTTGGAATCTACACGCTGGCCACTCGCACCCTCGGTGAGAAGCATCTTTGGTATTCTGTACGTTACTGTCTAGTTCCTGTGAATGTCAAACACATGGAAATCTCCTAAGAGCTGACATTCAGCGTACTGTGTGTTAGAGTGAGCAGATTACTGGAATAATGTCTGTGGGTGTGTGTTTGGAAACAAATTATTGCTTGAAGCTGATATATGGTGTAGATATTTTTAAGGATCCTATGTGAGCACATATTTTTAATTAATTAGAACGATTATATTAAGTACAAAAATCTCTCATCTTGCTATCTCATCTTGAAGTAACCATTTATGTGGTCTTTGTTTGGAATACTAAGTTATTTTGAATTGCACAACAGCTGGAATACCTGCCCCGATATACTTTGGAGCCATAATCGACACAACCTGCCTCAAATGGGGAAACAAGATGTGTGGAGGAAAAGGAGCATGCAGAATATATAACACTTCAGCATACAGGTAATTACTGGGGCCTTGAGTTCACTTAGAAATAAGACAAAATGTCTATACCCAAGCTAGCTGCAATGCTCATTGACCAAATTATTAGATGGATGAAAATAGAGGGACCATGTTGTTGCTGTTAGACCCGTAATGCTAATACAATGCTTGACTCTTTCCCAGTTTGTCCCCTAACAGTCTTGCTTTCCTCTCTCTGCAGGATGGTGTACCTGGGCCTGACACTGGGCTTAAGGACAGTCTCCTTCTTCCTTTGTATTTCAGGCTTTGCTTCACTGAAAAGACATATCAAGAGGGAGGAGAAAAACGCTCTGACCAACGGGAGTGCGGAGCTGGAGTCACTAAGGAAAGAGGAGGAGAGCTCCATACACTGTGAGCAGTTTATACTGTCCTTGGACTGCAATCCTGACAGAGAGACCCGCTTGTGAGCTTCAGCACAACTTCGGTCTCTTCTGACTCGGTTCGTATAGAAGAACACACACTGTGGACACTTTTTCATAGCACACAGAGTATATATTTGTGCAGGATTTGTGTAGATGATGAGTCATTAAAAAAAAAAGACAATTTCTGGAATGTATAAGTTTATGTGTTTGTGTTTTTTCATGACTGGAAGAATTTTGTAGAAAAAACAATGTAATTGTGCTGTATTTTCTATGTTGGTCTTGGTTTTTATGATTAAACTTGCTGAAATTATATTTTGCATTCATATATTAAGGTGCTTGAATAAGATGGTTAAACACCACTGTGTTGGAGGAGCTTCAAAAGTGGGCACTGTACACTGTGTTTGTGTATGTGTTTTCTGTGTAAGGAAAAATAAGGTCAACAAGCAGCAGGCAACACAAGTGCAACAGCTGCCTGTTGGCACACAGAGGGGAAAATACCACTTCCTGTCCAGATGTAACAAAAGGCATTCCTTCAGAAAGATGAAACCTTTTTTTTTTTGTGTCAGTGTGGCACCAGCCTTTTCAGTGGCTCCATGATTGATCGCAGTATGACACTGAGAAACACACTATCTGGGGTTATGTTTATTTTTCATGCTCGTGCCTTTGTCATATACCAACCAAACAAATTACAAAATGTGAAGAATAGCCAGGCAAGTCAACATCAGTGTGTCACATTATACACATCAAGGTTTGAAGGTAGATCTTCCATCCCAGGGAGCCCAGTCTCACTCCAAAGTCGTGGAAATCCGGCACTTGGGCAGTGCCTTGCAGTGTCAGAAACAAACGAAAAAAGGCGTCCTTTAATGTCAGCATGGTGTTCTGGTGGTAGCCATTTCTCAGTGATCCTTGTGAGTTCAAAGACCGATAATTAACATCATTTGTAATAATCTAAACATCTGTTAAAACAGTGGTTCCCAGCTAGTCCAGCCACAGGGTCCAGATTTCTCCTTCGTCCACACAGTGTCATACTTGCATTTGTTCATGTCACTGAGCTAGTTTGTTGTCTCTCTCATGTAGCTGTCCATTACAGCAGGAAATGGTACTTCAAAGTAAAAGCATGGTGCTGGAAATTCACTGTACTTCAAAGTAAAGTGTATTTTTTCAAACTTGACATGTTGCGAGTCACTTGCGGTCCATTCAGAATGGACCAGGACCAACTTTTGGGACTAGGACCCAGCAGTTGGGAACCACTGTGTTAAAACATAGATGTTGACAATGAACAAATGAACACATCAAGTCAAGTGCACTCCTCTTACTGAACAAATGAAACGGTTTTCATCAGGATTCGTCTACATGTCGTCTGTGTGAAAGGCTGTTAGCAATAAATTAGAGCTCATGCCTACCATAAAAATACAATGACTTAAAGGAACAATGTGCAAGTTTTAGGGGGGTTTAGTGGCATCTAGTGGTGAGGATTGCAAACTGCAACCAGCTGAATCTTCTCCCAGTTAGAATTCCTTCAGTATTAATTGTTCAGGAGGTTCCTACTAATAGAAAGGGGTAAGAGGTCTCCTCCTGTCTGAAACAAATAGACCTGTTGATTAAAACCAGGAAAAACAGCGAATAAAAAAAAAAAAGAAATCAGTGACGCTCTCCCCACAGAGGAGCTGCCAATGCAAAAAGGCAAATGGCCCTGTCTTATTTTATTTATATATTTATTGATAGGTATGATGCAATTAACATAGTTCTAATACAGAATATGAGACTGATGTGTTGTGCAGAGAGTTTATAGCTATTGCTAATTTTCAACTCTAGACCTAAAATGTTATTAAAAATACACAGTTTAAAACACCATACAACCACAATACACTATAAACATGGGAGGCACAATAAAATACAAAAAACACAATACAAACATCACAACATATCCCACAATACATCTACTACAATAGACATCACTATACACATACCACAATACACCAAAACACTGACACTTATACCCCTAAAGATTTGAGGGCATGTAGCTAAGAGTGGCTACAGCTCTGGTTTGCTTTTAGCCAGCACTTGACCTTTGTTGTGAAGGATTTTAAATCTGTAATCAGTTTGATTTCAGTTGGTAATGTGTCCCAGAGTTGACAGCCCTTTGTGGAAAAAGCTCATTGTCCAAATTTCTAGAGCTAGTGTTTGGTTTGTCCATTCTGGGCTACTGTAAAACAGGAAAATTGTTACTTTCAGGTTATTAAATGAATGAAGAAAACATAGTTATTGTATTTTATTTCTGCCAATATATCCCCCTAAATCCAACACGCTGGACCTTTAAAGTACAGCATGTATGCATTAGTCATTGTGTGCTCACAGGAGGACACTATTATGGAAATCTCTGAGTAAACAGGTGAACCATCTCTGCAGCTTAGTGTAATGAACTTCAAGGATGTGGTCAGGTATTCATCATTCTTAAATGTTAGCATTAGCAACAAGTATGAGCCCCCCGAGACGAAATTCAAATTCATTTGTACCCTTTTATTACTCATAAGTAACAGGCAAAAATAAATGGTTCATGTTCCTGATAAAGACTTTAGTGAGAAGATGTTTTCAGCATTTGAAAATAGACCTGCTCCTGTTTATCAGATACACTGCACTCTACTGTTTGTTTAATCCCATCAAATAAAAAAATTGTGCCTCTGTTCAAGCTTCAAAGGAAAATGAAAGTTATAAAAGATAATACAAACATTGCCTCTGGTGGCTTCCTGCACACAGCACACAGTTCTGGTGTATAATGAGAAGAAAAGGTGTCGAGGAGAATCCTGGAAACAATTGTCACTGTGTTCCTGTTGTTACTGATCCTTTTTGTCTGCAGGACTCTGGAGATTCTGTGGATAAAAAACACGATTAAAAACAGAGTTTCTCCAGTATTAGCAGGGTTAATATACAGTGAGTATTTGTGATTTGGTGTGTCTTACCTGGAGATGATGATGTTCCGTCAGTAGTCTGTCGTACTCCTGTGCCAGACCTTTGGCCTGCCTCTTCATGGCCTCCACTTCAGCCTGAGACTTGTGCACAGCTTCACACACAAACAGCACTACAGTTATTCATTTTCTAGCTTTACATGAACCTGTTATTATAAGAATGTTTCTCTGGTTTTACAAGGTATAACTGCGGATCATCCTGTACGAAGGAAGCGATGATTACTCACCCTCCTCGGCAGCCTTAACTTGATCTGCCAGCTTCTTAGCCTCCAGCTTCAGTTGCTGGTTTTTCGCTGACATGGCTTTTTCCTCGTTCAAGAGAGCCTGAGAACAAAGGATTCTCCTTAATTACCAAAAGAGTACATAGAAAATACAAATAGCACAAATAGTTCTGTGGAAAGTATGGCATGCATTAATATCTACATACCCAACATGAGTCACAAACATTTGGAACACACTTTAAGACTGTAAGACAGAAATTAGTTTCAGTCCCGTCATCAGATTAAGTCTCACTTGTTTGAGCATCAGGTTGTCGTCCTGGTGCTGCTTGGCTGCTTTGACAGCACTGTCCATTTGTGCCTGCAGACCTGCACTGTCCTCCACACAGACAGCAACCTGGTTTAGCAGGGTGACAATCCGACGCATGATACTGTGACAGAGGTCAGGAGAAGATGACAGCAGGAGGAAGAAAAAGAAATGCAGGACAAGACAGGAGCTCAGAAAGTGTAGCGTGCAGTTGTGTGGAATGGAAATGGTTCTGCTACTATACAATACTATATAGAAAAGAAATGAGACTAACAGCCAGAGGAAGAGCGAGAAGCCAGAGATGTAGAGATTCCTCTGGGCTCTGAACAGTTTCATGTGGACGTTGTCGTACAAATTTGGGTTCACCTTGGCGTCGTGCATGGGCTCGGGACCTGAGTACTTCTGCACCTCACGGACAGCATCTGGAAGTGGGCAGGGGGACAGAAGCATGACGGATGCTGGCTGGTCTACATAGTGTTATTCAATGTCTGTCACTTGCTTACCGAGGAAAAGAACAATAAGAACCATGATCATAGTAAAGAAGCATTTGTTCCAATATGGAGTCAACCAGTTCCATATCCTCCAGCCGAAAACTGAACGCCATCTACAAAGCAGGTTAAAAAAAGGACACTGTGACTGTAACACAATAACAGTAGATCTACACAGAAAGGACATGCATGCACTCTGCTGGTCATGTGTGTGAAGTGTCACTTTCATTTTTCTTATTTACAAATGAAACTCCTGCACAGGAAGCTGAACATGTAGTGCGAAATGGGTTTGTGTGTTAAATTGCGGTACCTCCGTGCTGATATGAAGGGTATACACAAGATGAGGTTGACTGCTATCTCTGCATAGAGGAAGAAAGCCACAGCCGTCCACTGGAGAGTCATGGTGACTGTGATTTCCTGAATAGATTAACAGGTTTCATTAGCTGCATGTATTGTATGACATGTAGAATATGTAAGCCTCACACTTCCAGTATATCCTTCCGTATCCCTCTATTTCTCCATTAAACAAGTGTCAATAGAAGGGAATAAACATGCAAAATTACTTTTCTTTTTTCTTCTTTGCCTACTTAACTACATGCAGCATATACTACTATGCTATGCTCCTCTTTCATATGGTAGAGTGAGTTTTAAGCACACACACAAATGTTTCTGCAGGCCTACTTCAAACAGACTCTCTGCTGCAGGAACTCAAAGCCCACCTGCTATTTATAGGCTTTTACCTCTAAATCTATTCTTACTCCTCAGCTTTAGTATCAAGGGCTCGTTTTGTTGAAGAGCTGGAGGTGGTCGATCTATTCCAAGCAATAAATGGAATTGTTGGCTTACCAGACAAAACTTGTCCGATCAGAAGAAAGGGAAAGTCCAGACACGCATGCGCTCACACACACATGCACAACAGCTGCTGGTGAGCATCTGAGGAGCCACAGCCCTAAATAAATCTCTGCCGGTTATGTTGACATCTTTGGTCAGCCCCTATGGATTTGTGACAGATCACAACCTGACTGACCCAACTGACCAAACACTGTGTTTTCAGTTTACTGAATGAGACTAAGGTTTGTGTTTTTTTTAATCTTCTGCACCAGTTTTTATTTCTGGTGTGTGTGAGCGTGTTTGCTGATGTCTTCTCATATTTCATGTCACAGTACAAAAATAGTCATGTGAGGGAGGGACACTCAGTCTCTGTATTTCAGTAATAATTAAAGCCTTGGTGTTTGTTTTTATCCCAAAGTCTCTGAAATGAACAAGACATTTTTTCCTTTAATTAGGTATCACTGAATAACAACAGTCAACCTCATTGGTAATTTTATAGAGTTAACAATTTTTCCAGGTTTGCAATGTAATTTAACACAAGCAAAGAATATGGGGTGTTTTAATTGAAGATAAATCAATAAAAATAAAAATAACAGACAGTTAAGTAAACACATTCAAACAAAACAAGGGTGTTTTGGGGAAATATACATTTTCTACATCTAAATTTCCTCAAATTTAATTTCCTGAAGCCTCATTGGGAAGGTAATTCTTTCCATTACAATAATTTCATAATAGGAAATAAGACAATGAGAAAAGATAAAAAAATGAAATAAAATTTAGAAAATAATTAAAAAAAAAAAAAAAAAGAAAAATGCTGGGGAAAACTAAATTTAATAATATACAATATTATTATTATTATTATTATTATTATTATTATTATTATCATATATGTTATTATTTTATAATTATTATTGTTATATTTTAAAATTAAGTTACAGAATTATTATTTTTGAGCACTCTTTCCTGGGCATTTCCTTTTTTGTATTTTCTTTCTTTCTTTCTTTCTTTTACTGAATTTGTGTTTATTTTATAGATATAAACATTTATGTTTTATGAAAATAAATATTTTCTTATTTTACAAATTTCTTGCTAATTTTTTTGGGTCATTTCTTATTTCATTGCTTGTTGCCCTCTTCCCATGTTTTTACAAAGAAATCAAGTAAGTCAAAGGGTCAATTTTTGTGGATGTTGAAAGTAGAAGTCCCTCCAAAAAGTCTTCTCACTTAAATATAATGTTTGTCCAAAATATAGTCATTAATTCTGTAAAAACCTCACGCCAAAAAGTGTTTACTTTTGGACAGGCCCAAAACAAGTTCTGGTGTTTGGCTTTCTGGGAGCCATAATTCCTCCAGCAGCTGTGGTGAGACTTCTGAGTGGGTGTAATAAAATATCTACCAACACTCTTCCAGCCAAACCCTGTCCATGAGGATGAGCCGACTCAATATTTTCAGTATATCTTTGGATATCCTGATGTTTTTTGACTGTGCATTTTCTGCACAGAAGAAACCAAACAAAGGTCCACAAGGTGGCGATGTTATCTAATGACATAATACAGCTTCTGCACAGAAGCAGGAAGCAGGAAGTCCTGTATGCTTTGCAGTTATTGCTGTGACTTCAATCCAAATGTGTCGTTGTGTGTCGAGGAGATATACAGACAGCTGACAGTGTTGATAAAGGGCTCAGTTTACACACGGGCTGATTATAAATAGTTGTCACTGAAATAGCAGATATAGTCTCATTCCAAAAGCTCATTCATCACTGAAACACTCCAAAGGATTGCTCTTTGTGTGTCTTTGTGTGCCTTTTAGAAATGAACACAAACAGCTATTGGCTTGCTCATCAACACATAAATTGCAGGGCTGTTGCACATCAACAACAGAGACTGGGGGAATTCTGGAGCATAGCCTTTAGTCTTCTTTTTTCTTTTTGAATAATGAAGGTTTTTTGACCAAATTCAGCTCCAAGGACTATTCAGTGTATTTTTCCCCCCCTTCGCTATATTCAGCTTGCGGAGTGTATTCACACGGGCTTCCTCTGTGAAAGAGACTGATAGCTGCTATCCTCTTTGACTGCGAGTCTCGGTAGTGCTGAGGAGCAAAATGTTTACAGCTGCACCCTGTGATAGCTTTTTGAGAGTGGCCAAATGACTGTAGCAGAACTGAATGTGCTTTGATTGCTCTCCTCTCCTCACCATCTCAGAGGTCGCCGCTCAGGAGACTGAAGAGTCATTACAACAAACTGCCTGCAATAAGCAGATGGCCGGGCTACGGTGATAGTGTGCTGCGTAGAGTGTTGTTACCTGAGAGCTCAATTCGTTTTATTTATTGTCTGCAGACACATCTGACAGGTACAGTAGTCAGTGTGGCAATTTGTACGTACTTTGTAAACGCTTTCTTAAACATTATAAATTAGTGTTGTCAATTTTTGCACAAACTCCTGTCTGCTTTGTGATCCCAGGACATTCCTACCAGCTGAGGAAATATAGGCCCTATTGAGTATTTTTAGGTGTATCATGGGGTCTACACCCATGGGCACATTATGAGACAATGGGTCCTTGGGCGCAGATATGCAATAGGCCCCACCACGTCTCCTATATAGGAGCAAGACACACAGACTTGGTAGTGGTTTTGCCTCTTATTTTGTTGTTGTTTTGCTATGCTGTATAATGTGGTTTTGTGTCTGTTTGAATGAATTTTGTGTCCTTTTTGGTCATTTTATGTGTCTTTATAGTAGTTTTGTGTCTCTTTGCATTTTCTTTGCATCTCTTTGTGGTCTTTTTGCCTCTCTACAGCCCTGTTTCCACCAAACACTTTCAGTATGTTACCTTTGGAACCAAAAGTAACCCTTCAGACATGGTACCTAGACCCTAGGTCCGCTTAGTGTTTCCAGCACAAACAGTGCTCTGTCATGTGGGCGGGGTTGTTGTCACTCACTGCTTTGTCCAGCACTCACTGTATTTCCTCCTTTATCAGTCTGCACCTCATTATTGTCCACAGAACAGGGTTGCACACCAACATTTTCAGAACAAAATAAAATAGGTTGGAGTGAGAGAGTCTCTCGATGGGATATTTCAAAAGGGCAGGTTTGTGCATTTAGTCCTTCCCAGGCAAGCTCAAGGGTTTAGTGTTGCCATAGCCCACAGGAACAATGCTCCGTGATGCTTTGGTGTTTTCTCCAAGTGAGGATTGGAATATATGCAGTTCACATAATCTGATAAAAAATTAATGTATACTTTTAAACGCTTGAAGATTCACTTATAAAAAGTCTATGTCAACCGAGAGAGACAATAAAAACTAGAGTAATGGTCAAAGTTGTCAAAGTGAAATTTAAGGTGTGCTGATGGATTCACGTCATCAGCTCATACATTACAAGTTAACGTTCCACCTCAAAGGAAATGGCCACTTTAGAATGAAAATACAGACAGTATTTACTGACCTTCATGCCGACAAGAAAGTCCAGTGTAGTTTTTTAATCCACAAAACTCATTTGGGGTATCGGAGGATAACAGCAAGCCGGATTTTTCCATACTTGAAGTGCATGGAACCCACATTTTGAAAATGTAATAAAACTCCGCTAATGCATTTTAGAAGCGTCAGAATGTGTCGTCTGTTGTAATCCAAGTGCCCTGAGGCCGCGGAATGCAAAATTGACTTGAAAAGACGTAATTTACTCCACTTTTATAGCATAATTTCTCACCGTGGTCAGTTAGCCTGCCCTGCAGGCGTGCTGTGTTTACATGGCAGCTCGCGCAAGACTAGCTGATGGCTAGTGGTGGTGCTAGTTCTCGAGTCAGTAAGTACTGTCTGTATTTTCATTCTAAAGTGGCCATTTCCTTTAAAAGTTGCAGTTATTTTTCTCAGAGAGAGCAAGCAAAACACCCTTTCATTTTGTAGTTACAGTCTGCTAATATATGTGAAATTCTCCACAGTATAAACGGTAGTTACATGAGCCTTAAAACCAGCCACAACTCAGCCCTGGGCAGAGTGACCATCCCCTATTGACCAATCACGAAACGGTTCCATTGGTACTATCTACAACTTTTCACTGTGGAAATGTAAAGAAAGCGTACCGAATCAAACTGTACTTTACTGCTTGGTGGGAAAGGGGCTTTTGTCATCATTTTAGTTTCTTCCTGGTTAGTAACATGTTCATTTAAATGACATTTTGCAGCAAAGGGGTCCCCTAACACTTTAGGCCCCTGGGTCTATGCCCAGTTGGCCTGTTCAGTAATCAATCCATGCCTATACCCAGATGTTTGTGCACATAATTCCTCCACTGAGAGTTGTCCATAAACTTTTCTCATATATATCAGAGCTCCTCAAACTGTCCCTGAGGGATAGGTAGCAGAGATACCCTGGAAGGGAAACTCATTTCAGCTGCTTGTATCCTTCGATCTTATCATTTCAGCCACAACCCAAACTTGTGACCGTAGCTGAAGGTCAGAATATAAATCGACTTGTAAATTGAGAGCTTTGCCTTCAGGCTCAGGTGCTTTTGTCACTATAATGGCCTGGCATCTAACAACATTATGCAATTTTGATACACCTAGTCGCCTGTCTCGGCCTCCGTGTTGCCCTCATTTGTGAACAAGTCAGACAACGTGTCCATGTGGGCCCACATGGGATCGGACCATCATGAGCTCCATATTGGTCACTGATGCTGCCAAGACCTGTGGGGCCACCATGGGATCTTGTTCCATTCACTTACAAAAAGCAGGTACAAAAGTTCGTTCAAAGTTTACTCTCCTGCCAAAGTATTTCCTCACTTTTACAGGAAATTTCCTCATTTTTACAGGAAAAGCCCAGTCTCCTCTCCTGAGACATCCATGACCTTACCAGGAGCTATTGCTTCTGCAACTGCAGATTTTGTAGTTTTTCTGACATGTTTTGTATCTGTGCTAACTGGCCGGGAGACTTTTGTCTTTAGCCTTTTGGTCTGCTGGGTTGCAGGAAAAATGCCTGCAAAGGTAGAAGAGCTGACAGGATGATAATGAGGCATCACTGAGATTCAGATTAGCTGGGTTATTCCTCCAAGTCACTCCTGGTCCAAGGTCTCCTGTGATCCCAAATTTCACCTACAGACCTTACCAAGTCTAGATAATCAAAGCTACATTTTCATCATGCATCTGAAGCTTCAACTCACTAACACTCAGCTGGGGGCTTGTGAGTAAGACCTGGAAAGAAGATATCCGACAAGAGGGATAATTCAAGCATTAACAGAGAAATAGAGGGAGACAATGAAAGAAGATCCAGGTCCAGCACGTCTGAAATTAGGCACCAACTGGGAGAGTTGCTTGCCTGTAGGTGTTTGCCTGCTAGACCTAGCTACACGATGGGGGCTTTATTCTCCCTGGACCAGGTGGTGGCTGACATTTGGCCATATCAAAGGAGTCAGTGGATTTTCCCTGACTGCACCTTTTGCCTGCGATCCATTTACAAACCCCACTGCACCTAAATGACATAGAAACATTTCAATAATTTTCTTAATGATGAAAGAATCAGATAGCAGCAATGTTACTACATCTGCAAGTCTAGTATTGCATTCACATGCTCCTTGGGTGGTTACGTTTTGTGATCTGGGAAGTTGTTCTTCCGACTATGGTGTGTTCATGTGCTTTTAGTGACGTAATGTGAAAACAACATGGAAGACGATTACTGCTCAGAGTGGTTAACATCCCAGTTAAGATGCATGTTGCTATCCAAGTATGCTGAAACAATTTGAAGCTAAATATTACAGAGGGATTTTGTCCCACACTTGTTGCTGCACCACTACATTACCATGAACAACTAAAATATTGCTTTGCCTATCAGGATCAATGCTAATAAATAGGGTAAGAAGGGGTAAGATGCCCCCACCTCCTTAATTTCTCTCCTTACCAATACAGTGCCCTAAGGAAGACGATTTTCTATAGACAGACGTGAAAGTTAGCATCGCACAGGTTCCCTTGTCAAAAAGTCTATGGGATTTTCCCATTATCCATGGGACTGTCCATGGGTTCCATAATAGCCCCACGCCAATTGCCAATATGGATGGGTTTACCCAAGTGGGCCGCACATTGGTCATGCTACAGCAACCTAGGTACCGAGTAGCGTCACCAGGCTCTTCACGTACAGCGAAGAGCCTGGTTTCCATTCACTCTGAATTTTTTCTGGATTCTGGTTCCGGTCCAGAAAGTGGATCCGGAATTCACCAAATTCACCAAAGTAAAAGTGTTCACCAAAGTAAAACTTTAAATTCTGGCGCACCATCGATTTTTTTTTCGAAAAGAAAAAGGTTAACTTAATGGCTTGGGCTTTTCTTGTAAATATTTATTCTTATATTCTTTAAATTAAAAAGTTTCACCACATTTTTATTAGCTTGGTGCTTTTATTTTGACGGAAAGGCACATCCATCGAATTCCGGATTCTGTCTCTCTCGCCCTGGTTCCGGTTCCCTATCAAAACCACATGGCCACTAAACGGCCCCAGACTAGGTACCGAGTGGATATGGGACCAAAATGCACATCTTAGCTTGGGCCCACGTGGGTAAAACCACCCATGTGGGCAACTGGCATGGGGCTGTTATGGAACCCATGGGCAATCCTATGTGGCCCATTTTCAGCCCATTTACCACCCACATGGGCCCCACATACAAATGTTGAGTGGTATGCAATATGAAAATTAGTAATGAAAAATTTCTCAGCGTCAATCAAACTTTTATTTTCACCCGCCATGTCGCTGGTACGCTGGGTAATATGACGCCAACTCGTCAAATCGTGGACCAACAGTTTCGCCGACTTTCCCACTTGAGGAGGCGTTCAGTGGGGAACTCATTTTTCCGATTATTCTGACACGACTTGAACGCAGAGTAATACTAACGGCTGTAATGCCTTTAACTGACCGTTGGTGGCTCGTGTCTACAGGTCAGGTGCAGTTCAGGAGCTGAACTTTAACTAATCAGCCACAGGTGTGAAGATGGATACAACACAACCGTAAAACAAGCTTTGTTGAACTGCACCGTGAGGATATAGCACAAAGATGACAAAATGGTGGCCTACAGACTGGAATAAAAAGGCTCTGTTTGCTACAGCCGGATTGAAGCTCGTTAGAAGCGAAGCTACAGTATCATACAGGTCAGTGTCTTAGCCGTTAGCCGTTAGCCGTTAGGCTAACTGTCATTCCGGTTGACAGCTTGTAGCCTATACTTCGTCTCGTGTTCCAGCGTTATACTTATTGTTTAGTAGTAAAGTGTGTTCACGGAAACCCAGAGTCCTTTCTACATTTCAGTATTTACTTACTGAGTAGTTTTGAGGTAGGCCAACTAACATTAAAACTAAAATAAATTATGAGTGGTGGCAGGAGGTGCTTTAAAAATGTTTTGCTTTCAGCAGGAACACATTCAGATAGGCAGTTGCCGTATTAAAAGTACAAAAAACTTCCCAGTGTGAATCACTTTAATTTCACTGTGAATTAGAAAATGGTTGAGAGGTCACCCAGAAACCCATTGGGGGCCAGTTTGGGCCCATGCCTTGATAGGTTTCACATTTGTCTTGCAAAATTCTGTGTTTCTCTAATTTCATTATAGAACAGAGCTGTGAAGTCATCGTGATTACTGTTAGGATATAATTCATGGGCAATGAGTTTCTAGAAACAGATATTATTCTAAAGTTTGAACTATAGCTAGGGCTGGGTGATGTGGAGAAAATCAAATATCCAGATATTTTTGACCAGATATCTCAATATCGATATTTAGACGATACTGGAAGGTTGATTATTGGTGCTTTCACAAAATATTTACACAGTGAGACTTTTAAATAATCCTCAGTAATGTGGATATAGTGACAAAGTGGATAACAGCAAATTATAAAACAGATACAACAGTCTGTAAAGTTTAGAAAATGACATCACTTTAATTTAAACAGACTTTAAAACCACCAAAAGACAAAACTTTCACTATTATGATATCCAAAATCTCATATCAAGATATTGGTATAATATCACTGTATTGCACAGCCCTAACTGGAGCTAATTTGTTAGTGGATTTTTGAGGCTGATAGCCTACTGATAACAGTATCAGAGACTGATAAAGGGGGAAGGGAATATACTGTCTGATTTTCATTTTTTATCTGTGATCAGCTAATATCAGCCAGTGCTCTCATCTAAACCAATATGGAGATTTCAAACATTGACTCGGACTCTAACCCAGTGTCTTAGATTTGACTGGCACCTGTTAAACAGAGCTAAAAAGCCAAATCATTTCTATCTTGTAATTGTATCCTTTTGAACTGTAAAAAGACCATGTTGAGGATTTTGCACATGTACTAATATGTAGGTAACAACCAGGGTTGGAAATTAGCACCAGCCAAATGCTGGTAAATATAAGTGACTGCTAGATTTACTTCACTCACCAGCCGAAAAAACAATTGTAATCTACTGAATGGAGTTTTGGAATCTAACAGAAACAGTGGCAGATAGACAAAAACGGTTAATTCCCAACCCTGTTGACGACGTTGACAACATGACATTATTCTTTTTTAAATTACAAACTAAATGTATCCAGTCAGCAGTTTAACAATGACTAAACTCTTTCAACCGTTGTTGCAAAAACTTCTATTAAGCTACAAATATACAGCTAAATATAACAGACCATTGAGCACGTGAAGGCAAATGTAACACTTTGTTCCTTCTGTGTGTTTGTGTAAAAATCTCCTTAGATGTGGAGGATGTGAGAGTTTCTGAGACAGAGATTGTCTCTGAGTCCAAACTCAGAGGCAACCCACTTACAGTGGGTGTTGCAGTTAACACGGTCTCTTATTTGGATTATGATATATAGACTGTGCTTGTTGTGTAATGAAATAAGGCCAGATGATGATTCGCAGTATGTTTGCAATGCTCTTGCTGTACAGTATAGACTGTTTCCCAGCAACGCTATTTCGAGATCTGCGTAGTGTGTACAGATAGGGCCAGAAAACAGAGTTTCACAGAGAGCTACGGTAAGGAGGAGTTGAGGAGGAGTTGTTGTGCGGTTAACTGTGCGAATCACAAAAATGATGGGTGGGAAATGCTCAGAATCAAAGAGGGTAACATTCCTTTCAGCATAATTACATGGATCTAGGGATATGGGCAGAACCCAGATAATGTTTTTACCCTGGGAAGTGATGCTGGAAAAATCACCTGGTTTAAAGGAATAGTTCACCCACAAAATGAGCATTTGTAAATCATTTAGTCGTGTTGCCTTGATTCCTGATGCCTCCATGGAAAATGGCAAGCATAGCTATTTATTGATTGATTGGGGACCACTTATAACAACAGCAAACTACACTCACTGGCCACTTTATTAGGCACACCTCGCTAGTACCAGGTTGGACCCCTTTTGCCATCAGAACTGCCTCAATTCTTCATGGCATAGATTCAACAAGGTGCTGGAAACCTTCCTCAGAGATTATGGTCCATACTGACATGATAGCATGGGTCCCGTCCGAAACCAATTTGAGATGATTTGAGCTTTGTGACATGGTGTGTTATCCTGCTGGAAGTAGCCATCAGAAGATGGGTACACTGTGGTCATAAAGGGATGGACACGGTCAGCAACAATACTCAGG